>NC_080392.1:39862683-40197926 GCF_028751815.1 Salvia miltiorrhiza
AAACTTCTGCAGCAAGGACTCCACAGCAGAACGAAGTTGCTGAAAGAAGAAACCGGTCTCTAAAGGAAACAGCAAGGACGATGCTAGCCGAGTCAAAACTCCCCTTGAAGTTTTGGGCCGAAGCAGTCAACAACGCATGCTACACGCAGAATCGCTCCTTCCTCACTCAGAGACATGGAAGAACTCCATACGAGTTATGGAAGAACAGAAAGCCATCGATTGCCTACTTTCATGCTTTCGGTTCTAAGTGTTTCATACACAACAATGATAAGAAGAGGTTGAACACTTTCGATAGCAAGGCTGATCCAGGAGTCTTCCTTGGATACTCTGGAACAGAACGTTCAAGCAAAGCCTATCGAGTGTTCAATACTCAAACTCTTTGTGTAGAAGAAACACCTCATGTGATCTTTGATGAGTCTACAGATGGTTTCAGAGAACAAGATGCTGAAAAGGGTGTTCAGATCGATGAAGGTTCCAAAGCTGAAATCCTCAACACAGAGCCCTCTACTGTCTTGATATGGGGACCTGGCAAAGATGAAGATGCTGAGATGCTTCAGTATCAGAAGATCGACCAACGGTCTGAAGTCCAGACTGGAGCTAATACAGATGGCATCAGTCAAGGGGGAACTCCAGTTGCTGAAGTTCGAGTTGAATGCGCAGAAGCCGCCCCAGCTCAACTCTCCCCTGCTCCAGAAGGTGCTCAACACTCCAGAGCCATTCTGACCGAAGAAGCCCCACCTTTCCCTGAAGAGATCAAAAAGTATCGAAGATGGTTTGAACTCCACTCAAAGGAGAACATCATTGGAGAACCATCAGATGGCGTCAAGACTCGAAGATCAATGTGCAACCTCGTCTTCGATATCAACCAGAACTGCATCAACGAAGATAAGAATTTCAGTTGTTTCTTATCAACTACAGAGCCCAAGGATATTGAAGAAGCTCTGAAGTCCACTGAATGGGTCATCACAATGCTAGAGGAACTCAATGAATTCAACCGGAATTCAGTTTGGGAGCTTGTGGATCGACCAGACGATGCAAAGGTGATTGGCTTGAAATGGATTTTCAAGAACAAGGAAGACGAAGAAGGAAACGTTGTGAGAAATAAAGCAAGGCTAATGGCTAAGGGATACAGTCAAGAAGAAGGAATCGACTACGACGAGATATTCGCCCCAGTTGCCAGATTGGAAGCAGTCAGACTCTTCTTAGCCTTCGCAGCTCACAAAGGTTTCAAGGTACACCAAATGGATGTCATGTGTGCATTTCTCAATGGAGTGCTCACAGATGAAGTCTACGTGGAACAACCTCCAGGATTCGAGGTTGCTGGACCAGAAAAGGTGTACAAGCTGAAGAAAGCGCTCTATGGGTTGAAGCAAGCACTAAGAGCGTGGTATGATACTCTTTCGGAGTATCTGGTTGAACAAGGCTTCAAAAAGGGATCTGTGGACAGAACTTTGTTCACTCTCAAAGAAGGAGAAGATCTCTTGCTTGTTCAAATTTATGTCGATGACATAATCTTCGGATCCAAATCCGAACGCATGTGCAATAAGTTTGCTGACATCATGACGAACAAATTCCAAATGTCCATGATGGGATAAATGAATTTCTTTCTCGGATTGCAAGTCAAGCAGACCAAAGTAGGAATACTGATCAGCCAGTCCAAGTATGCCAAGGAGCTGATAGCTAAGTTCGGTATTCAGCACATGAAGTCAGTCAAGATCCCAATGAATATAAACTGGAAAGTTGATCCAGATTCAGCAGGAAGCTCTGTCCCTTCGAAGAAGTACAGAGAAATCATTGGATCTTTGCTGTATTTGACTGCGAGCAGACCAGATATCGCATTTGCAGTCGGGGTATGTGCAAGATATCAATCAGATCCTAGGGAAGCTCATTTGGATGCAGCTAAGCGGATTCTGAGATATCTCAAAGGCACACCCAATTTAGGATTGTGGTACCCAGCAGACGACGACATCAAGCTCACCGGATTTTCAGACTCAGACTTCGGTGGATGCAAGCTTGATCGCAAATCAACCTCCTGAACATGTCAATTCCTAGGCAACAAGCTCATCTCTTGGTTTTCAAAGAAGCAGACTTCAGTCGCCACCTCTACAACTGAAGCTGAATATGTTGCTGCCGGAAGCTGCTGTTCACAAATCCTGTGGTTAGTCCATCAACTAAAGGACTATGGGATCGACGAAAAGGAAGTTCCTATCTATTGCGATAGCTCAAGTGCTATTGCAATCTCCCAGAATCCAGTTCATCACACCAGAGTCAAACATATTGAGATTCGACATCACTTCATTCGTGATCATGTCGAAAAGAAGAATGTCTCTGTAGAATGGATTCCCACTGCTATTCAGAGAGCGGACCTGCTGACCAAGGCTCTTCCAGAAGAGAGGTTCAATGATCTTTGTGCAAAGATCGGCCTCATCAACCCTGAAGAGTGATGCTATGTTTGAAGATTTTCTCAAACAGTCATGCTGACTGTTGGTCAACAACCTGCTGCTTCTACGATCGCCGACGTGGAAAGCAATGAAGTCCGAGTGCTCATCTGAAGAAGAAGTAATCCTGATGAAACAACCAGGATCACGAGGTATCAACTGACTACTATGATCAGTTGATCAGTAAGTATTTCAAAATGCTTACCGTTTCAAAATCAGTTATTTCAGTTATGAGCTTTAAGTTTTTAGTTCAAAACCTTTTCTCTAACTGATCAGTTTCTTTCAAAAACTTTAACTGATTGTTGGAATTGTCGGAAAATGTGTTCGCTATTATTTTCACCACGCCGCAAGTATACGGTGTAGTTGCAACATAGGGAAGCAAGGTCGTATCCCACAAGGATTGGTGAATTCAAACTTCTAAATATTATTAATAAGTTGTTTTCAATCTATTTAGACAAACCAAAGATGAAGAGATATTGAGAACTAAAACAAAGCTAAATAAAGCAAGTAAATAAAATAACAACAAGATAAACTTAGTTAATAAATTGGGGAATGACTCGAATGAAAGTTATCCTAGGGACTAGATTTCGATGGATCGTAATGAACTTCAATCTAAATCAATATAAATCTTGATATGGCCTACTTATCTAGGGCGATCTCCCCACTAGTTTTAGCCCCCTCCCGGACGACTAAAACAGTAGATTACGGGTCATAATTGCCGTCCCCGGTCAATTTCTAACCTATAACTCCCAAGAGCACAAAAGATCAACAAGCCCTCACCCACCTCTCAACCTCCCGGTTTATTGAGATGATATGTATCAAACTCCTAATCTATTGTAATTATCCTCTCCCGATTCAAATCACAAATTAGAAATGCACAAAAGGTGGCCAACCAATCATACAAGAGATAAATCTAGGACTTGAAAAGATAACAATAAGCACAATCAAGATATATATTGAACAAAGAAATCAATCCATTACAAATCCATCTAATCTAATCCCTAAGATAAGAGATTTTAGCCAAGCATATTCATAATAAAAGCAAATCTCAAGTCATAAGAAAACATAAATAAAGATATAGAGAGATAGAGATTCATAGACAAATCCTATAATCTTGATCTTCAATCATGTAGTCTTGATGAGCTCCTTTCCAAGTCTTCCCCTTCTTTATTTGATTTTGGTGTTGTTTTTGTGTGTGGAAGAGAGAAAAAATGGTAGAGAATGGAGGCTAGGGTTTGGGATTGGAGAGTTGGGGAAGATGAAGTGGGTGTGTGTGGTGAATGAATGGGGAAAGGAAGAGAAAAATGGAGTTTTGAGGCTAAAATCGCGTTTGGGGTCCATTTGGGGGAGCCCCGCCCTTTTCCCGCGGTCACGGCCCGCGTCCGCGGCCTTCAAACGTGGGGGATGCTCAGGGGACCCGCGGTCCCGCCCCGCGGCCGCGGTTGGTGACCGCGGGTGTCTCCTGAGTCGGGAACAGCTGACCCGCGGTCTTACCCCGCGGCCGCGGGTGGTGACCGCGGGGTACTGGGCGTTTTGCACAGTCCGCTCGTTTTGCTCCGTTCTCCCTCGTCCGGACTCAGATTTGGTCGCCGTTTGCGCTCACGGATTCCTCTCGAGACGTACTTCGATCTCATGTCTTCAAAATCCTCCAATTAATTCTTGATTTTCCCTGAAATCACTCCAAAACTACACCAAGGAATTAAAACTCAACAAAACTCAAAATTGGGATACAAACACATATTAGCAATCAATTCATGGGGGAAAATGACAACAATTCATGCGATATTGAGGTACGAAAACCATGTTTGTCAACCCCCCCAAACTTAAAGCGTTGTTTGTCCCCAAACAACAAAGAGAAGAGAAATAAAAGATAACAAACATGTGAGAATGAATTGGTGTCATTTCAAGGGCTTCAATTTTTTCAAAATATTTCACTAGTGTATCACAAGTAGATATGCATTTCAAGAAGTCACAAGTGATAGTAAGTTCAACATTATAGCCTCCAAGCTTGAATCCTCACAAGGTGAATGTTTCAATGATGCACTCGACTCTCAAGTGTTTAGAATGGACGTGTTTACACTCAATTCGAAACAATGCATGCAATCTACCATAGGCTTGCCATTTGTCCTAACTCTCTATGCTTCAATGTGTTATAAATAGAGATCAAAAAGGGCTTTCATTGGGTTGTAATGAGGGCTCTTTGGTAAGGTGAGTAGTTTTTTAGGCAAAGTGACTCATCCCACAATCCATCAATCACAATGAACAAATCAACTTCACCATTTCTCTTATCAATCAAAAACCAAAATCCCTACATTTCATCTTTTCATCCTTAGTGATATCTATCATGGCTATGATTCAAAAGGCAAATCACTCCCCTTTATGCTCTTTTATTCACATTCATTTTCATTTCTTTTTCTTTTTGAGCTCATAGGGGATTAGTGATTTTCACACAATCAAAGCTTGATAAGCAATTTCAATCATTTCTCAAACTTTTTTCTTCATCAAAGCAACCACTAACACTCTAAGTTCTACCCCTTTATCATTGGTTCATTCAAAGAAAGGCTACAAGGCACAAAAGGGGTAAACTAGGATCATATGAGAATTTGGCACAATTGAGGTCAAGTGGCTAACAAAGATGGCCTTAAATCACTTCAATATTAACAACACATCTACTTTTATTTTCAAGAGAGGACTCATGGCAAGTTCTAGAGACCAACATACATGCTCAATCGATTTACACTCAAGAACAAAATGAGATTGTGATAATATGACAATCAATGGCTCAAATCTTACAAGCTCATTATCAAGTTCTTGGAGGCAAAACATTTAACTCACTTGTCACAAGTTCAAACTTTTCATGCATAATCCACAAGTGATACACACAATTTCTTTTCAAAAGCAACATTCATATCATAAGCCCAACACACATTTCATCCAACTCATGTTTTTCAACAATCAAGCTCAAAAACAAAAGACAATGAAAAGCTCAAAAACAGAGACAAAATCTCATTATTCGAAAACTAAACTAACTAAATAAATAAACAACGGATAAACGAGATAAGTAACCCATCTTCACCCTCCCCCCAAACTTATTTCACACAAAGGAGAAATAAGTTTGGATGAAGGAGAAAATGGTTACTTGTCTCGTACTCACAAACGAGGTGGAGGCTTAGGTGGTGGCCATTTCTCATCAAATTTGCATGCTCCATCCACCGCGACCCAAAAATATGGTGGCTTTGCAATTCTTGAGACATCCCGGGCGTCATGGTAATCTCGTTCACCATCTAGAGTACCACCACACTCAAACAATTCCTTATTAGACAAATCAAAGTGAAAATCAAAAGATGAAGATAAATAAAAGTGAAAGAAGCAAGCCTTCATAGAATCGCCTGTGGCGAGGTAAGGATCGACAAAATTTTTGACTTTGCTTTCTTTAAAGCTTGTGAAATCTTCATCTTTTTGAAATTGTAGAGGTTGTGTCGGAAAAGTTGGGCTCTCGACTTCAAGGGGTTTGGAGAATTGATCCTCATCTTCTTCATACTCTTCTTCAACTTCTTGAGGCTCTTCACTTAGCATTGGCATTGGTTCCTCATACAAGGTTCCATTTTGAAGGCTAATGGCCATGCACAAATCATCAATTCGCTTTTGATTTTCCATAGTGGTAGCCAAAGACCTTCTTTGCTCTTCTAGCATAACCTCCGATTTTGCTAGACTTTTTTCTATCCAAGCTTGTGTAGCTATGAAGCATTGAAGGAGATCGTCTTTTGAATTTGATTTCTCCTCTTGATAGTATCGATTTCCCCCTTGGAAGCCTTCTTGAGTGGAATAAGAAATTTCATAATTCCAACTATTGAAATGGTCCTCATACTCCAATGGTGATTGCCACTCCATGGCATTGCACCCCATGTCATAAAAGTCACCATAGGAAGGTGTTGGTTGGAAGGCTTTTTGGATCATTGGTTGCCTACAATTTCTTTTGGCTTCCAAAACACGCAACTTAAGTTGCATCAACGCCAATTGTAGTTGGAGTTGCTCAACCAACTCATTCCTTCCATCATCCATTTTTGGTGCCGCTTTTACGGTTGTGGAGCAATTTTCTCTAACAAAAACAAATAAACATATAAATAAACAAACATAAAAACAATATCTAAATTAGATAAAAACAACTTTTCACAATATCAAAAGTAAAAACTCAACCAATCCCCGGCAACGGCGCAAAAAACTTGTTCGCTATTATTTTCACCACGCCGCAAGTATACGGTGTAGTTGCAACATAGGGAAGCAAGGTCGTATCCCACAAGGATTGGTGAATTCAAACTTCTAAATATTATTAATAAGTTGTTTTCAATCTATTTAGACAAACCAAAGATGAAGAGATATTGAGAACTAAAAAAAAGCTAAATAAAGCAAGTAAATAAAATAACAACAAGATAAACTTAGTTAATAAATTGGGGAATGACTCGAATGAAAGTTATCCTAGGGACTAGATTTCGATGGATCGTAATGAACTTCAATCTAAATCAATATAAATCTTGATATGGCCTACTTATCTAGGGCGATCTCCCCACTAGTTTTAGCCCCCTCCCGGACGACTAAAACAGTAGATTACGGGTCATAATTGCCGTCCCCGGTCAATTTCTAACCTATAACTCCCAAGAGCACAAAAGATCAACAAGCCCTCACCCACCTCTCAACCTCCCGGTTTATTGAGATGATATGTATCAAACTCCTAATCTATTGTAATTATCCTCTCCCGATTCAAATCACAAATTAGAAATGCACAAAAGGTGGCCAACCAATCATACAAGAGATAAATCTAGGACTTGAAAAGATAACAATAAGCACAATCAAGATATATATTGAACAAAGAAATCAATCCATTACAAATTCATCTAATCTAATCCCTAAGATAAGAGATTTTAGCCAAGCATATTCATAATAAAAGCAAATCTCAAGTCATAAGAAAACATAAATAAAGATATAGAGAGATAGAGATTCATAGACAAATCCTATAATCTTGATCTTCAATCATGTAGTCTTGATGAGCTCTTTTCCAAGTCTTCCCCTTCTTTATTTGATTTTGGTGTTGTTTTTGTGTGTGGAAGAGAGAAAAAATGGTAGAGAATGGAGGCTAGGGTTTGGGATTGGAGAGTTGGGGAAGATGAAGTGGGTGTGTGTGGTGAATGAATGGGGAAAGGAAGAGAAAAATGGAGTTTTGAGGCTAAAATCGCGTTTGGGGTCCATTTGGGGGAGCCCCGCCCTTTTCCCACGGTCACGGCCCGCGTCCGCGGCCTTCAAACGTGGGGGATGCTCAGGGGACCCGCGGTCCCGCCCCGCGGCCACGGTTGGTGACCGCGGGTGTCTCCTGAGTCGGGAACAGCTGACCCGCGGTCTTACCCCGCGGCCGCGGGTGGTGACCGCGGGGTACTGGGCGTTTTGCACAGTCCGCTCGTTTTGCTCCGTTCTCCCTCGTCCGGACTCGGATTTGGTCGCCGTTTGCGCTCACGGATTCCTCTCGAGACGTACTTCGATCTCATGTCTTCAAAATCCTCCAATTAATTCTTGATTTTCCCTGAAATCACTCCAAAACTACACCAAAGAATTAAAACTCAACAAAACTCAAAATTGGGATACAAACACATATTAGCAATCAATTCATGGGGGAAAATGACAACAATTCATGCGATATTGAGGTACGAAAACCATGTTTGTCAAAATGGAATATCCGAAAAGGACAAGATTTTTATAAAGTGAAAATCTGTTTTGATTGAACTTGTCCTGATTTTATTGCCAAAAATCCTTCCAACCTTTTTGCCTCTGCAATAAAATTTCTTGAAACGCTCATTGACATGACATAATGTAATGATGCCTTTCAAAGTCCCCCGCAGTGACGGCGGACGCGAAATTTCTCTTCAATTGCATTTAAGGCACAGTTTTCGAAAAACCTTTTCATCTTCTACATGGTTCACATCTTGTCTATTTATACCATGTTGTCTTCATAGTTTTTCTGCATCAACTAACAACTCTCCACAGCCTTCACTGTGAGAAAAAGTTTCAATTGTTTCCAAAGTTGCAGAGAAAAATTGTTCCGACTAAAAGAGAAATCTATGACTGCAAAGTCATGGAGTGGAAAAATGACGCTCATAGTCTTGGTCTTCACCGGACCCTTCCACTGGATCTCAACGTCTCTCCGGCGTCAAAGTTTGCTCTACCCTCACTTGTATCCAGCGAAGCGAGCGTCTTCCATCCTCATGCCCGGTGCATCGGTTTGAAGTACCTGTCTGAAATAGGACAGACTTCATCGTCTTCACGAAAGGCCTCTCGCTCTCTCATGAAGAACCAATGCGGAGCAACAACAATGAGCTGGAACTCATTGTCAACCGGCGCTATGTCAACAGGGAGACCCTCACAATCTCCTCTGTTTTGACAACCCTCACCTCTCAAACCCTCTGCTTCTCTTCTTTTCTTCCTCGTCATTTCTTTCTTCTTCCTAACCTCCTTCTATGCCTTCGCCTTCTGCATCCCCATGACCCCAATATCTTCCTCATGCGAACTTACCTTCGCATGTTATGTGCTTCCTTCTTTTGTTCGTCCTTCTTTTTGATGTTGCCAAAAAAGGGAAAAGAAGAACAATCTAATGGACTTAAGACGGATAAGCAACATGATCATTGGACTCTATTTCATCCGATGATCATGAGGAAGATACGCCAAGAGGAAAAGACCTCAATTCAACGGAACACAAGTGAGAGTGGAACAAGCTTAGGAACATTGAAGACACGAAGACAGAAGATGAAGATCAAGAAGTTTAAGGCGCAGCCAAGCAGACTGCTGGAGTCCATGGTTTACCCATGATGTTTTTGTTTTTCTTTTTACTCCAATGTAAGTCTTGCACTGTACCTCGACTGATGGCTTATCAGTCTTATTAATGAAATGAACTTCTTTTTGATCTCAACCTGAACACAATGACTCTTTGTCCAGGCTCTGATTATGGTTTTTCTGTCTTCTTTTAGTTCTGTTTTAGAACTGTTTTCGTTCTTGCTCTAAGTACAAGTTGTTTAGGTTCTATTGTTAAGGGGGAACTGTTTTCACCCCTTGTTTAGAACTTGTACTGTGAGTTCAGTCTTTTTGTTGACTAGAACTGCTGTGTGGTTTTGGCATCATCAAAAAGGGGGAAATTGTTGGAAACCTTGTGGAATATCCTAACCCTTGTTTTGATGATACCAAAAATCATAGGACTTATTTGTAATAGACTAGAATCGTTTTGAACTCAAGTGTTAGAGTTCGTTTCTAGTTTAGTTGCGGTGTCGAAGACTGAAGACTGGAGTTACCAACTGAAGTATCAGTTAAAGAATCAGTTGAAGACTGATTATTTAATGCGCGCAATGGACTGATACTAAAGTCAAGTATCAGTTGAACATTCCTCCTATGACTGATCTTCCAATGTTCAGAGGAAGCCACGTACGCACAAGTACAGCCGCATTAAATGCAAAGATCTCAATATCTTATCTCTGCAGAGGTCATTCCTATCTGGTGGTTACTTTTTAGAGATGTCACATGTCCTGTCCATCAAAGAGAGCCGTTTCCACACAGACAAGGAACCTCGAAGATTGAAGCCTCAGCCCAAATTCGAATTGCTCTCCAACGGAAGAAATCTTGAGGACGATTTACGCCAACGGATCTATTCAAGAGTTCTCCTATAAATAGCGCTCGAGGATCACTTCAATCTTCACCGATTCAACGACATAAGCTGAAGCTCTGCCGAAATTGCTACTCAGCCTAAAGCTTAACCGCCCAAAGCTTGAATCGAAGAAGAGAATTACAAAGCCAAAATCAGTCACTGCTGATTACATACATTCTCTTAGACCCTAGGCATATATCTGTGTACCCAGAAGCCAAAGGTCAAACTTGCTTCAAAGAACTCTTTCTTTGTAAGTATAGTTGGCACTCGTTTAAACCTCTCCCCCATAAGAGTGTTTGAGTGATTCGGAGTTCAGGAAGGTACTCTGAACTCTGAGTGGAAAAGTCTGAGCACGAGGTGTGCTTAGCAGGGAAATCCTACGCGAGGTGTGTAGGTGGGGAAATCCTACGCGAGGTGTGTAGGTGCTGAAATCCTACGCGAGGTGTGTAGGTGCTGAAGAGAGTTTATCTTCAGTTTACGGTTTGCCGTGCACCAGGCAAGCACTTGCGGAGTGGATTGTTGGTCTGATCAACCAGCCGTGGATGTAGGAAAGGGTTTTTCCGAACCACGTAAAAGTCTTTGTGTTATTTACAGCTTTCAGTTTTACATTCATACTTGTGCTATTTCTATTGATAAAACTGAACACTGACTAACAGCAAAGAGAAACCTTAATCCAACTATCTGCTCCACCGAGGCTATTCGAAACTAAGTTTAATTTCCGCTGCGTATGATATCAATCTGACTGAACTATCCTCTGATAGTAAGGAAGAGTGATATCATCTTTATCTTTGCAAACACGACTGAAGCCCTTACTTGGATCAGTTAAGTTTCAGTAACTTAACTGATAACTCTTTACTGAAGAGCTTTCAGTATCAGTCGTCAACCCTGTTGGTCAAAACTAATTTCGGTAAAACAGGTGTCTTGTTTGCATGCAAAGTTTCGCTTTAATCTCTGACTGAGATCCCTCTGATTGAGGTCGGTAGATTGTTGTAAAAATAGTCTATAGGTGTATTTTTCACCCCCCCATACACCTATTCGAGACCCCCCGGACCTAACAATTGATATCAGAGCAGGTTGTTCGCAAGAACTATCTGTTTCTGACTAGTCTCTATTTGAACTAGATCATTTGTCTCAATGGTCTCGAAAAAGTTTTACTCTTTCTTTTTGTGCTTGCTAATTGCTCTATCTGCCATTACCTGTTCTCTCTTTTTTGATGGAGACTAACCACAACAGATTATCTTCTCTACCTATGTTTAGTATTGAAAAATACGACATATGGAAGTTTCGGCTTGAAAGCTTCCTCACCGCCCAACATTGCCGAATGTGGGAAGTCATCACCAGCGGTCCGATCACCATCACCGAAACCATCAAAAGGGTTCCTGCTGATCTCCGTCAGGATCCTTACGATGATGTACAGCCCAAGTCAATGGCAGACTTCACCACAGAAGAAAGGAAGCAAGATGAGTTAGACAACCTCGCCAAAAGTATCATCTCCGGCACTGTTCCCGATAAGCATGTCATGAAGATCATCAAGTGCGGAACAACAAAGGAGATGTGGGACATTCTGGAAAGAATGTGCGTAGGTTCTGAGGAAATCAAGGAGAATAAGCTATCCATAGCTTGCCAGAAGTTCGACTCCTTCCTCATGCTCAAGAATGAATCTGTCGAGGAAATGGAACAAAGATTCAATCTTATATTAAATGAAGTTCAATCCATTTCCAAAGACAAATACACTCAACGAGAAATCAACCTGAAGATTCTTCGAGCACTGCCACGTGGAGAATGGCAGATCTACTCAGTCGCTCATCAGCATAAGCCAGGATTCAGTCAGCTCCCGACAAACAAGCTTTTCTCCGATCTCATGGCAAATGAGTTCGACCTTTTTGGTATCAGTCGTCAACCCTGTTGGTCAAAACTAATTTCGGTAAAACAGGTGTCTTGTTTGCATGCAAAGTTTCGCTTTAATCTTTGACTGAGATCCCTCTGATTGAGGTCGGTAGATTGTTGTAAAAATAGCCTATAGGTGTATTCCCCCCCCCCCATACACCTATTCGAGACCCCCCGGACCTAACATCTCTTGACCTAACACGTTATTTGAGAATTGTGTACACATATTAGCTGACCTGGTGGGTTGATCTCCATCGGGCACTAATCATGTATGAGGCGTTATAAGGGTGCTCGATGGGATGTGTTCCGGAGCATTGGGTCCCAAATGGGAACTTGGCTGGGTTACGCACTCAGTTCAAGTAAGCAGGAGTAATGGATCCGTCGGTGGCTAAAAGGTCCGGGATCACAGCGAGTAACGGAAAGGGAGTGTGACAATTGCGCGCAATATAATAAAATGTTTTAACATGCTTAGAAGTTATTTCAATTTAAAACCTTCTAAGTCATGTCAAGTATAATTGGATAAACTGCTCTTATGATTATGAAATGTTTATAAAATGCTAGCCCACTAAGTACATTAGTACTTAGCCCAAAATTACTTTCAAATGTTTTCAGGTTGATTGGTCGGTGCTGACGGGGCAGAGCTGAGGCTAGGGTTCAACTCCGTATTTTGTCTTCCGCTGTTGCATTAGCTCTTATTTGTCTTATGTTTCTCTATCTTAAAACCTTTATGTTAAATTCTGAATTATGTTTCTTATCGAGTGTAGACTCTCAACTTCTAGTTCTATGATATTTAATGTTGGTTATCAGAAGCATGAAACCAAACTTGTGATCCTGAAGTTTCGAATGTTGTTGATTGATTAGTACCACTTGATTTCTATCTTTCTTCATTCAAAGGGCGTTGCCCAACCTTTTATCCTATTATCTGAATTTCACAAGGTTTTTTCCTTGTTCATTTCTATGATTTTAGTCGCACCTCGATTTTAGTTTATTCTTTCAAGAATTGGGGTGTGACAATAAAATTCGTACATTGAAAAATGTTTTTATTTTTATTTTAAGAAGTGTTTTCACGGTAAGCCTTCCACACACACATATATATATATATATAGGGGTGGGCTACCATGAAAACATTTTTAAGTGTATAAAATACGAGCAAATCATGTCTGATGAGGGATAAGATCCTCTTCAGCGCAGGACTCTTGGGCCAATGATTATTCATGCATAATATTTATTATTTATTATTATATACGTGGAGAGAAACTAAATAATGTAGGCTTGAATGAAGACCTGGGACAACCAGGGGAACTCAAAGCACCGACGCAGCTGAGAAAGCATGAAATTCCACATGGCCTGCACAGCTCCATCAGTGATTATTACTGCATAAGCCTGCGCAAAATTTTACCACTTAGGGATACATCTGCGCAGATCGGGGAGCTTCATCAGCTCAAACTACTAAGTTGTGTATGTGTAAGATCGCGAAAGGGAGCATGTCTTGGCCTCAAAAGCCTGCGCAGTCCATCTTGGATACACCTGCGTAGATCACCTAACAACCTTCTAAACAGAGGTAGAAAAGTTGCAAAGTAGTTAGAAAAGGACGATCGACGTGATAATGACACCGGAGGGGCGTCCGTGCATGAAGAGTGCGTGTGAAGAGCAAAAATGTCATTGTACGCTTACCTTTGTAATGTCTATAAATACCAGTTCAGTCATTGTAATCCGATTATCTCTTTCATACTAATAAACTTGGTTGGAATATAAAAAATATTTGGAATTTGGCTGTGAAGAATTGTTCTCAGTGGAGTTCTCTTATTCTCCGCGATTTCACCATAACATGTTTCCTTTCCGATCATCGACTTTATATTGGAGGGTGGGATGTTCTATCAATGTCCATTAGATCATAGTGAATTAATGGCCCAGATCAAATTATATGGAGATCCAAAATTCATAACTATTTCCCTTGCAATTCATACATATTTCTTATTACGAACTGAAAGTACTTTCGTTACGAATTATATTCTATGCATGAATCTGAAATTCTTTTATTACGAAATATGTTCCGATTAGGCAAATTTCAAGCCACAAGATCAATCAAGATCTAATAGACAAGATTTGTTCCTATTTTATACATTTAAAAGTGTTATTATTTTAGTCCACCCATATATATACACCTGATGTGTGTGATTTAGTTGTCTAAATTTGAGTTATTTATCGTGTGATTTTATTTGATATTACCCAAGTCGTTGGTGTTTTGGCGCATGAATTGCGTGGATGGAGAATGAAGATGGCAGATGCCGGGAGATGATGAAAGTCGAGAATTTTGATGAAGTTGGCATGATTTTGAAGAGATAATTAGAGCTGGGCTTGGAATTATTTATTTTATATTTAGTTAAGCCTTAAACTCTTGTTTTTATTTATTTTTGGGCCTTTGTGGTGTTGGCCGATTAAGCCCATTTAGTGGGCTAAGAGACGATTATTTGAGGGATTAAATCCCTTGACCTTGTGCTCCACTCAGCCGCCAAATAGGGAGTATTATAAATATTAGAGGATTAATTTAGTTTTGAGGGGAGCCGCAAGTTTAGTAGAGTTAAAAGTTAGGATTTGTTTTTATTCCTTTTAAGCACTACACGTTTTTAATACTTTTGGTGTTAGTTAGGTTTTTAATTGGGAATCATCAAGTAGCACACGTTTCATTTAGCTTAGAATTACCTTGATTTTGTTGGCTTTTGCTTGGAACTTGGCGTGGGGAATTATTAAAGTACCAGTAGACGATTCCTTCGATTTCTTCTGGGTGGTGATTTATTTTAATTTCAGTTGCAATTTATTTCCTGTTTCATACTTACTTTTATTTATTTGATTGTTCTTAGTTTAATTATGAGTAGCTAAATCTTTAATTCGGCGAGCATAATGAAGTATTGATTTAATAACCTGTGAGACTTAATTGGGCATATAATTGATTCCTATTAATTTCGATTTATTCCTTGTGTGTAAAGACAATTCTGATTTTATTTAATCCTGATCAACTTAGGTTTAATTGGATTACAGTCAATTTGCACCTCCAATCCGTAATTGTTGGAATAGGGCTGATTAGTGATAAAGCTACCGTGTTCGTAGTAGGAATAAATTGGTGGATTAATTATTACTAGCGTATCTAGGATAATTGGTCTAAATTAGGTTCCTTCCTCTTAATGCTATTAGAATATTAAATCTATGTCTGGCGTCTCCAGCTAGGTTATATTTTAATAAGGGAAATAAGCAGGTCTGGCGTCTCCAGCTGTTTATCGATACAGTAAGTAGGAATTGAGGTACGTCCGTTGCGTTTCACGGTATCCTATAACTGGTTGGTTGATAGGGATTAATTAATCTTTGCGTCGATGATCAGAGTCATTAAATTAATATGGATTTATTCGAGTCGAGTTACCTTTTCTTTGATTTATTTCTAGTGTGATTTTCGCTGATTTATTTATTTTCTTAGTAAATTAATTTTTCTATCACCTTAAGGCGTGGTGGCTACACCAAAAATTAGATCTTTAGGAATTTGATTGCAATTACCCGTTCTCTGTGGTTCGACCCTGCTTGTTACTATACTCATTTAATTCTTGGTAAGATTGCAGGAATTATTTGGTGGAATATGACGTCCACCAAATTGGCGCCGTTGCCGGGGAATTTGAGATTGCAATTTGAGCGAATGATTAATTAATCCCTATCAACCAACCAATTATAGGATACCGTGAAACGCAATGGACGTACCCCAATTCCTACTTACTGTATCGATAAACAGCTGGAGACGCCAGACCTACTTATTTCCCTTATTAAAATATAACCTAGCTGGAGACGCCAGACCTAGATTTAATATTCTAATACGGAGTAGCATTAAGATGAAGGAGCCCAATTTAGATAAATTATCCTAGATACGCTAGTAATAATTCATCTACCAATTTATTCCTACTACGAACATGGTAGCTTTATCACTAATCAGCCATATTCCAACAATTACGGATTGGAGGTGCTAATTGACTGTAATCCAATTAAACCTAAGTTGATCAGACTTAAATAAAATCAGAATTTGGTGATTGGAGAGATAAGGGTAGGCTTGGTGATTTCTTGGAGTGTTTGGGGTACTAATTGTTAACATCTAACATTACTTTGTCCGATCAAAAAAAAAACAGAATTATCTTTAAACCCTAGGAATAAATCGAAATCAATAGGAACCAATTTTATGCTCAATTAGGTCTCACAAATTATTAAATCAATACTTCATTATTCTCGCCGAATTAAAAAAAATTAGCTATTCATAATTAAACTAGCAACAATCAAATAAATAAAAGCAAACATAAAACAATAAAATAAATTGCAATAAAAATAAATCACCACTTGAAATTAAAAAGAAACCGTCTGTTGTTACTTCAATAATCCAGCCATCAAGTTCCAAGCAAAAGTCCAAAAGCAAGAAAAATTAAACACCTAATCTAAAAGCAAATAAACGTGTAGCACTAGAGATAATTAGAAATAAAACTAAACACCTAACTAAACTAACTAGCAGCTCTACTTCCTAAAAAAAAACTAAACTAAACACCTATATATATATATATATATATATATAAAGTTGGCTGCTGGGGGAATTCTCCAAAACAAGGGAATTAATCCCCTAATCACCAATCAGCCGCCCACTCCAAAAATTGGGCTGCCAAATTCGAATCAAAAGGCCCAAACAAATAACTAATCAAAAGTTTAGGACTTAATTAAATTTAGAACAAATACTCTAAGCCTAAATATTTATTCTCCTCCAAAATCAACTGCTAATCTTTACCAACCAAATATTTATTCTCCTCCCATATATATATATATATATATATATATATATATATATATATATATATAGGGTTGGGTTCCGGTGGATCCCTATGCTTATAATAGATCCGTAGATCCAAATCTAGACCACACATTTATGACATGTGGCGCATCAAGATGGTGACACGTGGCAAGGCATTTCAAGGCAAAATCTGGAGAGGGGTAAAATTGGAATGTAATTTTCGAAATTCAAAAAAAAAAAAATTATATTTTCTCAAAATAGGTATATTTTAGACGCATAAAGTTTCATACGAGAATGCATGAACTTTCATATAAAAATGCATAAAGTTTCATATAAATATGCATAAGATTTCACCCCACCCCAACCCCACCCCCCACACCCCAGAACCCCACCCCACCCCAGAACCCCACCCACCCACCCCCCACCCCCCCCACCCACCCACCCCCCACCCCCCCCAAAAAAAAATTTTTTTTTTTTTGAAAATCAGTTTTTAAAAAAATAAAAAAATAAAAAAAAATTTGGGGGGGGTGGGGGGGTGGGGGGGTGGGGGTGGGGGTGGGTCGGTGGGGGGTGGGGGTGGGCCAGCAATTAGAAAATCAGTTTTTGAAAAAAAAAAAAAAAAATTTTGGGGGGGGGGGTGGGGGGTGGGGGGGTGGGTCGGTGGGGGGTGGGGGTGGGGGTGGGCCAGCAATTAGAAAATCAGTTTTTGAAAAAAAAAAAAAAAAAATTTTGGGGGGGGTGGGGGTGGGGGGGGGGTGGGTGGGGTGGGGAGGCAGGGGGCAGGGGCTGGGGTGGGGTGGCGAAACTACCAGATTTATTAAAATGAAATGCATTTTTTGTATAGTTTAATGCATTTTATGTGAAAACTTTATGCATTTTTGTTTGATTTTATATGCATGTGAAACATGCCTATTTTTGGGGGGTGGTAATAGGGAGGGTTGGGGGGTGGTGTGGGCTGGATTGGGGGGTGGTATGGGGTGGGGTGGTGAAAATACCAAAACTGGAAAAATTAAATGCATTTTTCTGTTCAAAGTTATGCATTTCATGTGAAAACTTTATGCATCTTTGTGTGAAACTGTATGCATCTAAAATATATCTATTTTGAGAAAATCTAAAAAAATATATATATTTTTTAATTATTAAATCCGAAAATTACATTCCAATTTTACCCCTCTAGATTTTGCCTTGGAATCCTTGCCACGTGTCACCATCTTGATGCGCCACATGTCATAAATGTGTGGTCAAGATTTGGATCTAGGGATCTATTATAAGCATTGGGATCTATATGATCTCATTCCTATATATATATATATATATATATATATATATAGGCTAAGATTCAATGAAGAAGGCCTAAATGTAAGAAAGAATAGAGAAGTAATCTCATCCGTTGATATTATTTTAATCTAACAGACATGATTTATTCACGCTATATATTTGATGAACTTTACTGTAAATTCTTATGAACTCGTGGTTGATCTGGTGTTCAATTCTTGGTTGTAGCATCTTTTTTAACAAATTAAATAGATTTGTGAGTTCGTCATTTATATTGAAAAGTTCAAAGAATTAATTGAAAAGTTCATTAATCTCATTTACAACTTCTCCCTAGAATTGAACCCTATATATATATATATATATAGGGTTAGGTTCAATGAAAAAGGCCTAAATGTAAGAAAGAAGAGAGAAGTAATCTCATCCGTTGATCTTATCTAATCTAACGAACATGATTTATTCACGCCATGTTCAACGAATTTTTTTGTTGAACATTCGTGAACATATACAATATTTTTGGGGATTTTGGGTTTCGACCCCCCATATGTTCAACAAAAAAATCCGTTGAACATGGCGTGAATAAATCATGTTCGTTAGATTAGATAAGATCAACGGATGAGATTACTTCTCTCTTCTTTCTTACATTTAGGCCTTATTCATTGAACCTTGGCCTATATATATATATATATATATATAGGGGAGAGTTCAATGGAGACCACTCCCTTATATAGAGAATGAAGACAAATCTGATTCCTTGATCTAACTTAATCTAATGGTGGTAATTTAATTGATTAAATTTATTAATTTTAATTTATTTTATAATCAAAAGGTTAAGCATGTCATTTTCTATTTAATCCTAATCTCACTCACTCTCTCTCATTCACGCTCTCTCTCTCAATCACTCTCCCCCCTCTCCCGCCGCCTCCCCCAATCCCCTGTTGCTCCGCCGCCTCCCATCTCTGCTGCTCCGCCGCTTCTGCTCCGCTGCCATCCCCTCCATTCTCCCTTCCACCGCCTTCCTCCCCTATCGCCTCCATCTCCTCCTCCTTCTGCTGCTCCGTCGGCGTCGCAGGCGGAGGATTCTCGAGGTTGTGCTGCCCCGGCGTCGTCAGGGTGAAGCCGATGAAGACGACAATGGTAGAACGCTCGTGGTGGCGACCGCCGTGCCGCGCCGTCGCCGGATTTGCAGATCTGCATATCGTCAATGAAGTGTTCGTAGAAAATATCAATGAACATTCTGATGTTCGTTAATATGTTCGTAGAAAACCAATGAACATACTGATGTTCGTCGATATGTTCGTAGAAAAATCAATGAACATACTGATATTCGTCGATATGTTCGTAGAAAAACCAATGAACATACTGATGTTCGTCGAAATGTTCGTAGGAAAACAATGAACATACTAATGTTCATCTATTATGTTCATTGACGGATTAGGTCCCAGAATGGAAAAAGATGAATTTTCGGGATTTGTTCAATGGGATCCCATATTTCAGTAGATTTGAGTGGACGTTTTTGCCCTTTCTGGATTAAATAAATATAATTAACCATTATTTAATTACATGAAAAATCAAATCATGAAATAATCTGGATCATTGATTGGATTGAGATGAATGGCCTTGATTTGGTCTTCATTCTCTATATAAGAAATGGTCTCCATTGAATGCGACCCTATATATATATATATATATATAAAGAGGTTCTAATAAAAACCTCTGTTAAAATGAGAACTAGGAACCTAATCTTGACCTTTTAAATATTAGATCTAATGGTTAGGATTTAGTCAACAAAAGAAACTGTGCATCTAGTATATTTTACTGTGCACTTAAAAAATATGCAATTTATGCAATTGAAACCAACAATGCAAAATACTCAAGCAAATCGAAATTGTGCATCTATGCAATTGAAATTGTGCATCTATGCAATCAAAATTGTGCATCTGTAGTTTAATCTCAGCCCTCTATTTTATTTAAATCAATGGCTTTAAATTGGTTCCTAGTTTTCATCTTAAGAGGGGTTTTTATATTAACCCTACCCTATATATATATATATATATGTGCCCTTAGTTTGCTCAAAGCGGGTTTAACGAGGCTCGGCCCTTAGTTTGCTTCTCTGTGCTCTCAAGGGTGTTTCTGTCTTTGGTTTTCCTTTTCTTTAATAAATCTTTACTTCATATATATATATATATATATATATATATATATATATATATAGGGGGCCGCTCCAATGAGACCCCATAATTTTAGTGAGATCTAGGGCACGGTCTGGTGCGTTTATTTTATCAATCCTATGGCTGATATTGTATCTGGAGGGTGATTTTTTTTCGCAGGGTTCGAATCCTGGAGGGAGCAGAATATTTTAAATTTTGTTATTCATCAGCATATACTGCATTGTTCATCAGTATATACGGCCCTGTTCATCAGTATATATGTCTTATTCATTACGAATTTTTTAAATTTTATTTTTCATCAGTATATACATCTTGTTCATTAGATATACGTTTTGTTCATTAGTATTATATGTCTTATTCATTGTCCTAGTGTTTCACGAAAATTATGGGGTCTCACTGGAGCGCGCCCCTATATATATATATATATAGGCCAGGGTTCAATGAAGAAGGCCTAAATGTAAGAAAGAAGAGAGAAGTAATCTCACCCGTTAATCTTTTCTAATCTAACGGACATGATTTATTCACGCTAGGTTCAACGGATTTTTTCGTTGAACATATCGGGGTCGAAACCCAGAACCCCCCAATATTGTATATGTTCATGAATGTTCAATGAAAAAATCCGTTGAACATGGTGTCGATAAATCATGTCCGTTAGATTTGAGAAGATCAACGGATGAGAGTACTTCTCTCTTCTTTCTTACATTTAGGCCTTTTTCATTGAACCTAACCCTATATATATATAAAGAGGAAAAAAGAGAATTTGAAAGCATCGTTCAGTATGTTGATGGTGATGTTGAAATCAAGTTCAAGTCTAGAAGGTTTCGTCTTAAATTAGATATGAAGAACTTTTAAGTACTTCTAGAGCTTCTACTTCCTCTGTTCCTTTATCTAATTAAAATGCGATTTTATTAAAAAAGGAAAAGAAAAAAAACCCAAGAAACCCTTGAAAGCACAGGAGAAGCAGACTAAGGGCCGAGCCTCATTAAAACCTTTCTACGGAAAACCCATAGGGAAAACCCATAGGGAAAAACCGTAGAAAGGAAAAAGAGTATCCGTCTAAAAAAACGAAAAGAAGGGGGGCGAGAGCGGAGGGTTAATTTTCCGGAACTCCGGCCTAACCATCGTCCCCAAACCAACCCGGCTCTCACCCCGCCAAAAAGACCAAACCGAGGCAACTGGCCGGTGATACGCCGTCGCCAAGTAGCCCAGAAAGGAAAGCTATACGGCCGGTGAGACTCCGTCGCCGTTAGCTCGAACAAAGAAGACAAAAGGTAAAACCTCGGCCGGTTATATTCCGTCGCCGAGATTACCACCCAAACAAAAACCGAAGAAATAAAATGAATAGTTTCGGCCGGAGTGAGGCCGTCGCCGGAAACTAAAACGCTGTGAAAACTCCGATTGCGCGATCTGCCCAACAAGCAACGACCACGCCAAAAGCAACTCTACAAACCAAAGCCACAGCGCAGCTCATCAATGCAGCCCCTCCAAAACTCCCACGATCGCCATCCAAACAAAAAACTTCCAGCTAACCTGCGATCCGAATATGACTATGACAAGAAATATCCAGTCTAACAGCATCATGAATCACCTCAATCTCATGAGGCCACCAGCCCTCATGTCGCTCATCTGCGGCTAAAATATCAGCCACTTTATTCCCCTCGCGATAGATATGAGAAATTTGAATTTGGAAATCCTTTAGGAGCAAAAGAATCTTTTTCCAAACAGCCGCAAAGCGCCACGGAACCGAGGTTGATCTCTCATGCAGGAGATGCACGATATAGGTTGAGTCAGACTCAATCCAAAGTTGACGCCAGTGTCTTGCATGAGCAATCTGAATTGCCGTAATCACAGCAAGAAGTTCAGCTTCTAACGCAAAACCGATGCCTCCTTTCACATGAAAGCAACCCCTAACCCAACTGAACTTATCTCTGAAGACACCTCCGGCACCGATCTTGCCAGGAGCACCAAGCGCCGAGCCGTCGGTATTAACCTTAATCCAATTATTGACGGGAGGCCACCAATAAACATTGATAAAGTCCGGAGGAGGAGACGCCCGCGGTCTGACCCCAATCTTTTTAACCACCAAAAGATCATCAAAAGAATTTTGCATTGAACCTAATTTAGTGAAATTATTCTCCATATCCAAAAAATCTACCTTGACCACCTGCAGGATACGCATAGGGGCAAAGCTCTCATCCTCAAAAATGCATCTGTTCCGTTGACTCCATAAACTCCAAATCAAAGTAATGATTCCTGCTTTCCATAAGCAAGCAATCTGAGAACTCATCTTCTGATTTCAAGTGTGAACAAAGAAACTGTGAAGGTCCGAAGCATCCAACATATGAGCCTGCTGAAACCAATCCAAAAACTTGTGCCAAAGAGGGCGCACCTTCGAGCACTGCCAAAAAATATGATCCATGGACTCCCCCTCAGCCATACAAAAAATGCAACGATTAGGCATAATCAAACCATGCTGAATAAGCCTGTCAAAAGTTGGCATTCTGCCATGAAGGATCCGCCAACTAACCAGAGAATGACGTACCGGAATATGCTTCTCCCAAAGCCAAGTCCCCCATTTGACTTTAGGAAATCTGTGACAGTGATGAGAAAAAGCGAAGGCCGAAGTAACATTCCCATGAAGAGACGGCTTCCAATATCGAATATCAGAATCATCACCAACCGGAGCAAGAAGGATCTTACAAACAATCTCAGGGAAGGTATCCGCAAAACTTTGAGTAAAATGCCAGATACCATCATAAAAGTACTCAGCAACCGACTGAGTAAGAAAATCTCGCATGAAGTGAGGCACACCACATTTATCAGCCATCAGAAAACCCAGCCAATCATCTGTCCAGAAGTTAACCAATTGGCCATTACCGACACTACAATAAGTATCACTGATTAATTGAGGAATTTCGCTGCGGAGACTCATCCAGATCGAAGAAGGGGCAGATACCGCTTTAGTCTGACCGAACGGCGTGAGATACCTGTCACGCATGATGTCATAATCAAAATCCGTACCACAAATAACTTTCCAAGCCCGTTTCATGAGAAAGCAACGATTTATCATAGAGAAGGATCTAACATCCTACCCACCTTCCTCTTTGATAGCACAAATTCTAGCCCAAGCCACCGTGCAGTTGGGCTTCTTCTGAGCATTCCCAGTCCAGATAAAGTTGCGACAATGTGCATCTAACTCCTTCAACAGAGAGCGAGGCCACCTGTAAATCATCATCGAGTGAGTTAGAGAACTCTGAATAACAGATTTAACAAGACATATCCGACCCGCCATCGATAAATGCTTCCCACGCCATCTGGAAAATTTATTCACAATCTTGTCATGAATCGGACGCAAAAAAGAAGCTCGAGTTCACCCCACAAAAAGAGGAACACCTAGGTACTGAAAAGGCAGAGCCCCCATCCGAAAATCCAGGTGATGTTCAATGGCCCGTCTCAAAGATTGAGAGACCTTATCAGAAAAGAAGATATTGGACTTAGCTGGACTATAATTTTGACCAGAGATCGAACCGTAAAAATGCAAGATGTTCCTGATTGTAGCAGCATTATCCACCGTCGCCTTACAAAACACAAGAATGTCGTCCGCATATAAAATATGCGTAGGAAATAGACTTCCACGTCTCATACTCATGGGAACAAGATGACCGGAAGCAACACAATTGTGAAAAAGAGAACTCAGAACATCTTCAGCAATACCAAACAAGATAGGCGACAGAGGATCACCTTGCCTAACACCCCGGGAGCAAGCAAAATAGCCATGAGAGCTGCTGTTATATAAAATAGAGAGACGTGCCGAACGAAGAATGATTTCAATCCATCTCACAAACTTACTGTCATAGCCTCCCACTCTCAACACTTTGAGAAGAAAATCCCAACGAAGAGTATCGAAAGCTTTAGTGATGTCAATTTTACATGCCATATTAATGCCACCCCCGGTGCGCCGCATGCAATTCATCCCCTCCGAACCGAGCATAATGCAATCATGAATCGAACGACCACTAATGAAGCCAAACTGATTAGCTGTCACATATCTGGCAGACACAACACTCAATCGCGTGGCAAGGATCTTGGGAATAATTTTATAGAAGAAGTTAGAGAGCACAATTGGTCTAAGATCCGTGACCGATTGGACTTCATCTTTCTTGGGGAGCAGAACCAAACGGCTTGAATTACAACCATTTGGTAAGTAAGATTTCTGAAAAAAGGTGCGAACCGCCCTAAAGATATCCTCCTTGATAATCCCCCAACAGTGATGAAAGAACTTTCCAGAGAAGCCGTCAGGACCAGGCGAACTAGAGGCATCCATACCAAAAATAGTCGCTGTGATCTCATCCTCATCCGGGATTTTTGTGAGGAGGGCATTATGATAATCATCAATAACAGAATCAATATTCGCCTCAATCTCCACAATGTCAACATCAGCATGATTATCCTCTTCAAAAAGATTGGAAAAGTATTGCACAATGTGCTGACTGATCGTGACCTGATCATAAACCACATTACCCCCAATATTAAGGTGAGAAACCACATGAAGTTTTCTCTTGTATCTCAACATACTGTGGAAGAAGGCAGTATTTCTATCACCATCATGCAACCAAGTCACTCTACTTTTCTACTGTAGCAAACTATTCTGTCTGGCGAGGGACGTATTAACTTTAGCTTGAATAGTCACTTCTGCGTCAAAAAGCTCCTCAGTGTAACCTTGCGACGCAATCTGACCCTGAACATCTAACAACTCCGCATTAGCTTCCGTAATCATGCTGTCCACCTGTCGAAACACATTTTTATTCCAAATCTTCATATTACCACGAAGACGTTTAAGTTTCATCATGACAGCGAAAATAGGGCAGTTGCTGTCCACATTCTGCTTCCAAGACTCCGCAACCAAATCATGAAAACCACCATGAAGCGTCCACATATGCAGGAATTTAAAAAATCTCTGACCTGTAACAATAGAATTGCTGCAACGCAAAATAATGGGCGAATGATCCAAGGAGATCCTAGGAAGGACCTGCAAATGAACGTCAGCCCAACTATCCACAAACTCCTCAGAAATAAGAGCCCGATCAATAGTCGATTCAACATGAGAAGGCATAAAACGTCTACCAGACCAAGTGAACTTGAGACCCACCGAAGGCGGTTCAATAAAACCAGTAGTTTCAATAAACTCCCTGAATTCCTGACAAGAGGTAGCACTCGGCATACAGTCACTGCTACGCTCATGAGCACCCTTGACTGCATTGAAGTCGCCAATAAAAATAGAGGGACCATTAACATGGTCCAACAAATCAATCCAAAGTCTGCGGCGCAGAATATGAGAGTTCGCCCCATGGACAATCGCCACCTTGAAATTACAGTTATTAAGAATGCAATCCAGAATCACCATCTGCTCAGAAGAGAAAACAACAGTAGTAATCACATCCAGATGAACAAAACACCAAATATTAGAACGTTTATTCAATCTCGCATTTTGATGACAAGGAACAACGTTAAGGGAATTCCAAATAGAAGCAGGAACTTTAGAAAATTTAGCTTTAGGCTCAATGATGCCCATCACCATAGGGGAGAAAGAGCGGCAGTGCTCTTTGAGTATGAGTTTAGACTCGTCCGTAAGTCCCCGGACGTTCCAAACAAGGATATTCATTAAAATCATTGATGATGTGTGGATCGGGCATCCTCCCGTTCCACTTCACTAGACCAAATCTTAGCAGAAACATTATTCATAGTTTGCATGCTGGTATTTTTTTCCTTAATGATGGCAAAATCCCTCGGTTTCTGTCCTGAAGCGATCGCTTCTGTCAAATTTCTGTTTATTAGCAGCTCCGCTGAAGATGGCCGAGAGTTGTCCAACTGCTCCGGTTTTCTGAGTCTCCCTTTGATGCTATCCTCTGGTCGAGTTGACACTTTCTTTTTCTGTCCTGGTGGCCTTCCCCGTTTCTTAGGTGGCGGATCCAACTCCGGGCATTTATTATCCACAGTAGCTGCAATTCTGTTCACTTTCATGGTTGTCTCAAGAACTTGTAAATTAATTCTTTTGTCTGCTCCCTTATGCACAATTTCGGACTCCCGCATATGAGAGCTCTCAATCATTGTATCAGTAGAAGTAGGAGGGCGAGGAGCCTGCTGTATCATATCTGCTGCCACAGCATCGCTATGCTCAACAACCTGATCATTTTTGCTCGAAGGGTCTGGTACAACAATATCTTGCAAAGTCTCCAAAGCTTGATTCTCAAATTCTTGTTCGTCAAAAATCGTATCAGCTGCAGAGCTCGTGTAACCGTCCGATTCTGAGTCTGAATTCTTCGTATGAAGTTGCTCTTCCTCATTCCTTAACTCATCATCAATTGGAACTAAGACTTTTTCCAAAAGATCTGGCCCATACAAATCTTCCAAAGGTTGTGTCAGCGATCCATTCACCCCTTTCGCCGAATGAGTTGAGGTTTCCGGTTGCTCCTTCTCCCTCCAACGATTCTCTTCCTTTCCTTTCTCTTTCTCTTGGAGTTTACTAACAGGAGCCGAAGCCGGCTTCTTTGCTTCCCCCTTTCTGCATTGTGAAATCGTATGTCCTGTGATCTGGCATCGAGAACAATAATGAGGCAAATTTTCGTAGCTAAATTCGACATAAAAGGAGCCCTCGTCACAGTTAATGAGCAGCGAATCCGGCAACTGAAGAGATAAATCGACTTCAATTAATATTCGAGCAAAGTGTCCAAACTCCCCTTGGATCGAAGCTTTATCAAGCTTTAAAGGTAGCCCAATATGTCTTCCAATCCCAGCAATAACCTCAAGATGACGGCATTCGACAGGAAGATTATATATTCGAACCCATACCTGACAAAGCGAGGAGATCTCACGATAGGGGTCGAACATTTTTGTCCATTCCCTTATTCGAACCGATCCGGACGGCAGTTCCCATAGCAGATGTTGTTTAACTCTAGCTTTGTCTTCTGGGATCGAGAAATTAAAAATAAAGAAGCCTTTTCCCATAGCAATCAGACACCAACTCTCTTGAATGTTCCATAACTTCTGCAAATCTTGTTTGAGTTCCAAGTTAGGTTTGTGTTTCTCTCCCTTACGAAGAAGCACTCTCCCGATCAAAGCATGTTTAAATTCCTCGACCTGTTTTTTGTAAAGTGCTAAGGGGATGGTGAGAGCAATTTCCTCCCCATGCTTCTCCGGCTTAAGCGCACAGAACATGTGCGCCGGAACATTTTGTTTACGGACCGTACTCGGTCCTAAAACCTTTGCGTATGATGCCTTGTCAATCTGAATCGCAGCAGTTACGTCTTTAGCAGCAACATCCGCTGTTACGCTCTGAGATATCGTGGATTTTCCACGAGCATTAGGCGAAACCCTAGTCGGGCTTGATGTTTCACGGCGAGGCGGGTCAAAGTTCGCCGATATTTTCGGCATAGCTAGGCAGGAGGGATCTCTGATATCAGCCATGGAGGCGGCGGCATGAACTCCAATCACCGGCGAGCCTGTCGCTGACTGCCAGTGATGGACTGGGCGCAGGGGAGCGGCACGGCGCGGTGGTCGGGGCCGGCAGGGGCCTAAGTGCGGCGGATCTGGGCGTTGATCTGGCTGGGAAGGGACTCGGCGCGGTGGGCTGGGCCGGCAGGGGCCTCACGGCGGCGGACGGCTGTGGAAGAGGGAGCAGAGGTGGCAGCGCGGTGCAGTCGCGCAGCTGAGGGTCGGCGAGAGGCGGAAGTCGCGCAGCAAGCCCCGAGATCCAGATCTCAGATCTGATGGTTCCGCACTTCCGCCGTCGATTGAAGGAGTCGGCGAGGGCTGGGGGCGGCTACTGTCGGACGACAGAGAGCCTTGAGGGAAGACGACCTTTGATTGAAGAAAGGTGTGAAAGGGGGCGGCTGGGCTGCTGGCGTGGGTGGCTCCTGGCATTGGACGGCGGGGCGGCTTCTGGCTTTGGACTGCGGCCGATCGGTTCCTCCTCTGCAACAGCGGCGGAAGCGTTCATTCCCGATCAGACATCATTGATTTGATTACAAAGATTTTTATCACTTCATCACTCAAATCTCCTAAAAATTAAACCTCTGTTCCTTTATCTGATTTTGAAAAAGTCAGTATATCTGGAATTAATAAAACTCCAGAACAGGTTTCTCAACCTGAATACAAGGTTGAAGTCCCAGAGAGTAGAAATTATAGGAGAAATTCTGGATCTTATACTTTCTCCGATATATATATATATATATATATATATATATATATAGGGAAGGGTTAAAATAAGTACACTTTTTAAGATATAAAATAAGAATTATTTTCAGCCCTTAGATCATCAAGATCCAAGGTTGATTCGTAACCCTGTTGGATGGATTTATGGTCTTGAGTTCGAATCCCAAAGGTGACAAAAATTTATTTTTCACAATTCATACCTTTATACAGCGAATTCATACGTGTTCTACATAAAATTCATACATTGAAAATTTGCTCTTATTTCTTATTTTAAGATGTGCTCTCACGGTAGCCCACCCCTATATATATATACATACACATCTTAAAATAAGAAAAAAGAATTAGGAAAATGTATGAATTTTATGTGGAACACGTATGAATTCGCTGTATAAAGATATGAATTGCGAAAAATAAATTTTTGATACCTTTAAGATTCGAACTCAGGACCATGAATTCATTCAACAGGATGATGAATCAACCGTAGATCTTAATGATTTAAGGGCTGAAAATGATTCTTATTTTATATCTTAAGAAGTGTACTTATTTTAGCTCTCCCCTATATATATATATATATATATATATATATATATATATATAACATGCATATGACTCTTCAAATAAGGAAGAGTCAAAATAAAGGATGCATGTGGCTGTTCAAAAAAGATAGAGCCATATAGAAATTTTGATATTTTTTAAATATTAAAAAAATATATTAATATCCAAAAATTTAACCCACTAATCGAAAGATGACATTTCATATTATCATATCTTAAAAATTTTAAATAATAATAAAAATATTTAATTATTATACAAAGTAAATAAAAGACAAACAATAATTAAAAATATTAAATAATTAAAAGTAAATAAAAAACAAACATAATGTTGTTGTATTGCTGGTTGGGGTTGATCTCGTCAAGCCCATGGGTGGTCTGCTCCATTTTTTACAACTTGAATTTTTTTTTCCTCTTTCATATGACATGGCGATCGACCACCCATAAAAAAGGTCGTTGCTATTGTTGGTCTTAGAGCATCCATATCCGTTGAGTCAATTGTTGGCTCATCCACATCTGGGACCACTCATGATTCAATGTCATGACTCATATCTATTAGTTTTGATTTTTGTATTTTTTTATTTAATTTAAATAACACAATTGTTAAAATTACATAAAATTAAAACTACCTAAATTAAAAGACATAATTAAAAATTACATAAACTTAAAACTAGTTTAATTTAAATTATTAAAATTAAAGTAATTAAGAAAACTGATAATTAAAATAATTAAATGGAACATTTTAATGTTTAGCCAAAGCCCACTGATTTTAAAGCCCATTATTTAAATAAGGGCAAATTGCATGAAAATACCCCACTTTATTTCAAATTTGATTTTTTGACAAACTTTTTTTTTGTTGCAAAAATTTGAACGAGCTTTCAATTTGTTGCAATGTTCGGCCCGTTAAATTTTCGGGCCAAATTAAATCTTAGTTGGCAGCCCGACTGCCAACGTGGCATTAAAAACGCCAAATCACACCCACCCTCCCCTCCCATGTCACCCCCACGTTGCCCACTATCTCTCTCTTCCTCCTCCTCCTCCTCCCACGTCATCTTCTCTCTCTCTCTTCCCCCATCTCTCTCGGCGGCAGAAACCACAGCCACCAATCGTCGGCGCCCGCCGCCCCCTACCCCTCCCCACTTCAGCGCCGCCACTTTCCCCTCCCCATACCCTGTCGGACCTCCCCCTCCCTCTCCCCGCTTTTCCCTATTTTCTCCATTTCTGAGATTGCTAAATCGTTTCTCCAATTAACCAGCTCCAATCTAAAAACAATTTCCCCATTCGAATCCCTAAACCCTAAATCACATATCTGGAAATAATATGGGAATTCAGGCAATTTCCTAAACAATTTCCCCATTCGAATCGTAGTGAATGGAAAGAGCTTTAGTGGTGATTTTGACATGGGGGAATGGAGGGGTCCGACGGGGTCTAGGAAGCGGAGGGGGACGAAGTGGTTGTTTGGTGGTGAATGCGGGGAGGACGAAGCTTCAAAGCGTCTAGGCGGATCTGGGCTTCAGATCTGTGGCCGCTTTCTTCATTCTTCAATTTCTGATTTGGAGGCGGCGAGGTTGTTGGGTATCTGGGACGATGGAGGTCGGAAGTCCGGCGAGTTGTTGGGAATTTGGGGGCGGCGACCGTTGCTGCAGAGGTCCTAGAATTCAGGGAGGAAGTGGCGGGCGATGGAGGAATTGAGACAGAGGGTAAGAGCCGTGGAGGAAGAGAGGGAAGGGGGAAGAGAGAGAGGGGGTGACGTGGGAGTGGATGGTGACGTGGGAGGGGAGGGTGGGTGTGATTTGGCGTTTTTAATGCCACGTTGGCAGTCGGGCTGCCAACTAAGATTTAATTTGGCCCGAAAATTTAACGGGCCGGACATTGCAACAAATTGAAAGCTCGTTCAAATTTTTGCAACAAAAAAAAAGTTTGTCAAAAAATCAAATTTGAAATAAAGTGGGGTATTTTCATGCAATTTGCCCTTTAAATAAATTATTTTAAAAGTCCAATCCACTAGCAAAACCCTATTTCTTTTAAAAGCCCAACCCAAACCGCTTCTTCTTTTTCTTCTCCATTTCTCCTCTTCTCTGTGTCAAGACCGGACTTAACTACGGATAGGTAAGCTGGGAAACCGTGACTAGGGAAGGGAAATTAGGAGAGGGGATAGAAAGGGGTAATAAATAATCATAAAGGATTTGAACTAAGATTGAGATATAATATGAGAACAAGTCACATATATATAGAGATAAAAGCTAATAATCGGTCATGAGCATCCGATTAAAGTGTTTATACAATCACTTGAATTGATAATCCGACATAATAGAATAAATTGCATCATAATTGAGTGTTCGCAGCGGAAATGAGAACATGATACATGTATCGCCAAGAGTTTATTTTGTAAATATGACAAAGCTCTGTACGACACCCCATCATCACCCATCACTGCTCAACCTACACATTTAGAAATATATGCAGGGCTAAGTACAAAGTACTCAGTAAACATATGCCGAAAATCATATACATATTAATAAACTGTAAATTGTAATGCCATTTCAAAAGTATAGCCAGGGATTTTTTACTTATAAAGGCCCAAGCATACTAAATTCATTTGTGATTCTAAAGTTCGACTGATCAGTCTAAGTTCTCTTGTAATCTATCATATCTGGAACTATGTGCCGGAGAGATGGCCATCTCCCACGGACACTTGACCGGCCAACCCGCTCGATGACTCACGGTCACTGGTGTACACTAGCCCTGGCAGGATAGCTATCAACTGCTCATGACCCGAATTCGATTACATAACTGGCAAAACCACATCAGATAGATATCATACTGAAATTGAAACATTTTATGGCAAGACAATACTTGAAATAACTTCAATTCAAAGATTTTGTCATGAAAACTTGTTCAACTGTAATATGAAACTCATTTGATATATATGAAAGTAATGTCCACCTGTTGTAGAGTTTCGCTACTGAGGCAGTGATTCTCCCGATAGCACCGACTCCCACACTTGACCTTTTATTATAGGAATATAAGGTAAGTCGTTTGGGAATCCTTAATTAATGAGAATGCATGTTTACTATGAAGTCCTTATTAACCGAGAAATTATTATTCTAAGATAATAACTCGAGTAGTTTTATGAATAATCATGACTATGATTATATAACAAAACTAAATTAAAGACTTGACTAACGAGTTGGATTAATAGCACATGTTAATAATAATCTAATTTAAGAAAATAATTAATAGACTAAGTAATATGATGTCACAGCCCGCCTTAACTAAGGATAGTTAAGCCGAGTGATCTACGACTAGGGATGGGGTTAAAGAATAAGGGAAAGAAAGGGGCGTCATTTGAAACCGTAAATCTTACTCAACCTAAGAAAAATCGTCGTATTTACTCATTAATACTCTTTTGAACAGTCTATGAAAGACAACATAAAACTTAATTAATATCATTAATCAAGTTATACATCATATGAAACCATTCTCTTAAGACTCAAAGTATGACATAACATACTATAACATCAACAACATCTTGCAGCGGAAAGTAGCTAGACATATGTATGAAGACATATTCTAGACAGGTTAACTATTTATTAACAACCCTGGAGACTCCGCTCATTGCAGCACCATCATCACATCAGCTCAACCTGCACATTTAGAAAACATATGCAGGGCTGAGTACAAAAGCACTCAGTGGGCACGTATGCCTAGGTATAAAAATACATGCTTCAAAACTGTAAATTGTCATGCCATCATAATCAGTACAGCAAGAGAGTTTTTCGCTAAAAAGGCCCAAGCTTACTAAGTTCATTTGTGATTCTTAAAGTTCGTCTGATCAGACTAAGTTCTTTTGTAATCTATCATATCTGAAACTGTGTGCCGGAGAGGTGGCCACCTCTCACGGTCACTTGACCGGCCAACCCGCTAGATGACTCACGGTCACTGGTGTACACTAGCCCTGGCAGGATAGCTATCAACTGCTCAAGACCCGAATTCGATTGCATCATTGGCAAAGCCAAAGCAGATAGATATCATACTAAAATTTAAACATTTTATGGCAAGACAATACTTGAAATAACTTTAACTCAAAGATTTTGTCATGAAATAACTTGCTTGAATGTAACATTTAAACTCATTTGATATATATATGAAACTGAAATTAACAGTTAGATCATCTCATGCATTCATTCGTATAAGAGGCCTACGACACGCAGGGGATCTCTATATACGTATAGTAAAAGTAATGCCCACCTCGTTGTGTCTCTGTATCAATGAGTAACGTCACTCTCTCCCTCAAGTCGTTACTTCCCAAAAGGACCTTCATCGTTATGAAGAATTGGTGAGAAGTTATAAAAGAAACCTCGATTAATAATCTAATCTCTTTTATGAAACATTAGTATCTCTAATGTTCATCTCTCTTGATTGTTAATCAATATAACAATTATTATCTCTCGTCATTACTCATTAATTATAACATCCTTATGTTATAATTAGCAGCGCTTCAATTAAAAGAAATATTTAACACATCGAAAAGTCCACTTTCTTAGCAGATCTATTCGCTCTCATCTCGTCTAATTAACCAATTAGAAAGTTAAACTTTCCATTAGGCATGTATTTGAGTCACGGGTCAACAAGAATTGACTATGCTCAAATTCTAATTTCACTAAAAATTTCGGCATGACCTATTCATATATAATGTCAGCCACGAGATTTCAACGCGTGAATCTCACTACGTGAACTCGTCTCTCGACTCAAAACTTAACATCTTGACTTCTTTTCAACGCAAACCAAACAATTCAAAATCATCAAAACTCTTTATCAGTAAACTATCATTTATACTCGACACCAATTGTTCGAGTGTCAGATACCAACATTTATGTGCGTTAATCATAACTCTCACAACTCACACCATTTAGTCATATCGTATCATCCATCAAAACAAATATAATCAAGTTGTTTTCTAGAAAGTTTTGCTGTTTTTGTGTCATCTTTAAAAATTCATAACAACCAACTCAATCATCATAAACTATCATACCAATTGATCTCAAAAACTTCATGAAGTGTAGTTCACTCTAAAAATGGTAGTTAACCAAAAAGGTTAAAGGTTTTTGGAGATATTGCTCTTTTAGTGCAGGTTGTCAAAGATTGACAATTTCTGCCAATTTTGTTTAGGCCATTAGAAACCAAGGCAAACCTTAATAAAATTCCATCAAATTTAATCAGCCAAAACTAAAGGTATCCTTGAAGATTTGGTTAAAATTTCACAAGAGAAAACGTTCATATGATCTGCCAAATAAACAATGAAACTCATACACTTTTACTGTTGGAAAAATATGACAGCAGAACAGGGCATTTTTGAAATAATAAACTGCTCTGTTTCAGAGGTCATAAAAATCGAAATCTTATGTTTTTAGAAAATTATTGAAGTCTAGTTTCGTTTAAAAAAAACGGTGATGCAAAATCCTTCATAGATTAATAGATATAAACGTTTTTGTGAAGTCTACCAACAGTTGACAGATTCTGTCAAGGATTTTTCAAAATATCTTTAAAATAGCAAACCTCATCCAAAAGACATGAAATTTTGCAGCGACGAAATACACATATCATAGATAAACATATTAAAATTTCAGAGCCATCAAGCAATGAAAACTCATCGAAACATAAGCTTGAAACTGCTGTAAAATTTTGACAGAATTCCAATTTTAATTTCGTTCAACAATTATCATCCATAAATTGTAAATCAATTAGCATGCTCATGTGATATCGTAGAACACATATACGCAATAATATTCATTATGCAACATCCCAAACTTCACGAATTTAAATAATCATACTCTAAAAACTTATACAATTTTCGTGCTTGAAAAAATACGAATTTAATATATATCGATTCTAGCATACCCCTAAGCACAAATATCAAGTCAAAACGATCAAACAAAAATCGAAAGACAAGCTAATGTGTGAAAAACGGGGCTGCCCTCATGAGTTTCATAGCTACGGTTCATTCCGTTCTTACTCTCTTCATTAAACATGCTCGACATCTACCCAAGAACAACATACTAAAATTTCACGACGATCCGACGTCGTTTCAAAATAAAGTCGAGAATCGACATTTTTCGACGTCGACGAAAATCGAAAAGAAAACCATGAAATCGTAGGTAGAGATGTTACCTACGTAAAAACGTGATCAAAAAGATGATCGGCGCTCGTCTCGGTGCTCAAATCGGAGCTCAAAAGCTTGAAGAAGCTTTAATGGAGGGAGTGTGTGTTCTTGGTGTTTGTGTGTGAGAGAGAAAAGATGATTGGAGTGTGTTGGCTGAATTCAGCCGTGAGTGAGGTAGATAAAGGGGTGTTGGGCGGTTTGGGGGGGTGGTTTTGGTGGGGTAGCCTTAGATATTTAAGATATTAACCCGTTAGTCGTTAAATATCCCGTTTCGTCTCGTTTTAACGACTAATTACCCACATTCTTCGTTACTCACACTCTTAACTCCTACTCACTTTCATTACACTCGTAATTCTATATAAATATAGAAAACGCAAGCTCGTTCTCGAAATTCTGATAAACGAACTCGGTTCGTTTATCGAGAAATCCCGATTTACTATTCACTCGTCGTCCACAAATAAAAACTTTCATTATTGGACTCGTATCGAAAAACTAAGAATATTTCTCGACGACGTGCACGTAAGATTTTGAAAGTCGACAAAAAGACGAAATAGCAGTATTTTACTATTCATCGTCAAAAAGTCAAAAATTTCAAAAACGTCTTAACGGACTCAGATCTCACTTCCGAGTTCACCGTTCTCATTCAAATAATTATCTCGAATTATTCAAATACTCAAACTCAATTACGGATATAAAATCACACATCATCCTCACATCATCAAAAGAACATCTCAACATCTTTAAAATATAACAACAAAACTTCATATAACTCCTCATCTCTATACAAAGTAATCAAACAAGGGATCTATACCCTAATTACTCAAACTTAAGCAATTAAACACGTCATCAAAAGCCCGGGTATTACATACCCTCCCCCTTAAAATTAATTTCGTCCCGAAATTTGTACCTCCTGTAAATGTTTCGGGCACTTCTCTCACATCATATCATCAAGCTCTCTTTCCACTTCTTTCTAACTATAACGTCTCCACTGGACTTTAACCAGTGCGATCGACTTATTTCTCAATAGTCGATTCTTATGATTTAGCATCATCTGAGGTCTCTCTTCATAACTCAAGTCTGGTTCTAAGATCATTTCTTCTTAGTAACCCACATGGTTTGGGTCGAAAATTATATCCTCTTAGTTGTGACACGTGAAACACGTTATGCACATTTCCAAAGCTAGGTGGCAAAGCCAACCTATATGCTATTGGACCTATCTTTTGCAAAATCTCATAAGGACTTATAACTCTGGGTCTAAGCTGTCCTTTAACTCCAAACCTATTCATCCCCTTTGAGGGTGAAACCTTCAAGAAAACTTTGTCACCTACCTCGAAACTTTGTCTCACATCTTATAGGAAAACTCAATTAGTGGCAATACATTCTCCCGATGTACTCCTCTATCAAGGATAGTAGTTCTTATCATATCTTCTATCGTCTGCTATGCTAAAATTCATCCTTGTACCCAACTCTTTCTGTAACTCATCCAAAAACGTGATGTAAAATTTTTTTTTATTGATCTCTTTCTGAGGTGATCTTACATCGGTACTCAAAGCAATCTTATAATCTCACGAACGTACAATTGTGCTAACTTATCTGGTCCATACGCGATTAGGATCAGTATGAAATGTGCAGATTTTGTTAGTCGATCTACAATCACCCAAATTGCTGTATTTCCTATTTGACTTTTCAGTAAAGCTATCACAAATTCCATCGCTATGTGATCTCATTTCCACTCGGGAATCTCCAACAGTTTTAACTTCCCATAGGGTCGTTGGTGTAATGCTTTCACTTGCTGACAAACTAAGCATCGCTCTACAAACGAAGCTATGTCTCGTTTCATTCCGTCCCACAAAAATCTCTTTTTCACAACCTAATAAATCTTTGTGCCTCCTGGGTGGGCGGTGTAAGGCGTATCATGAGTCTCACTCATGATCGTATTCTTAAGTTCATCATCGCGGGGAATGCATATTCTCCCCTCAAATAAGATAGCATTGTCTGATGCTTTTTGGTAACTCTTGAGATCTCCTGCTGTTATCCTTTCTCGTAACTTGTTCATTGTCTCATCTTTCCTTATGCTTCAATCATCATTTTCCTCAAACTAGGCATCGTCGCAACAATACTCGCTATCGTCCCTGGTGGTTTTATCATTTCTATCATCATCTTGTCAAAGTCCTTTATAAGCTCATTCTCTCTCGTGAGAAGACATCCTAACTTTGACGAGACCTTCCGGCTCAATGTATCGGCTACTACATTGGCCTTGCCAGGGTGATAATTAATGTTGCAGTCAACATCATTTACTAATTCGAGCCATCTCCTTTGCCTCATGTTAATATCCTTCTGCTCGAAAAAGTATTTCAAACTTTTGTGGTCCATGAAAATCTCACATCTAACTCCGTAGAGATGATGTCTCCAAATTTTCAGGGCATGCACAACGGCTGCAAGCTCTAAATCATGCGTTGGATAATTTATCTCGTGGGGTCTAAGTTATCGTTATGCATAGACTGTAACTCTTCCTTCTTGCATCAAAACACATCCTAGCCCATTCTCTAACGCATCTGTGTAGATGGTATACTCTTTATCCATTTTCGGGACTAGCGGCACTGGTGCTGTAGTCAATTTCCTTTAAGCTCTTAAAAACTCTCTTCACACTCCTTTTTCCAATTGTACTTAGCTTCTTTTCTAAGTAATTGTGTCATCGGTCTTGTTATCGTGGAAAATCCTTCAATAAACCTCTGATAGTATCCTGCTAAGCCTAAAAAGCTGCAAATCTCGTTAGGCGTAGTTGGTGATCTCCACTCATGTACAGCTTGTACCTTGGCAGGGTCAACTTTAATTCATTCGGATGAAATAATATGTCCTAGAAAAGTTACTTCGTTCAACCAAAACTCGCACTTGGTGAATTTGGCAAAAACTTCTCAACTCTTAGCGTTTCCAACATCGTTTTCAAATGTTTTGGCGCTCCTGCTCATTCTTCGAATAGATGAGAATATCATCTATGAAAACTATGACAAATTTATCCGGTTATTGATGGAACACTCGATCATGTGATCCATGAAAACTATTGGTGCCTTCGCCAAACCGAATGGCATAACTATGAACTCATAGTGCTCATACCTCATTTGAAAAGCTGTCTTACGTATATTCTTCTGTCAAAATTTCAACTGGTGGTAATCTGATCTCATGTCAACTTTCGAGAAAAAGCTCGCTCCTCTTAATTGATCAAACAAGTCATCTATCCTCGGTAAAGGATATTTGTTCTTGAGTGTCAATTTATTCAGTTCTCGATAATTTTTGTACCTTCTCAACGTGTCATCCTTCTTTTTTACAAAAAGGACTGGTGCTCCCCACGGGGATACACTAGGTCTAATAAAACCTAACTCGAGCAATTCTTGTAGCTGAATCTTCAGCTCTCGTAGCTCCTTAGGCGCCATTCTATAGGGTGCCTTCGACACTGGTGCTGATCAAGGTCTAGGTGGATAGTGAACTCCAACTGTCTTGTTGGTGGCAATCCTGGTAAGACATTGGGAAATACATCTCTATATTCCCTTACCACTGCTACATCCTCAAAGTTTTTACTTGATTCTCCTTCATCATTCAAGTAAACTAGGTAAGCTTGTGCTCCTTTCTTCTTTACCAATTTCGACGCCTGAAGTGCCGAAATGATTGGAACTCTCTTCTTTCTATCAATGCCGTGAAAACATGTATGTTCCTTCCCAGGTGGTTGGAAAGCTATCTGTCTCTTCTTACAATCAATCGGGCCAAAGTTCTCTGCTAACCATTCCATCCTTAGAATAATGTCTACGTTCCACATATGCATTAAGTGCAAGGTTCTTGTTTTCATCTTTAGTGATCCTAACTCAAGCTCTAAGTTAGAAATCATGTGAGAAACTGTAGTAGCTCTTCCTACAGGAGTGATTACTCTCAACTCGGGACTAGCTTGTTTTGGTTCGAGTTTGAAGGTAACATGCTTCAACCAATTAAAGAATGCGAGGCTCTTGTATTAAACAGGATTCTAACTGGTGCATCCAATAACTTGCCCATACTACCTTAAAGTCCTGCCTTAAACCGGCACTTAAAACTCAGACATCTCTTCATCAATATCCATCTTCTGATGAGCGAACGTGTTAGCTCACAGAATTCTCGATTATACTCTACAACCGATTTCTTTCCTTGCATCAAACTTCGATAATCAGCCTCTCGCTGCTTACTGTACTCCTCTGTACATACTTCTCAAGAGTAGTCTTCAATTGTTCTCAAGTGTAGTTTGCCAGTTGCTCAGGTGTTAAAGTCCTCTGACGGGTCTTATACATAAAAAAAAAATCTACTAGGATAACTCAAAAGTTGTAAGGGTTCAACCATAGAACGACATCAAAACAAATTGTTTAAGAGACTCAAATGAATGACCAGAGGGTAGAATGAAGTAACTACCAGGTCGAACAAAATGACCTAGAGTAAGAACCCATCTGGCTTTTCAACCGAAAGTTGAAACATATGGGTTTATAAACCCAAAACACGTCTACTGAGATTTGGATCATGCGGACTGGCCAGGTCCAACATAATCACTCCCCAGTCACACGGGATATATTATCCCGAACTTGGAAATTCTGTGTCTTCTAAACCCTCAACATACTATACATAACAAAACTTAAGTTCACACCAGCAAGCTAAAAGCTTAAACTCAGGGTCCTATGTTCTAGACTCTTGTTTCGAAAGTTCAATATTTTTCGACTCTCCTCTCATGTTGCGGTGGTGGTGGCGGAGTATTATCCCGCCTATCCTTGACATCACACTCTTGATGACATCTTTGAGGCATTTTTGAAATCACAAAAGGAAAACTCAACTCGACCAACGCTCTAAGCATCCTCGAAACTCAAGTTCAATTTACTAACTCAACTTTAAGGAAACCCTCACGGTCACCTTAACATTCATCTGTAAGGCAATAAGCACTCACGAAATGCTAACAAAAAGACCACTCTGGTCAACCTAATATATCCATCAGTAGAATGCCTCTTTTTAGAGGGCTTACATAAAGGGGTTATTTAAACCCTACAAAAACCATAGTATCTATCGTAATGTCCCTTCTAAACCAACACCATTAATAGTACTATGTCTCGGTCTGAACCTCCTACGGTAATTGCTACCAGTTAACTCATCTAGTTGCTACTTTAGCACACTAGGAACATCCATCTATTTAACATCAGTAGGGTACTATATTCGCATGCTTATCTATCATCATGTCAAAATCTCAAGTACCAGTATCTCCTAAGTAAGTTATATACATCGCAATGTAATTGCAACTAATCAAAAACGAGGGTGTACCGCGCATACTCTCAAGATCATCCTTAGCTCTAGCCTACATCGACTTCTCTTCTCATCCTCATCAACTCTAGCCCTCATCGGCTACTTCTCGTCCTCATTATCGTTTATCATTTTATCATCTTTGGTAACTGATACTCAAGGATCGACTCGATATCTACTACACTCTTCTAGAGTCCCTGGTAGAAAACAGGCATCCGGTCAGTAGATCCGCATAGAAAATCTGGGTATCTGTAACAAATCCCATCTCCTGTGGGTCCAATGCTCAAGACGACATGTCCCATCATATTGAGTGGCTTTCTTCCTTGCTCAATCCTACCACTCGATTGGTAGCACGGGGACTAGGTGCACGATGCCATCCAGTCTAGTAACAACCATAAGGCTTTTATCCTTTCATAGTCTATGAACATGTGTTTGAAAATCTGCTAGGGTATCTCTGTACCACATATTGTACGCCTCGTCCTCGTATCCGATCTTTCCTGAGTTCGATCTCACAACAGTCCACTTTCGTGCAGTGCCAACAGTCCTGGCCAACCTATAAGGAGAACTTAAAGGTGACTCTAGGAACTAACTCTACTTGGCTCCAGCAACAGAAATAAACAAAACATAACTTAGCAAAACTCCTATTAAGTAGTACTGTTGTCTTAAAACTCAAGCTCAAAACATCTAAATTCTCATCTCGTCCCATCTTTACTCAGTAGAGAATATCTCTAAACAATGATATTAGATCCCTTAATCTAAATCATCGTGACTCAGTAAGACAACTCAACAATTCTCTCTCAAAGCCATCTCCAAAGACTATGGCTCATGATACCTCCTCAAGTACCATTAAGGTTGCGTTAGCAAAACTCGCGTCACAAAACAACTCAACATATCGTACAATATCTCATTGCAGCATGCTAATAACTCATCATTAATCATGCTATTATACTCAAGCTCATAACTCAAACTCATAACTCAAACCAACAAGTACTTAAAGCAATTGCTAATTCTCTCAAGCTTTAGCTCTAAGTTCTCATTTCATCCTTCTACTTAGTAAAAAAAATCTCTCTTAACAATGACATTAGATTCCTTCATCTAAATCATCGTGACTTATCACAACTGCTCAAACAAATCTCATCACAAAACATCTCAAATACATCACATCATAACTCATAATTATGCATCCTCAATCATATAACATCATATGATATAAACGCTCTCATGATTCATCATGTAACATCAACATATGCTCTTACAACATAATAACTCATTATTAATCATGTTGTCATCCTCAAACTCAAACTATGCACCTTTAAAGTGTAACATCATAACTCATCATATAACCTCAACATCATGCTCTTCAAAATTTAACGTCAAATAAACTTTGAAATTTTACATACCTCGTTGAGCCTGGTGTGATGGTGCGCTGAGCTCACGGTTGTTAATAACTATTAGTCTAGTGACTCATTCTAGACTAAACTCAGGACTTCTAATTCAGAGCTTTCCTTCGCTCTGATACCACTCTGTCACAGCCCGCCTTAACTAAGGATAGTTAAGCCGAGTGATCTACGACTAGGGATGGGGTTAAAGAATAAGGGAAAGAAAGGGGCGTCATTTGAAACCGTAAATCTTACTCAACCTAAGAAAAATCGTCGTATTTACTCATTAATACTCTTTTGAACAGTCTATGAAAGACAACATAAAACTTAATTAATATCATTAATCAAGTTATACATCATATGAAACCATTCTCTTAAGACTCAAAGTATGACATAACATACTATAACATCAACAACATCTTGCAGCGGAAAGTAGCTAGACATATGTATGAAGACATATTCTAGACAGGTTAACTATTTATTAACAACCCTGGAGACTCCGCTCATTGCAGCACCATCATCACATCAGCTCAACCTGCACATTTAGAAAACATATGCAGGGCTGAGTACAAAAGCACTCAGTGGGCACGTATGCCTAGGTATAAAAATATATGCTTCAAAACTGTAAATTGTCATGCCATCATAATCAGTACAGCAAGGGAGTTTTTCGCTAAAAAGGCCCAAGCTTACTAAGTTCATTTGTGATTCTTAAAGTTCGTCTGATCAGACTAAGTTCTTTTGTAATCTATCATATCTGAAACTGTGTGCCGGAGAGGTGGCCACCTCTCACGGTCACTTGACCGGCCAACCCGCTAGATGACTCACGGTCACTGGTGTACACTAGCCCTGGCAGGATAGCTATCAACTGCTCAAGACCCGAATTCGATTGCATCATTGGCAAAGCCAAAGCAGATAGATATCATACTAAAATTTAAACATTTTATGGCAAGACAATACTTGAAATAACTTTAACTCAAAGATTTTGTCATGAAATAACTTGCTTGAATGTAACATTTAAACTCATTTGATATATATATGAAACTGAAATTAACAGTTAGATCATCTCATGCATTCATTCGTATAAGAGGCCTACGACACGCAGGGGATCTCTATATACGTATAGTAAAAGTAATGCCCACCTCGTTGTGTCTCTGTATCAATGAGTAACGTCACTCTCTCCCTCAAGTCGTTACTTCCCAAAAGGACCTTCATCGTTATGAAGAATTGGTGAGAAGTTATAAAAGAAACCTCGATTAATAATCTAATCTCTTTTATGAAACATTAGTATCTCTAATGTTCATCTCTCTTGATTGTTAATCAATATAACAATTATTATCTCTCGTCATTACTCATTAATTATAACATCCTTATGTTATAATTAGCAGCGCTTCAATTAAAAGAAATATTTAACACATCGAAAAGTCCACTTTCTTAGCAGATCTATTCGCTCTCATCTCGTCTAATTAACCAATTAGAAAGTTAAACTTTCCATTAGGCATGTATTTGAGTCACGGGTCAACAAGAATTGACTATGCTCAAATTCTAATTTCACTAAAAATTTCAGCATGACCTATTCATATATAATGTCAGCCACGAGATTTCAACGCGTGAATCTCACTACGTGAACTCGTCTCTCGACTCAAAACTTAACATCTTGACTTCTTTTCAACGCAAACCAAACAATTCAAAATCATCAAAACTCTTTATCAGTAAACTATCATTTATACTCGACACCAATTGTTCGAGTGTCAGATACCAACATTTATGTGCGTTAATCATAACTCTCACAACTCACACCATTTAGTCATATCGTATCATCCATCAAAACAAATATAATCAAGTTATTTTCTAGAAAGTTTTGCTGTTTTTGTGTCATCTTTAAAAATTCATAACAACCAACTCAATCATCATAAACTATCATACCAATTGATCTCAAAAACTTCATGAAGTGTAGTTCACTCTAAAAATGGTAGTTAACCAAAAAGGTTAAAGGTTTTTGGAGATATTGCTCTTTTAGTGCAGGTTGTCAAAGATTGACAATTTCTGCCAATTTTGTTTAGGCCATTAGAAACCAAGGCAAACCTTAATAAAATTCCATCAAATTTAATCAGCCAAAACTAAAGGTATCCTTGAAGATTTGGTTAAAATTTCACAAGAGAAAACGTTCATATGATCTGCCAAATAAACAATGAAACTCATACACTTTTACTGTTGGAAAAATATGACAGCAGAACAGGGCATTTTTGAAATAATAAACTGCTCTGTTTCAGAGGTCATAAAAATCGAAATCTTATGTTTTTAGAAAATTATTGAAGTCTAGTTTCGTTTAAAAAAAACGGTGATGCAAAATCCTTCATAGATTAATAGATATAAACGTTTTTGTGAAGTCTACCAACAGTTGACAGATTCTGTCAATGATTTTTCAAAATATCTTTAAAATAGCAAACCTCATCCAAAAGACATGAAATTTTGCAGCGACGAAATACACATATCATAGATAAACATATTAAAATTTCAGAGCCATCAAGCAATGAAAACTCATCGAAAACATAAGCTTGAAACTGCTGTAAAATTTTGACAGAATTCCAATTTTAATTTCGTTCAACAATTATCATCCATAAATTGTAAATCAATTAGCATGCTCATGTGATATCGTAGAACACATATACGCAATAATATTCATTATGCAACATCCCAAACTTCACGAATTTAAATAATCATACTCTAAAAACTTATACAATTTTCGTGCTTGAAAAAATACGAATTTAATATATATCGATTCTAGCATACCCCTAAGCACAAATATCAAGTCAAAACGATCAAACAAAAATCGAAAGACAAGCTAATGTGTGAAAAACGGGGCTGCCCTCATGAGTTTCATAGCTACGGTTCATTCCGTTCTTACTCTCTTCATTAAACATGCTCGACATCTACCCAAGAACAACATACTAAAATTTCACGACGATCCGACGTCGTTTCAAAATAAAGTCGAGAATCGACATTTTTCGACGTCGACGAAAATCGAAAAGAAAACCATGAAATCGTAGGTAGAGATGTTACCTACGTAAAAACGTGATCAAAAAGATGATCGGCGCTCGTCTCGGTGCTCAAATCGGAGCTCAAAAGCTTGAAGAAGCTTTAATGGAGGGAGTGTGTGCTCTTGGTGTTTGTGTGTGAGAGAGAAAAGATGATTGGAGTGTGTTGGCTGAATTCAGCCGTGAGTGAGGTAGATAAAGGGGTGTTGGGCGGTTTGGGGGGGTGGTTTTGGTGGGGTAGCCTTAGATATTTAAGATATTAACCCGTTAGTCGTTAAATATCCCGTTTCGTCTCGTTTTAACGACTAATTACCCACATTCTTCGTTACTCACACTCTTAACTCCTACTCACTTTCATTACACTCGTAATTCTATATAAATATAGAAAACGCAAGCTCGTTCTCGAAATTCTGATAAACGAGCTCGGTTCGTTTATCGAGAAATCCCGATTTACTATTCACTCGTCGTCCACAAATAAAAACTTTCATTATTGGACTCGTATCGAAAAACTAAGAATATTTCTCGACGACGTGCACGTAAGATTTTGAAAGTCGACAAAAAGACGAAATAGCAGTATTTTACTATTCATCGTCAAAAAGTCAAAAATTTCAAAAACGTCTTAACGGACTCAGATCTCACTTCCGAGTTCACCGTTCTCATTCAAATAATTATCTCGAATTATTCAAATACTCAAACTCAATTACGGATATAAAATCACACATCATCCTCACATCATCAAAAGAACATCTCAACATCTTTAAAATATAACAACAAAACTTCATATAACTCCTCATCTCTATACAAAGTAATCAAACAAGGGATCTATACCCTAATTACTCAAACTTAAGCAATTAAACACGTCATCAAAAGCCCGGGTATTACATATGAAAAAAAATGATTCCCTTAAATCAATAAATAATTCTCATCTAGATTAGTCCATAATAAAGACAATAAGTCTAATTAATGGAATAATCCATTCTAATTAGAAGTAATAAAATAAAATAGGGTTTCAATAATTAACTAATTAAAGGAACTAAGTAATTAATAAAACTTAGTCAAATTAACAATTAATTAAAACCCTTTTTAAATAAATCAAAGATGAATTGGGCTTAAGTATAATCCCAATTAACCATTTTAAAACAAAGCCCAATAATTATATAATTACTTTAAAAAAAATTCGGCCCAAGGAGAGGAGCCCAAATCAGTTTTTTTTTTTTTTAACCCAAGAGGGAGGCCCAATCAAAACCTTCTCTCTCTTATAACTCACTTCACGCCTCTTTCTCTCTATCTCTTTTCTTCTTTCACAACCCACGCACACACACAAAGACGCACGTCTCTCTCTCTCTCTTTCGTTTCCGACGTCGCGCCGCCGCCTGCTCCGCTGGAAGTTGCCCAGTGAAGTCGCCGCCGCTTGGAGTTATTGCTTCTTCGCCTGAGGTCGACGGATCTGGCCTGCAGTAGTTCGTCTCGCTCGGAGCTGCCGCCGCCGTTGGCTTGCCTGGAGCCGCCGCCGACTGCAGCTGCTGTTTCGTCGGAGTCGCGGCCTGGAGCTGCTGCTGCTCGTCCGGTGGTCAGGGGCTCACTGGAGGAGCGCCATCGTCGGCCGCTGCTGTTGGCAGCAAGAGCCCGACAGCCGACTCTCCCGGAGTCGCCGTCGTCGTGAGTCGCAGAGCTCCGACAGTCCACCATCTTCTCTCTCTCGTTTTATCACTCACGATAGGTTTGCAATTTGAAATAATTTACAGAAAACTCAATTGGTGTAAAGACCTGATTTTTAGCTTGAAACTTGGTTTTCTGTCCTCTAGTTTAGAATTTCTTTTGAATGAAAGCAGAGCACATTCATATATATATATATATATATATATATATATATTCTAAGTCCTCTGTTCATTTCGAATATCACGAAAATAATTCTATATATGAATGATGAAGCTAGTGAGTTATAGAATGTGAAACCTTGAAGAAAGCTTTCTGATTTCCGTTGTTGTTCTGGAGTTCGATTGATTTTGTGTTGGCTGCGAGAATGATTCAAGAATAAGGTTATTGAATGAGAAGCTGTTAAGGAAGTGCATAAGAATTGAACTTATTCTTACCTTTCTCTGCACCGGTGTGGTTCTTGCTAGAGTAGAGTGCTAAGTATTAGTTGATATTATGTGAATTTAAAGGTGGGTTCCGTAGACAACGGAATTTAAGAGAGTGGAAATTTGTGTAGGGAGTAGGAGGATTTGCAGCCTTTGAGAAAAATGCGGATCATGCCGTAGAGAGTTGAGGTGATTTGAGGAGATGTCAGCAGACTTTGAAAAACAAATTTGCAGCATTTTGAAAAGAAAAATTTGCCACCAGAAAATCTGTAGCTTTTGAAAAGAAAGGTGGCTGAAGTAATGAGGTGTTAGAGGGGATGGTGGAATAGTGTAGGATTTTGATGTAACTATTTATCGAGATCTAATTTCTCATAGTTCGTACTCGTTTCTGTAATAATTCTCCAGTTCTTGCTAATTAAATACTCGTGAAAGTCGGAATTAATTCGCGACTTAATACTAAACACATATAGCGTGAAATAATAAAATTGGGAGTGGATTTTTAAAATGGCCACTTTCATATTGTAAAATTAAAAATTGTCCACTAAGATAAAAATATTAAAAAATGGCCACTGTTACCAAAATACCCTTCCACATTAAAAATTAAAAAAATGTCCACTTTACATCACCCCTTTAAAAAATCCCGCAATTCACAACCAGTGTGAATTCACAACCAAAATTTTTTGGTTGTGAATTCACACTGGTTGTGAATTGAGAATTCACAACCAGTCGAATTCACAACCAGAATTTTTTGTTTGTGAATTCACAACTAGTCGAATTCACAGCCAAAATTTAATTCACAACCAGTCGAATTCACAACCAAAATTTAATTCACAACTAGAATTTTTTGGTTGTGAATTCACAACAAACGAATTCACAACCAAAATTTAATTCACAACCAGATTTATGTTGGTTGTGAATTCACAGTCAGTCGAATTCACAACCTGAATTTAATTCACAACTAGAATTTATTTTGGTTGTGAATTTGAGTTTTTTAAAGTTTGAATTCACAATTAAAACTGTAATTTATTTTGATTGTGAATTTATAGATTTGGTTGTAAATTCAAGAATATTAAGTTGTGAATTCATCGAGCTAGTTGTGAATTCAAGAACATTAAGTTGTGAATTCATCGACCTGGTTGTGAATTCTTAAATCTAATTGTGAATTATTACGATTGTGAATTCACAACTGAACTGAAACACTAAATTCACAACTGAACTGAACTGAAACTAAACTGAACAGAAACATTAAATTCACAACTAAACTATAACCCTAAACCCTAAACCCTAAACCTAAACCCTAGTTGTGAATTGTTACGATTGTGAATTCACAACTGAACTGAAACACTAAATTCACAACTGAACTGAAACATTAAATTCACAACTAAACTGAAACCCTAAACCTAAACCCTAGTTGTGAATTGTTACGATTGTAAATTCACAACTGAACTGAAACACTAAATTTACAACTGAACTGAACTGAACTGAAACTTAACTGAAACTGAACTGAATTGAACTGAAACATTAAATTCACAACTGAACTGAAACTGAAACTGAACTGAACTGAACTGAACCCTAAACCCTAAAAACTAAACCCTAAACTCTAAACCCTAAACCCTAAACCCTAAACCCAATCTAAACCCTAAACCTAAACCCTAGTTGTGAATTATTACGATTGTGAATTCACAACTGAACTGAACTGAAACACTATACCCTAAACCTAAACCCTAGTTGTGAATTCACAACTGAACTGAAACTGAACTAAACTGAAACTGACCCTTAAATCCTAAAAACTAAAACCTAAACCCTAAACCCAATCTAAACCCTAAACCCTAGTTGTGAATTGTTACGATTGTGAATTCACAACTGAACTGAAGTGAAACACTAAACTTAAACCCTAGTTGTGAATTCACAACTGAACTGAAACTGAAACTGAACTGAACTGAAACTGAAACTGAAACTGAACTGAACCCTAAACCCTAAAAACTAAACCCTAAACCCTAAAACCTAAACCCTAAACCCTAAACCCTAAACCCTAAATAGTCGAATTCACAATAAGAATTTTTTGGTTGTGTATTTACAACCAAAATTTAATACATAGCAAGAATTTTTTTATTGGAAATTCACAACCAGTAAAATTCACAATCAGAATTTAATTCACAACTAGAATTTATTTTGGTTGAGAATTCAAGTAGTTGTGAATTTGAGTTTTTAAAGTTTGAATTCATAACTAAAACTAAAATTTATTTTGATTGTAAATTCGAGTTTTAATTGTGAATTCATAGATCTAGTTGTGAATTAAAGAATATTAAATTGTGAATTCATAGATGTGGTCGTGAATTCAAAAACATTAAGTCGTGAATTCATAAATTTGACCGTGAATTCAAGAACATTAACGAAAATATTCTAATTAATTAATCATTTAAAAAATTACGAGGCGTAGCTATCTCGGTGGATATTCACCGCCCATTTATATACTGGACTGCAATAGAATGTCGTCCAAAGAAAATGGTCAGTTGAAGGAGTTTGAAATGAGACAGTTCCGACCTTTTTGCTTGGATTATATTAAGATGCTTTGATTACAACTCTTTTTGCTTTACATTCAAGCAAAACATTTTGGGATATGGTAGTTTGAGTGACCAAGTATGGAGCACATAATATCTGTATAGCAATAGATAATGTTGATAGTTTTATTGCAGTTATTTGGGGGCTGCAGGTGCTTGAATTATACTGTTTGATAGTTTCAAGGGAACTTGTGCATTTCTTTTGTTGTTTCATTTAGAATTTTCATCATTAGATTGGAGCAAGTAGTTAATGTAATTTCCATCTCTTTTGTTATCTAATTAAGTCAGCAACTCTTATCAGTCTAATTAGTGATCGATGCCATTGCAATGATTGAAGTAGAATAATTTGTTGATTGATCATCAGCAAGCATGCAAACAGTTTGAGTGACCAAGTATAGAGCACATAAAATCAGCATGGTTCCTTTGGTAATAAACTGCTTGAGTTTCTTGCAAAATTGAATCACATTGCGATCTTTATGCCTCGATAGCCAATGCTTTTCCTTTCTACAGGATCCAGTCAATAGAAACGTAGTCAACTGCGATCCGAAGCTGAAGAGCATTCTGTTGGGCAAGTCCACGATCGATCTCACCGAACTTCCCCCGTTGATCAAGCTGCATTTTCCAAAGCAGCCTAAGTGATTCCTGGAAGTTGAGGATCTGTTTGCAAATGATCGAGCTGCGATTTCTACCACAAATCAATCTGCGAAAAATAAGTGATTTCTACATCTATCTACAAATGCTTTGTACCACAAATGATCGTGCCCTGTACCAACAAATTAATCTATCTACATCTAGATTAATGAGTGATTTCTACCACAAATCAACACAAGAAATTTCGTGCAAGCAACAGCCTTAAGCTCAGCGGAGAAGGCGAACCAGATTTGCGCAACAAACAAGGAAATTTCTTTTTCGCGCAACAAACATTCCAACATCGAAACTCAGCGGAGAAGGCGAACCAGATTCGATCTACCCGTTCACGGCAGAGGCAGGGGAGGAGATCAACGGTGACAAGCTCAAATACTTCGGGTTCGCCGACGGAGAGAAGCGGTGGCTGCGTTTTCTCGACCCCCTCATCCTCCACGTCGCAGCACCATTCCCCGCCAAAACCAGCTCAATCTCCAGCACCGCCGACCCGCCGCCGTCCTCGCGATCGATTCCAGCAAAGTGACAAAACCCTTAACCCCTAATCACAGCCCCACAGAGATCCGACGAAACCCTAGCTCGGCGCCGCCGCCCGTGAAAAAGCGACGAAGCGGCGTTGTCTTCAGATCTAGGGGGTGAAGCAGAAGATGGCAGAGGCGACGAGGCCGGGGGCGAACCAGGAGATGGCAGAGGCGACGAGGCCGAGGCGGCGGCGCTTCGCCGGCGATCTGAGCTCGAAGGGAGCGAGGGAGAGAGAGAGAGAAAAGGGGGAAAGGAGTGTACGTGAGGGAGAAGAGAGAGAAGGAGAGTGGAAGAGAGAGAGAGAGAGTATATATTTTTAAATGAGGGTATTTATGTCTTTTCAATCAAAAAGTGGTCAGTTTTTATTATTTTTATGTTAGTGGACAATTTTTATCTTTACAATATGAAAGTGGATAGTTTTATATATTAACTCATAAAATTATTATTCACATAAGCTCAAGTTATAATTCTAACAATTCGGTTTAAATAACACGATTTATGAAATCGGTTATAAATCTAAAATTTCTAATACTATTGAATCAATCAGCTGGTAATTCAAAGTTTCAAACGTGTAGCTAAACCAATAATTTAATTATTGGTTTGATTCATGATTGAATATTAAATCGCAGCTCTGTATCTCTTATACAAACTTTTGCGGAAATAATATTATCTGAACAAAATAGTCACAATAAATAATTAAAAGAATTTTATAACTAATGCACATATTTAATCTAATATGTATTTAAAATAGCGGGGCATCACAGTGGCTGAGCTTCAAGGTTTGTATTTTTTTTCAAGCGCATGTATTGCATGCATAGAGGGAAAAGTGTTGGGAAAAGTGGTGAATAAATATTCAAGAGTGTCAAAATAAATGACACTTGCACAGCGGAACCAGGATAATTCTTTTCCCTCTTGCTGGATTACAAAATGGGATCCAAACCAAGAAAAATATTTGGTGCAAAATATAAGAAAATATGAGACAAGAATTTTTACGTGGAAAACCCAAATTGGGAAAAACCACGAGACCGTAGTCTAGAAATCTTCCACTATGTATATAGTAGGCTTACAAAATTCTCCCTACACAAAATAGGGGAAACACAAATCTCAAGTTTAATAACTTGGAAAAACACAAGAGGACTGAGCTACTATTTTAAGAGAGATGAAAAATCCTATGATTTTTCCTCACAATTTTCTTCTCTCAAAATGCACTCACCAAACTCTCTCTTGTTTTGCCTCACACCTCTCACACTTCTGCACACTTTCATTTGGCAGAATGAGCCTCAATTTATAGTGAAATTTTGGCCGCAATTGTTGATGAAGGAGGCTGCAAATTTCTTCCCCTATAGCCACCTATAGCCGCAATTGTAGAATGGAACTCATAGGAGGAGGCTGCAAATCTTTTTCTTGCTGCCAATTGTTGAACAACAATTTTTCTCAAATGTCAAAAGTTGTGGGTTCCTTTGTCAAAAATGTGGGGCCCACATTATGTCACGACCGGACCTAATTAAGGATAATTAAGCCGGGGAAACCGTGACTAATGGAGGGAGATTAGAAGCGGGGTAGAAAGGGGAATAATCAAACAAGGAAGAATCACATTTCATCATTTTTAACAACATGGATATTTATAATATAACGGAGTTTTAGTCGTATAGACTCAAATAATTAGTAAGTTCGGATAACTCCGACTTATCCAAAATAACATAAAACTTCTGAGTACGCAGCGGAATACTTCTGATTACATGTATGAAGACATGTAACCCTAGAGTTCATTAATACATAATAAGACGAAAGAGTCCCGCTCGTCACTTCATCACCATCGGCAGCTGCTCAACCTGCACATTTAGAAATATATGCAGGGCTTGAGTACAAAAGTACTCAGTGGGCACATATGCCTAAGTATAAAAATACATGCTTCAAAACTGTAAATTGTCATGCCATCATAAACAGTACAACAAGGGAGTTTTTCGCTAAAAAGGCACAAGCTTACTAAATTCATTTGTGATTCTTAAAGTTCGACTGCAGTCTAAGTTCTCTTGTAATCTATCATATCTGGAACTTTGTGCCGGAGAGGTGGCCACCTCTCACGGTCACTTGACCGGCCAACCCGCTAGATGACTCACGGTCACTGGTGTACACTAGCCCTGGCAGGATAGCTATCAACTGCTCAAGACCCGAATTCGATTACATGATAAAAGCCACATCAGATAGATATCATACTGAAATTGAAACATTTTATGGCAAGACAATATTTGAAATAACTTCAATTAATTTAGTCATGAAATAACTTGCTTGAACGTAACATTTAAACTCATTTGATATATATGAAAGTAATGCCCACCTGTTAGAAACTTTCTGTGGTACAGTAGCTCCTTGACTGATTATTAATCACGTGCTTGACCTTTATTACGAGAATATAAATAAGATATTGCTCGAGCAAAATCCTCAAATAATGAGAATACAGAATTAATTATGCATGATCTTTATGCATGAATTATTATTCTGAAATAATAATTAGGGAATTTCTATTGTTAATCCAGGCTATCGAATTTAATCAAAAGCTAAGTCTCATCTCATGAAGCCGGATAATTAACTAAAATTAATCTATTCTCTTCAGGATGTTATACTCCACTAATTAAATAATCTTACTCGAGGTAATCGATAGAAAAGAATTAAATAAAAACTTCGACTTATTCGCTTTATAACCTCATAATTAATAGGGCTTAATAAATAGGAACAAGTAATGTTATAAGATTAAATAATTAAAAGGCTCAACATAAGGTAGCCTAATAATTAATTAAGTAGAAGTGGAATTGAATAATTAACATGAGAGGCCCAATTGAAATAACTCATCGGCTCAAGTAATTAAATAAATCTTGGCCAAATAAATAAATAATTTGATTAGCTGGGCTCAATTAAATAAATCAAACGAGGCCCAACGAAGATAATATAACAGCCCAATTAAAATAAAATAGAGGGCTTCAATTTGATAAATTCGGCCCAATGAAATAATGTAATAGAGGCCCATCTGAGTAAAATAAATAAGGCCCAACTGAAATAATACAGCAACCCAAATAAGTGAATAATCAAAGGCCCATATAAATAAATTCAGAGGCCCAATCAGTAATTAAAATCGGCCCATATAAATAAAATCAGAGGCCCAATCAGTAATTAAAATCGGCCCATATAAATAAAATCAGAGGCCCAATTACAATAATTAAAATCGGCCCATACAAATAAAATCAGAGGCCCAATTACAATAATTAAAGAAAGCCCAATTACAATAAAATAAAGAAAGCCCAATTACAATAAAAGAGCCCAACTCTCCTCTCATACTCGGTTCTCTCTTTTTCTAAATTCACGTTTCTCTCTTCTTTTCTTTTTTTTTCTTCAGATACATTCTCTCTCTCTCTTTCAACTCAATCTCTCTCTTTTTCTTCTCAAGATCCGTTCGTCTATCTCTCTCTCCCGAAGTCACCGCCGTCGGAGCTCGCCGGAGCGAGCTGCGGCGATAAGTCGTCGTCACCCACTGCTCTCCCTTCTCAGTCCGTTTCCGGCGACAGCAACGACAAAAGCCGCCGCCGCTGCTCTCTCTCCGCTCACCACCAGATCCGCCTCTCACTCTGCTCCCTCGAATCTTCTCCGGTCGTGGCCGAGCAACAGCTAATCGGCCCGCCATCTCTCCCTCCGCTGACCAGCTTCGCGTCCAGCCGCCGTCCACCCCCCTTTTCTCTCTCTGGATCGACGGGCAGCAGCTAAGCCGCCTGACCCTCCTATTTTCTGAACTCCGGCGACCAGGAAAAGGTCCACCTTGTTGTTGCCCTCCGGAGTCGGTGGGTTCGAGCCGTGCTCTGCCGCTGCTGGGTTCTAGAGGAGGAGGTACGCCGCCTGCTGCTGTTGTCTCCGGGAAGCTCGCGAATGGCCACTGCTGCGCACGAGTGGTGGGTCGTTTTACACAAAAAATATCCGGCAGTCAGCCGGTATGCCCACACTGCGCAGACAGCAGTAAGCAAAATCGTCTCCCAAGGGACTGGCGAGAATTTCTCTAATTAAAGTCTGCAAAGTAACCACGAAATTTTGAGAAGAAAATATAGAAAATACTAAACTTAAAATTAAATAAATAAAATCCGAATAAACCAATTTTTCCAATTAACTAAAAGATGAATAAAAATTCCAACAATTAATAAAAGAATTCCAGCAATCAATTAAGTCCACCCTAGCTCAATTATTCCGATCATCGATGCAAAAATAACTTTAAATTATGCAAACAAACCAGTTATAACCACCGAAGACGCTTCTGACGTGATCTTATTTCTCCTTAATTATTCGGTAACCAGGAAGACGCTTCACTAATTACTACCCTAATCGACTGACAACCGTAAGAGACGCTCTATAGGTTTAATGAGCCGATAGCATTAATATCTAGAGAAACCCGATTCAAAACCAATAAACTCTGACGCAGGATTATTGAATTAAGACTGCTTTTCCTTTGACCCTGATGTGTCAATTTACCACTAATCAAACCTAAACCACAATTACGGATGGCCGGTTCAATTGGCTATATAATTAATTCTAACCCAATAAATATTTGCAACTATCTAATGGATTAAAACAATTAATATCATTAAACATGGAGAATCGCAGATGCAAGCATAAAATAAAGTATAAGAACAATTAGATCTCACAGAATAATTTTGCTAGTGCTTCCCTAATCAATGCCGGAATAAAGAAATTTAGCTAGAACTCATAATCAAAATAAATCAAACAAAATAAATAATTAATTGCAAAGGAAAGATGAAGGAATAAAACTTGAATTGAGAATCCAAAATTGCATCCACAATTTTCCTCCCAAAGTGCCGTCTGAATTATGATGTGAATTATGATATCTGACTTGTTGATGTTCCAACTAATACTAATATATATATATAAGTTAAGTGACCCGGGTCCTCACTTGAGTGAAGTGACCCGGGTTCGATCCCTCTTGGGAGCGAATTGGAGATTGGAGATATAAGGTGGATTTGGTGAATGGAGAGATAAGGTGGTTCTTGGAGTGGATGGGGAACTAATTACTAACATCTAACATGACTTTGCTCGATCAAAAAAAAAAATATATATATATATATATATATATATAAGTTAAAAAAAAGTCTAAACCTAATTCTAGTCAAATTAAAGTGGCGTGAATAAGGCCCTAGCTAACAATAAAACTAATCTAGTCAAATTAAAGTGGCGCACAGGCCCACAGCCTCAATAGTTGCAATTCAAACAGTTGCAATTCATCCCCTCTTCTCGACAAATTTTGTCTTCAATAGTTGCAATTCAAACAGCAATTCAGGTTCTATTCTCCACAGCCTCAAGCTTCAAAATTCTTCTCAAAATCAAATATTTTTCTCCAAAACCTATCAAATACCATCAAAATACATATAAGATCATAATCATATCCTAAAGATGATATTTAATACAAATTAAACACAGAAAACATAGAAAAATCCCCCAAATAAATGCGTATAAATACGCCCAATCAAATCCCCCCACACTTAAACAAAGCTCGCCCTCGAGCACCAAAAAGAACAAAACGACAGGGAAGGAACAAAAGAAGACTCAAAACAGCAAAAACAAAGCTTTGGCAACAATATGATAAATAATACTCAAAGTCTTGATCAAGATACAGTCATCCACAAACCACTAACTATGCTCTTGCTCAGAAAATTATACCATGTTCCTCATTCAAGTCAAAATTGTGCAAATTCAATCCTGCCTCACCAAGTTCACTCAATTTCTCTCAAAAGACAATTATGGACAGAATAAATTCACACAATTCACAACTTCATGCCTTCAAACACAGCTTGCCCTTATGTCACTATCTCCACCAAAATATGGAACCAATGCACAAATCAAAAGGTCTTGCATTTTGGTTGTAATGGGGCTTGGGTACGTATAGGTGGGATAAACAAGGAAAAGGGATAAAAAAAAGGCTCAATATATGACTGAAAACATGCAACACACCAGACCTTCCATCAATAAAACTCTAGAGTAGCTCCTCAAAATATCCACAATCCTCAAAAAGTATGCATCAACTCTAACATATACATATAGAGCATAAGCATGAATGAATGTGATTTATGCTTAATTGTTCTAATTTTAAGGGTTTGAATGTGCTCATTGTAAGATAAATCTTCTGGAAATTGGTGCGTTTATGGTGTATTTGATGCTTTTCAGGAGATTTAGGTTTTAATGGTGGAAGGGTATAATTTTGGGGATTTTTGGCTAAAAATGGCGTTTTTACGCCAGACCAGACCAGAGCAGAGAAATCGTCTCAGACAGAGTAGAGAACTCGCTAAGTCAGAGAACTCGCTAAGTCAGAGAACTCAATACGCCAGAGCGGAGGAAGCGCCAGAAGAATCAAGGCGCCAGAGGAGTCAATATGCCAGAGGGGAGATACGTCAGAGGAATCAATACCAGAGCGGAACCCATTCCGCTGACAAGATCAGAGAAGTCATCCGTTCCTCTGGCGATAACCATTCCTCTGGCGAGAGCCGCGATTTCCGCCGAGTGGAGATTACTTGCTGAGCGCGTCATAGCTGGAGTTACCTTATCATCTACGATTCTATTCCTTTTAGAGTCCGGCTTTGCATGGTAATTTCCATGGTGATCCAGAAGGAGTTGAAGTCTATAAATAGGGCCATAGTTTTCATTGTATAAAAAATTCTTTCCCTAGTTTTAGACGCCATCTTAGATAGCTGTTGGCATCCAAAGCTTAGGATTTACTTGCTTTCTTAGTTTTTCATAGTTTTCGAGTTTTCATTGTTCTAAGTTAGATTTCAATTCAGTTTTTAGTTTATTCTTGGATTGTGATTGAGTGACACAATTACACGTTCAAGACGTTTACGGTATTTCGTATTTCAATTCAATTTATTTAGTTTAATCATGTTTACGTTTTTCGTTTATGATCATGCTTTCTTTTTAATTATGCAATTTAAATTATGCACTTTAGTTTCATGCCTAGATTAGAAGTCCTTAAATTTACAAGTATTTAATTTCATAAGTAGATTTAATTTAAGTTCTTTAAAATCTTGCCTAGGATTTAATAGTTTAATTCGCCTAGTTTAGTTTTATAATTCGGTTTTTAATTAAGTTTTTAATTCCAAGTCTTAGCTTAATAATCAATCTCTTTACTGCTTTCTTTACTGTTTTTCCTGCGATACAATTAGAAGCCCTTAAAAACTTTCCTTGAGAGATGACACTGGGTCAACTTACCATCACTAGGATGTCCTTGTTCTATTGCAAGTCAAACTAGAGGTGTTCTAGGTTGAGTCAAATTTTGGCGCCGTTGCCGGGGAAAGTTTTAGGCGTTTTAGTTGTGTCGTTTTTACTTGCTTTATTTAAATTTCTGTTTTTCTCGTTTTTGTTACCTTTCTCTCCCTCCGGTGCGTTTACTCCGTGTGTTAAGTGTTGTGTATGCAGGGACGCCGTAGTCTGTAAAGAAAACTTACTCCCCCGCTAGATAACACTCGCACACATACCAGAGTAGCCGTGTTATACTCTGACTCTGATTGCGAGTATAGCGCTGCAAGCCTCGCCAATTCCAGCTCTGACTCCGATCTTGACGTTCCAGAGCAAACCGTAGTAGAGGAGGCATCCAGCTCTGACCAGCCAGAGCAGACCACAGCCACGGCAGAACTCACTAAGGAGGAAAAGGCCAGCTCCGCCAATTTTCACACTGAGCAGGATTTAAACAAGGAAAAGAAGGAGATGGCCAAGAACACGGAATATATGGGAGACTTCACCAGGCCGGTAATTGGAGATACCAACACGTCGGCAATCGTGCTTCCCGCTGCTGTGAGAAACTACAATCTCAAACCTAATGATTCGAATCTACTGCCGGTGTTCCACGGGATGCCAAGCGAGGATGCGCTGCAATTCATCCGGGATTTTTGCACACAAGTGCAAACAATCCCTCTACTTACTCTTACGGAGGATCAACTCAAGCTCAAGTGCTTCCCTTATGCACTTAAAGACCGGGCGAGGACGTGGATGCTATCTCTGCCGCCCAACTCTATCACTACGTGGGGAGATGCTTGTGAAAAGTTCATGCTGAAATACTACCCAAGTCACAAGACACAGGAGCTGAGAACAAAAATAATGGAGTTCACCCAAGGAGCGGACGAGCCTTTACACGAAGCTTGGGAGAGATATGAAGAACTCCTCCGCCAATGTCCTCAACATCAATTCACTAATGTGATGTTGATGCAGTTTTTCTACGATGGGTTAGTAGAAACTGCTCAATTTCTGGTGGATAACACAGCAGGAGGAAACATAGCTCGGAAGACAGCGGCAGACCTGAAAGAGATCTTCAAGACATTGGCCGAAAGCTCCCAACAGAAATCTGTCCGTGGAAGAAGAGTTGATGCCAGCGCGGTGACAAATCAGTTTGAGCTGCAGAAGCAAGTAGCCGATCTTGTGAGACAAGTGGAGCATCTCAAGATGGGCAAGATGGAAAATTCTCCAGTTCAGAGTTCAACCTCGCCGAATCCAGCCATGCAGTACGTAGAGCCGTGTGGTATTTGTGGAGATGTCAGCCATGGAGCCCATGAGTGTCATCAAATGGGAGAATTTACTCCGGAAGGACAAGCTGAGGTCTATGCGGCACAAGGATTTCAGAGCTATAATCAAATGCAGAGCAGACCTGGATTCGTGCAACACTACAATCAAGGGCAAGGCTATAATCAAGGACAGAGCTATAACCAAGGGCAGAGCAGACCGCAGAAGTATAATCAAGGGCAGAACGTCAATAATGGATGGAGAGGTCAGCAGCCCTGCCCACCGCAACAAAATTTTCCCCAACAATATCCACCGAGGTATCAACAGCAAGGGAGTTTTCAGCCTTCGCAGCAACATGCTCAACTCCAGAAGTCATCACTTGAAGATACGTTGCAAGCTTTTATGGAGATTAGCAAGCAAAATATGGAGATGACTAAACAGAATATGGAGTCTCAAGCATCCACCATAAAAAGACTTGAGACCACCGTAGGGCAACTGTCGGGCACTTTGAACCAATTGCAGCAGCAACAGCAGCCCGGAAAATTCCATGGTCAACCCTTGCAAACTCATCAGGCTCAAGCTATCACTGTTCTCCGTAGTGGTAAAGTGGTAGACAATCAAGTGGAGGTACCAGAGCCGACTCGCAGGCCAGAGCTGATCCGACCGCCAGTTCTAACAAAGCCGTTCACTCTGTCACGATCACCAGCTCTGACGAGTTTAGCCATGCCAAAGTCAGAGCTTCCGAAATCACCTCTGGCGAAGCCAGTCCTGCCGATTCCAGAGATGCCGAAGTCACCTCTGGCAAAGCCAGCTCTGTCGAGTCCAGAGATGCCGAAGTTACCTCTGGAGAAGTCAGTTCTGCAGAATTCCACCGCACAAGGTTCAGTTCTGCCAAGTTCCACTCTGACGAGCCCGTATGAAGAAAAAGGACCAGAGCAGAAGAAAAAGGAAGGAGAGAAGGAAGATCAGCCAAAAGACGGAGTGATGGAGGAAGGAAAAGAGGCCAAACTACACAAATCCACTACACCTTATCGGCCACCAATTCCTTTTCCGGGCAGATTGCGGAATAAAAAGATGGATAAACAGTTCGCCGACTTCTACAACATGCTTGCCAAGGTGAACGTGAATCTGCCCCTCCTGGATATGATCAGAAAAGTCCCAGCGTATGTAAAGTTTTTCAAGGAGTTAGTCTCCAACAAGCGGAAGTTCGAGGATAATGAGAAGGTTCTGGTCTCAGAAATTGCGAACTCGATCATACAGCAGCCTCTGCCACCAAAGCAACGCGACCCAGGTAGCTTCGTGATTAAAATTGCTTTAGGAAATGGTAAGGAAGCTACGGGAATGTTAGATTTGGGTGCTGGAATTAACCTTATGCCTTACTCTATGTTCAAACAATTAGAGTTAGGTGATTTGAGACCCACCCGCATGTGTCTACAACTCGCCGATAGGTCCGTTAGATACCCCCGTGGGATCATAGAGGATGTTTTAGTGAATGTTGGGGGCTTGATTATTCCCGTAGATTTTGTGGTTCTCGACATTGGGGAGGTGCATGAAAATGGTGTAGAGCACACACTACTGTTAGGAAGACCGTTTATGGCAACCACTAACACCTTAATTGATGTTAAGGATGGAAATATTAAAATGACTGTGTTAGGGGAGTCAGTGTCTTTCTCTGTGCATGATAGTCGTGCTATGCCTTCTGCAAATTTTATCAACGAATGCTCCTTTATAGATCCTATTGATGGCTTGGTTGAGAAGGTATTTTTACAGGAGCAGGAGTGTGTGGAAGTCTATGCTGGATCGACAGACATGGAAGAGCTAGCTCGGGAAGCTAAAGAGTTCAGCTCTCCACTGCCCAGCGCTGCCCCCTTCAGCTCTGCAACCTTCAGCTCTGCAACCTTCAGCTCTCCACTGCCCAGCGCTGCACCCTTCAGCTCAGCTATGCCGAGCTCTGTGCTGCCCCGCTCTGCCCAGCCAGTTATGCCGAGCTCAGTGCTGCACTGCCATACGGAGCTGCCCATTGATGAACAGATGAGAACCACGAGGCCAGCGCTGGAACTGAAGGAACTCCCAGCCAATCTCAAATACATGTTCTTAGAAGAGAAAAAGGAAAAGCCGAGGTTCAGATCGGTAGCGTTGTCCCTGAATAAAGAAGGCGTGTTGCCAAAGGACGTGTTTGAGCCTGGCGCAGCCCATTCTAAGGAGAATTTCAGAGGAGACAGACATCGCATGAAATCCTACTATGGGCGGAGTACTCCGATGGTGGTGGAGTCTCACACTCTGCATGATCCTCACTAAGGGTCAGATCTGAAGTCGGGCTGGCGACTCTAACTCTAGCGCTTGGTGGGAGGCAACCCACCGTTGGTTTGTTTTTGTTTTTCTTTGTTTTCCGTTGTTGTTTTGTGTCTTTCCTAAGTTTTGGTGCTTGCGCGGATACTTTGATGTGGTGTTCATGTTTTGACTTCAGCGCCGCAGTTCTAACTCCTCACCAGCGCGTCTCTGCAGTCAGTGCAGCCTCGCCAGCGCGTCCCTGCCCAGTTCGCGCTGCACCTTTTTGCGCTGCTCTGCTAGCGTGCCACTCTCCATTCTGCACAGACCGCAAATTTCCCTCTTCACCGCCTCTCACGATGCTTCAGTGTCTCAATGCCGATAATCAGGGACGTTTTCTCCACTTTTCTTATTTCTTTTGTGCCCTGAGGACATGGCATGCTTTAAGTGTGGGGGGGTGTTTTATTGTGTTTTATTGTCAATTGGGTAAAATTGATTTTTCTATGCTTAGTTTTTAGTCTCGAATCTTGCTAATTTATATGAATTTGTGGAAGAGTAGATGGTTTTCGATGCGAATTTTGGGTTGGTGAATGAATGGTGGTTATTCTTGTTTTACTCTTGATATATGTTTCTTGTTTATGCAAAGAATTTGAGTTTTGTTGCAACATGATTGTAAGTTAGTAAAACGTGATTTGTCCGGTAGATGCTAGAAGGAGTGTTGTCATTGTGATTGCCTACGATCGTATCTTATCTGTGAAAATGTTGGACGAATTGCCAACTTCAAAATTGCCAGCTCTGAAACATCTGGCCTGTTCTAAAACGTGATAGCTCTGAGTCTCTGCTCCTCTAGTCTAACTATGAGCATGGGAAACCACGTGAAAAGACTTTGGATTATATCCAAATGGTTTTTATTTCACGAATTATGACTCAACTGTCGAAAAATCTCAAGCACACAAAGTGTGAAAAATGGTGATATTGATTATAAAGGCGATCACATTAGGGAATTCACTTCTAGCGGAGAATTGGGTCTGATCGAATTGCTTACATTACTGTTTTGTTGCTTCTTAAACTTTGAGTTAATTGCATGATCGAGAGATGTGTGTTGATTGTAAAATTTTGAATTGACTTGATGAATGTTTGGATGGAAATTAGCATTGTTGAAATCAATATCTTCCTATGATTCATACGAATTTTGCTTGAGGACAAGCAAAAGGCTAAGTGTGGGGGGGTTGATTTATGCTTAATTGTTCTAATTTTAAGGGTTTGAATGTGCTCATTGTAAGATAAATCTTCTGGAAATTGGTGCGTTTATGGTGTATTTGATGCTTTTCAGGAGATTTAGGTTTTAATGGTGGAAGGGTATAATTTTGGGGATTTTTGGCTAAAAATGGCGTTTTTACGCCAGACCAGACCAGAGCAGAGAAATCGTCTCAGACAGAGCAGAGAACTCGCTAAGTCAGAGAACTCGCTAAGTCAGAGAACTCAATACGCCAGAGCGGAGGAAGCGCCAGAAGAATCAAGGCGCCAGAGGAGTCAATATGCCAGAGGGGAGATACGTCAGAGGAATCAATACCAGAGCGGAACCCATTCCGCTGACAAGATCAGAGAAGTCATCCGTTCCTCTGGCGATAACCATTCCTCTGGCGAGAGCCGCGATTTCCGCCGAGTGGAGATTACTTGCTGAGCGCGTCATAGCTGGAGTTACCTTATCATCTACGATTCTATTCCTTTTAGAGTCCGGCTTTGCATGGTAATTTCCATGGTGATCCAGAAGGAGTTGAAGTCTATAAATAGGGCCATAGTTTTCATTGTATAAAAAATTCTTTCCCTAGTTTTAGACGCCATCTTAGATAGCTGTTGGCATCCAAAGCTTAGGATTTACTTGCTTTCTTAGTTTTTCATAGTTTTCGAGTTTTCATTGTTCTAAGTTAGATTTCAATTCAGTTTTTAGTTTATTCTTGGATTGTGATTGAGTGACACAATTACACGTTCAAGACGTTTACGGTATTTCGTATTTCAATTCAATTTATTTAGTTTAATCATGTTTACGTTTTTCGTTTATGATCATGCTTTCTTTTTAATTATGCAATTTAAATTATGCACTTTAGTTTCATGCCTAGATTAGAAGTCCTTAAATTTACAAGTATTTAATTTCATAAGTAGATTTAATTTAAGTTCTTTAAAATCTTGCCTAGGATTTAATAGTTTAATTCGCCTAGTTTAGTTTTATAATTCGGTTTTTAATTAAGTTTTTAATTCCAAGTCTTAGCTTAATAATCAATCTCTTTACTGCTTTCTTTACTGTTTTTCCTGCGATACAATTAGAAGCCCTTAAAAACTTTCCTTGAGAGATGACACTGGGTCAACTTACCATCACTAGGATGTCCTTGTTCTATTGCAAGTCAAACTAGAGGTGTTCTAGGTTGAGTCAGAATGTATACACAATAAGCCCTTTTGTTTTCTTTGCACTTTTTTTTTTTTTTTTCAACAACATATATATCCCCAATAACTTAATGAATCATCACTCAACACACTAAAATGATAGGAATACTCATTTCTCATCTCGTCATAACCTAGTGCATTCACATATTTTCAAGGGACAAAAGCAGGCTAAAATAGGCTAAGGCTCAATATATGTGACTTTTAATCAAACAAAACAGGAGCAAATTAGGCACAAACGGCTCACTAAGGGAATAGTGAAGGTTCGGATAATATGTTCAGGCCAAAATAATGGTTATTCCTAAATGCCTTAATCATTTTCATGCATTAAATTCTCAAACTCAGTCTTGACTATGGCAACAGGGCAAACCAGAAATTCAGCATAGAAATTCGAATCAATCACTCATCAAAGAAACAATAAGAGCTAGTCATGTGTGCTCATTAAGGCTCAATCCTCACAATTTAGTAGGCTTCAAGTAATTTTGATCAAATTTTGCACGTTTTTCTCATACAAGAACACCTACAAACATATGAATAATTCCATCACAAGAGCAACAGCCTATCATACCAAATCCAATATCCTAATCTCAACTCTTCACATCATCCATCATAACATTGCCAAAGGACTCGAAACTGACTCGAAGACCAAACCAACAGACCAACAGAGCAAAAAGGCAAAAACAAACAAAACAAAGAACAAAGACACCCCCTCACACTTGGACAACACAATGTCCTCATTGTGTGAGAGTATGACAGACCAAAACAGAAACAACAGCAGTCAACTAAAAGAAATCAAAAGCTTCAAAAACGAAAAGCAAAAAGAAAGAAACTTCCCTGAACTGGAATCATGTAGGTGGATGAGGGGCTGAAGCTTCCGGCGATGGGGAATGGTGGTTGGGCGGTTCGCTGGTGGTCGGGGCAGGGGTGGACGGACGGAGCAGCGGCGGAATGGAGGGGGTGGCGTTGGGGGAAACCAAATTGAGGGAATTTTGGGGGAATTTTTTTTTTTTTAAGAGAGAGAAAAAAAAACGAAAATAAACAAAACAACATTTTTCTTCTTTTTTTTATATTTTTTTTTATTATTATTATTTTTTAATTTTTTTTAAGAGAAAAAAAAATAAAAAAATAAACAAAACAAGGGCAAGAAAAATCGGGTTGCCTCCCGATGAGCGCCTTTATTTAACGTCCTTGGCTGGACAGAAAAGAAGTTCAAAATCCTTAGACAATGGTTGGAGACGTCAGGCTGAGCGCATTGAACGACTCCATCTCGACTCCAGCATAGTATGGCTTGAGTAATTGTCCATTAACCTTAAAACACTTTCGTGTTTCGAGGCTTTGGATTTCCACAGCTCCATGAGGACTCACACTAACAACTTCAAACGGGCCCAACCAACGAGATTTCAATTTTCCTGGCATAATCCTTAAGCGTGCGTTAAACAAGAGAACCTTCTGCCCAACTTCAAAAGATTTCCTTCGAATGTATTTGTCATGTAGAAATTTAGTTCGTTCCTTGTAACGACTTGCATGATCATACGCCTCCAATCGAATATCCTCTAATTCTTGCAGTTGAAATTTCCGCTCTTTGCCAACAACTTTCTCATCTAAACAGAATTCCTTCACGGCCCAAAAAGCTTTATGCTCCATCTCAACAAGTAGATGACATTGCTTCCCAAAAATCAGCCTGTACGGAGACATACCAATCGGTGACTTGAATGTAGTGCGGTATGCCCATACCGCATCGTCCAGTCTCAAACTCCAATCCTTTCGTCTCGGGTTGACTGTTTTCTCAAGGATGCTCTTGATTTCTCGGTTAGAAACTTCAGCCTGACCGTTGGATTGTGGATGATATGCCGTGGCAACTCGATGATGGACTCCATATTTCTTGAAAAGTGCTTCCAAAGTGCGGTTGCAAAAATGAGTTCCTTGATCGCTAATGATGGCACGGGGCACTCCAAATCTGTTAAAAATATTAGCTTTAAGGAATCCTGCAACAACTTTAGAGTCATTAGTGCGGGTGGCCTTCACTTCCACCCACTTCGAAACATAATCAACAGCCAAAAGAATGTAAGAATTCCCAAAAGAACTAGGAAACGGCCCCATAAAATCCATTCCCCAAACGTCAAAGATTTCACAAACCAAAATAGGGACTTGAGGCATTTCATTGCGAGAAGAGATATTACCTGTTCTTTGGCATTTGTCACAATTTTTGCATAAATTGTAAGAATCCTTAAAAATAGTTTCCCAATAAAAACCACAATCAAGAATCTTACGTGCTGTTCGTTTGGGACCAAAGTGACCTCCACAAGCATGAGCATGGCAAAAATTTAAAATGGAATGAATCTCCTCATCAGGGATGCAACGTCGTATCACTTGATCCGCACAGGTCTTCCACAAATAAGGATCATCCCATATGAAGTATTTTGCTTGGCTCCTCAACTTATTCTTACGGGCTGTCTCCATTCCCTTAGGAAAAACTCCAGCAGTAAGAAAATTAACCAAATCAGCATACCAAGGAGTGTTACCATCGATGTGCAGCAGCTGTTCGTCTGGAAAGTCGTCTGGTATGGGCATACCATCCGACACAGTCTGCAGTCTGCTTAAATGGTCAGCTACCAAGTTCTCGGCTCCCTTTTTATCTTTAATCTCCAAGTCAAATTCCTGCAAAAGCAGAATCCAACGGATCAAGCGAGGCTTAGATTCTTTTTTAGAGAGCAAATACTTAAGAGCTGCATGGTCAGAATAAACAACAACTTTAGAGCCAATCAAATAAGATCTAAATTTTTCACAAGCAAAAACGATGGCTAAAAGCTCCTTCTCCGTGGTTGTGTAATTGCATTGAGCCGGGTTGAGAGTTTTGGAAGCATAGTAAATCACATGGCTCTCTTTCCCAACTTTCTGCCCTAGCACTGCTCCAACGGCGAAGTCACTTGCATCGCACATGATTTCAAAAGGCTCTCCCCAAATTGGTGGTTGAATGATGGGGGCAGTGGTGAGTCTACTCTTCAACAAATCAAAGGCCTCCTTGCACTTGTCATCGAACACAAAAGACACATCTTGATGAAGCAACCTAGTGAGAGGTTGAGCAGTCTTTGCAAAGTCTTTTATGAAACGCCTATAAAAACCTGCATGGCCTAAGAAAGCACGAATCTCTTTCACATTAGAAGGATAAGGTAACTTAACAATCAAATCAATTTTCACCTTATCAACTTCTACTCCTCTTGCAGAAATCACATGCTCAAGAACAATCCCCTCTCTCACCATGAAATGACATTTCTCAAAGTTCAACACCAAATTAGTGTCGACACATCTCTGCAAAACTTGTTCAAGATTAGTCAAACAATGGTCAAAAGAGTCTCCATGCACAGTAAAATCATCCATGAAAATTTCTATGCAACTCTCAATCATGTCAGAAAATAGACTCATCATACAACGCTGAAAAGTACCAGGAGCATTACATAATCCAAACGGCATACGACGCCATGCAAAAGTGCCAAAAGGACAAGTAAAAGTGGTTTTCTCTTGATCTTCCTGAGCTACAAAAATTTGAAAATATCCAGAGTAGCCATCAAGAAAACAAAAGAATTCCTTACCAGCCAATCGCTCAAGCATCTCATCAATGAAAGGTAATGGAAAATGATCTTTCCTAGTAGTATTATTCAACTTCCTAAAATCAATGCACATACGCCAACCAGTTTGCAACCTCATGGGAATCAACTCATTCTTCTTATTCTTAACCAATTGAAAACCAGACTTCTTAGAAACCACATGAACAGGACTGACCCATGTACTATCAGAAATCGGATAAATAATCCCTGGATCAAGCAATTTAAGAATTTCTTTAAGCACAACTTCTTTCATGACAGGGTTCAATTTTCTTTGAGGATCCCTAAACGGCTTACTATTAGGCTCAAGTAAGATTCTATGCATGCAAGTAGAGGGACTAATACCTTTGATATCGGCTATAGTCCATCCAATGGCAGATTTATGCATCTTAAGAAGACTTACCAACCTTACCTCTTGTTCTGCACTGAGTTCATTGCTGATGATCACTGGCAGCGTGTCATCCTCTCCTAAAAACACATATTTCAGATGTTGGGGCAGTACCTTCAAGTCCAGCTTCGGTGGCTTCACAACAGAGGGCAAAATCGGTTCTGTGCTAGTCGGTATGGGCATCCTGCTCGACAAGTGCCGAACTGGAATTTCCTCCGTTGAGTATAGCTGCATGATAATATCTCTAATGGCTTCATTCTCCTCAGTTTTGATGTTCTCTTCAGTTAGGGAACTGAAAATAACCTGCTCAAGCTCATCCTCCCTGAAATTCTTAACAAATTCCTCAACCAAAGGGTCAATAACATCAATCATGAACACAGATTCAGGATCCTCAACATGCTTCATAGCCTCAAAAATATTAAATGTGACAATATCTCCATCAAATTCAAGGCTAAGCATTCCACTATCCACATCAATTTTTGCCTTAGCAGTTTTCATGAATGGTCTCCCTAAAAGAATCAAAGATTGCTTAGCAGAGGCAGAATCATCCATATCAACAATATAAAAATCCACAGGAAAAATCAAATCATTGACCTTGACAAGGACATCCTCAACAACACCTTCGGGATATGCAGTAGACCTATCAGCTAACTGAATGATAACACGAGTGTCTTTCAAAGGTCCTAATTGCAAATCCTTATACACAGAATAAGGCATGACATTTATGGACGCTCCTAAATCTAACATGGCTCTCTCAACAGTCTTATTACCTATAATGCATGGAATGGTGAACATACCAGGATCTCGACACTTTTGGGGCAATTTTCTTTGAAGAACAGCAGAAACATTCTCACTCACTCGAATTTTCGCATCATTCCCAAACTTCATTTTCTTAGAGCATAACTCTTTCAAAAACTTTGCGTACCTGGGAACTTGCTTAATTGCATCAAGCAAGGGCAAGTTTATTTCTACCTTTTTGAAGATTTCTAGAATATCCTTCTCTTCTTCAATTCTCTTGTTCTGAGCCAACCTAGAAGGAAAAGGTGGTGCAATCAATGATTGAGGAATTGAAACCTTAGGTTTTCCACTTACCTTAGAAGAGCTAGGTTCGGTGGATTCTGGTGACTTCTCACTAATTGCATTGTCCTTGGCTTCATCGAGCTTTTCTTCTTTGTCCTGCTGCTTAGGTTGTGGCTCAACTAGAATTCTCCCACTTCTTGTAGTTACAGCACTTGCATTTTCCTTGGGATTCATCTCCGTGACAGAAGGAAGTCGGCCTTGATTCGCCTGCAGCTTGTTCACCTGAGTGGCTAACTGCGTGATTTGTGTGCCCATATTACTCAACGCTGCCTGAGTTTCATGCTGGAATGCCTGCTGACTTTGCACCAAATTCTTCACAATTTCACTGCTCTGGGCGAGGCTCTTCATGATATCGTTCATATTGGGTGCAGAACTCGGTGCAGGACGTGCGGTATGGGCATACTGTCCAGCCTGCGGCGGATTCGGCGCGTACATCCCTGGTTCCTGCTGTCTCCACCTAAAATTTGGGTGATTTCTCCACCCTGGATTGTAGGTGTTGGAAAAAGGGTCGTTTCGCCTTTGCCTTTGTGCGTTCATCTCTTGCTCATCAGCGGATCCCATGCACGCTTGCTCAGTATTATTATCCTGCAGAGATGGACATGCATCAGTATGATGATTATTTTCAAAGCAAATTCCACATTGAACGTGTTGAGTTTTAGAGACAGCAAGTCCTCTAACTAAAGAGGTGAGAGCATCAATTCTCTCGTTCATGTTGGAATCTTCTACTTTCTGCACTGGCCTATAACGATCATCATCCTCATCCTCATATTGTTGGCCATTTGAAACCATGTCAACGATGAGTTGCTTTGCTTCGTCCAAAGTTTTATTGGTCAAGCTTCCACCACAAGCAGCGTCAACAATTTTCCTATCAAAAGAAGACATACCACGATAAAAATAGTTAGTAAGCAATTGGTAGTCAGAAAATCCATGATCAGGACACTTGCGACACAGCTATTGGAATCTCTCCCAATAATCGGCTAGACTCTCCGCCTTCTTCTGTTTAATGCTGCTAATGGCCATTCTCAAATTTGCAGCTCTGGACTCAGGAAAGAATTTTCGCAAGAATTGTTCTTCTAAATCTCCCCAAGTTCTAATCGAACCAGGAGGAAGATCAAAAAGCCAATCTCTCCCTCTACCCTGCAAAGTATGAGAAAAAGTCAATAGCCTCAAATTATTTTCAGTAAAACCATGAGGGCGTAGAGTTGAGCAAACTAGATCAAATTCAGCCAGATGCTTGTGTGCACTCTCTCCAGGTAAATCACCGAATTTGGGTAGCACTTGAATGAAACCAGGCCGTATTTCAGCGTTGCCATTAATGGCAGGAAGGACAATGCACAAAGGGAGATTGCTTCTATGACGGCCTAACTCTCTGATCAGTTGAGGTGGTTCCTGTCGAGGATCAACGATCTCTCTATCGTTCTCCTCATCCCTATTATTACGGTCACCCATTGGATCTTCAATTTCTTCTTGATCCTCAAGACTCGGTGGAGCAGAATTGGATCTCTTTTTCCACTCCTTAGCTTGCTTCTTCAACTTTCGTGCGGTCTTCTCGATTTCTGGATCAAAAACTAATACGCCTGTACGAGAAGAACGGGGCATAAACTAAAAATAAAATAACTAAAAATAAAAGACAGACTGAAATCAGTAAAATCCTGCTTAAAACCAATCCCCGGCAACGGCGCCAAAATTTGGTGGGTCGTTTTACACAAAAAATATCCGGCAGTCAGCCGGTATGCCCACACTGCGCAGACAGCAGTAAGCAAAATCGTCTCCCAAGGGACTGGCGAGAATTTCTCTAATTAAAGTCTGCAAAGTAACCACGAAATTTTGAGAAGAAAATATAGAAAATACTAAACTTAAAATTAAATAAATAAAATCCGAATAAACCAATTTTTCCAATTAACTAAAAGATGAATAAAAATTCCAACAATTAATAAAAGAATTCCAGCAATCAATTAAGTCCACCCTAGCTCAATTATTCCGATCATCGATGCAAAAATAACTTTAAATTATGCAAACAAACCAGTTATAACCACCGAAGACGCTTCTGACGTGATCTTATTTCTCCCCTTAATTATTCGGTAACCAGGAAGACGCTTCACTAATTACTACCCTAATCGACTGACAACCGTAAGAGACGCTCTATAGGTTTAATGAGCCGATAGCATTAATATCTAGAGAAACCCGATTCAAAACCAATAAACTCTGACGCAGGATTATTGAATTAAGACTGTTTTTCCTTTGACCCTGATGTGTCAATTTACCACTAATCAAACCTAAACCACAATTACGGATGGCCGGTTCAATTGGCTATATAATTAATTCTAACCCAATAAATATTTGCAACTATCTAATGGATTAAAACAATTAATATCATTAAACATGGAGAATCGCAGATGCAAGCATAAAATAAAGTATAAGAACAATTAGATCTCACAGAATAATTTTGCTAGTGCTTCCCTAATCAATGCCGGAATAAAGAAATTTAGCTAGAACTCATAATCAAAATAAATCAAACAAAATAAATAATTAATTGCAAAGGAAAGATGAAGGAATAAAACTTGAATTGAGAATCCAAAATTGCATCCACAATTTTCCTCCCAAAGTGCCGTCTGAATTATGATATCTGACTTGTTGATGTTCCAACTAATACTAATATATATATATAAGTTAAAAAAAAGTCTAAACCTAATTCTAGTCAAATTAAAGTGGCGTGAATAAGGCCCTAGCTAACAATAAAACTAATCTAGTCAAATTAAAGTGGCGCACAGGCCCACAGCCTCAATAGTTGCAATTCAAACAGTTGCAATTCATCCCCTCTTCTCGACAAATTTTGTCTTCAATAGTTGCAATTCAAACAGCAATTCAGGTTCTATTCTCCACAGCCTCAAGCTTCAAAATTCTTCTCAAAATCAAATATTTTTCTCCAAAACCTATCAAATACCATCAAAATACATATAAGATCATAATCATATCCTAAAGATGATATTTAATACAAATTAAACACAGAAAACATAGAAAAATCCCCCAAATAAATGCGTATAAATACGCCCAATCAACGAGTCCGGCGAGCAGGGGGTCCGCCGTTTCTGCTATTTCCGGAGTCGAAGGCTCGAGCCACGCCACGCCACCGCTGCTACCGTTTTGACTCCGATCGGCAGCAAGAGCTATCGTCAGAATCTTCATCTCGTCTTGGCTGAATAGGGTAGCCACCCCTTTCTTAAGCTAAGTTCTCTAGTCATTCTTCTTCTACTTCACAAATAAAATGTTGTTGTGGTTCTCTTTGCTACTGTCTATATGGAGGTTCTTAATGCATTTCTTGATTCTCATGGAAGGAAACGAAATATTTAAAGCTATTGTCCATAAGTCTAGTGAGCTTTGGTCTTTCTATAATCTTGTATAAGTGAAGTTTGTTGTTTCTATATGGATAAAAATGACTATACCATATATGTATACTCTGAATTCTTTAGAAACTGAATATACTTGTTGGATGATATGCAACTGAATTCGAAATAAAGGAGCTTAGTATATACCTCGTGAAGTTTGGTGTTTGGCTGCCTGTTGCTATTGTATTCAATGAGAAATTTAGGCTGAAATTGCAAATGTTTTTCTTTACAAATGCAGGAGAAACAAGAATGAAATGGAGAAAATATAAGTCGAAGCTTACCTATTGAAGCTTGGCAGCAGGAATTAACGTACTTACTCTGAATTCTTGAAGAATGAATGATTAGTATGTTGGCTGAATGATTAAGCCTTTGGAGGTGGTGGTTTAAAGGTTGATAGATCAATAAAGAAGAGGGAATTTGGTGGTGCACTTAAGTGTGCTAGCCACTAACGTAAAGAAATGTTAGAAAGGTGTAAAAGATAATGATAGTGAAGTTGATGGCAAAATGAAGTGGGAAACAAAGGTTAGTGGGAAGAAAAGAAAAGAAAAAAAAATGTAGAGGAGGATTAATGATGTATTATCTATGTCTCGATTATTCTGTAACTGTAATAAAATACTGGCTTCGATTCTGCTTGATACTGAATTTTTACATAAATCTCGATTTCGACATGTGATATCTCGTTAAAATCGATAAGTTATAAAGTGAATCTAAATTAAATCCGTAGATTTAATTCGTTTGTTGTTCTAATATTTAAATTAAATCCGCAGATTTAATTAACTCACGAGTCGGAAATAATCCACGACTTAAGTGAAAAAAAAATCTAGTTTCATCTCGCTTAAATAAATAACGTGACTTTGCTAAGTCAGTTATAACTCTGAAATAATATCATTGACTGCTTTAACAATATAAATTCAGGATCATAAGCTGAATTCATATCAGAATAATATCCATTTTCATTCACTGATGAACAAAAATAAACACTCATTACTGGATTTAAAATATATAAAAGAGCGGGTCACTACACATTAAGTGGAAGAAAAACTCAACAAAAAGGACAGATGAGTCGGGCTCATTCAGATGCGTCAACTCGAGCTCCCCCTCCCTTGCTTCGGTTGGCTCATCACCACAACCGACTCGAGTAGGGGCGATGAGCCCACCAATATGGGTGCTCTTATGGTTTATAATGGAAGACAAATGAATAATGGTTGCACTAAATAGTAGGGGAGGATCAAAAATGAAAGAGGAGAGTGGGGGTTCTATTGTTATGTATAGATGATATATTTTTATATTTTATAAGAAAGTTAGAACTGAAAAAAAAATATTAATATTATTTCCTTTTTCACATATCAATAATAGAGGATTATAGAACCGCGCGGTTCTATTGACATATTTTCCCAAACTCCATAATTTACTAATTGATAATATAAATTATTTTATTCTTATTAATTTTTTTAAAAGATAAACAAAACCAATATAGATATTGATATAAATTCTATTTATGTAAAAGTACTGTAGTAACCCGCTTTCTTAATTTTATTTAAGATTAGTAATGCGATAATTAATTATTGCATCTTTCAGTGATGAAACCCAATGTTGATCTATGATTGTTTTCGACTTATGATTTTGAGTTATATAATACTTGAAGCAGAGTTATTATTTTATTTCGCGTGAGAAACCGCTATAAGGATTATTGAGCAATCAATAATTTTTATTCCAAGTTCATAACTGACTTAGCAAAGTCATGTTATTTAGTAGAAATATTATTTATATTATTAGTTGTTATTATTTTTGTACTTGTTTAAGTCGTGAATTTATTCCGGCTTGTGAGGAGAATTAAATCTTCGGATTTAATTTAGATATTAGATGAGCAAACGAATTTAAATTTACAGATTTAATTTAGAATTATTTTTACAGTCTATCTGTAACACCCCGCCTATTTATATTAAGTTTAGAATTTATTTTAAACTTAGAATATGATGATTTACGCCGGAAAAATGAAAAAATGATTTATATTTTAAATTTCAACAAAATTTATTTTCAGAAGCCTTATATAAAAATTTAGTCTTTTGAAATTTTGTGCATTGCATAAAATGAATTATATGAATATGTGATTAATTCTATATGCTAATATTATTTTTAATACTACATGATTTAATTAAAGTCTATGTTATTTGAATGTGTTGGGTTTTATTAAGTCTTATTTGGGTCTTGTTGTAACAACCCGCTCTTTTATTATATTTAAATCCAGTAATACGATAATTATTAATTCATCTTTCAGTAAATCAAGCTCAGTAATTATTTATGATTTAAATTCAGCTTAGGACACTGAATTATTTTCTAATTGAAGCAGGGTTATTATTTTATTTCTAAGCCAGTTAGCTTCGCGTGAGTAAAACCACGATGAGAATTATTGAGTAAGCCAATAATTATTCAGTTCAGATTCATAACTGACTTAGTTAAGTCATGTTAATTATTAATCACAATAGAATTTATTTTCTATTTTTTTTTATTTATTATTATTATTTCTTGAGTCGTGAATTTATTCCGCATTGTGAAGAATTAAATCTACGATATTAATTTAGATATTATTCCGTGTATTAAATCTAGCACGCCATGGTCCCTCAGCCACTCTATTCTCACCCGTGCTTAGTTTTTATTTCACTCCTACATAGTCAAAGAAAATATTCAACAGACAAATCTCAATTGTCAGCAGAAAATCTCATCAATTAAATTCTTCAACCACGCCTCAATTTAGCCGCACTATTCACCATATTTTCACACTATCAGCTTCAGTATTTACTCCCTATAAAAGGCATCCTCACTTACCTAAAATCCTTAGCAGTTGCAAAGGATTTTAAACGAAGCAAAATCACCATTCATACAGAACATCAACCAAGCATCATTCAAGGTAATTATTATCCCAGTTTACTCTCTCCATTTTCATGCTTCGCATTCACATCCCAACAAAATCTATGTTTAGTATAAGAAGTACTGAGATATTAATTAATGGCATATTTCTGCTATAGAATCATCAGACTAGAATCCTTAAACAAGGCAAATGCATCAAGAGATACTAAATAGCATGAGAACCAAAAGAACACGCCACTAGCCTTGCATAAACAATATAGAGAACTGAAACTTCAAGTAGACAAGCTTCGAACTTAGTTTTTAGGAAGAAGGGACACGGCCCTGTTCGGTCGAACCGAGACGACGACGATGACGCTCTTGCTACCTCGGCAGAATCTGAGAAATAACAGCAGCGGCATCGTGGAGGGAGGCGGCGACCGCTCGCCGGACTCCAAACTAAGCAACGACGACTTACCTTCATCCGCCCAACCTCAGCAAAACGCGCTCGACTTTGAAGATATGGCAGCGACTCAGTGCTTGGCGGCGGTTTTAGGCGAGAAGCTCGCCTTGGTGCTCCACGAACAGCAGCAGTCAGCAACTCCGGGCGAGCAGCAGCAGTTCCAGGCGGCTGAGCGGGGCGGCGTGGCCGAAGGCCAAGCACCGCTGGTCGCGGCCCAGAGCTGAACAGCAGTAGTCAGCAGCAGCAGCTCCACGCGGCGACCTCGCTGTGAGTCGCCGGAGCAACAGAAAGCGACGCTCCTCGCCGTTGAAGAGAAGAGCCGCGGCGGCAGAAGTTCGAGAGAGGAGATGAGGGGCGACGCCGAGCTGGATCAGGAGGCGGCAGGCGTGACGGCGGCAATCGTCGTGGCTGTCCGCCGGAGCGTGGTAGGCGAGAGGAGGAAAATGAGAGGGAGAGAGTAGTGGGTGTCGGAGCTCTGCAACTCCAGGCCGCGACTCCAGCGAACAGCAGCAGACAGCGGCGCCAACTTCGGAGGAAGACAGCCCGGCGAGCTGGCCTCTGTCGGCAGCGGCTGTTCTGCCGTTTCTCGCCAACTCCAGAGCAGCAGCAGCAGCAGCAATTCCAGGAGAGGCAGCGGCTGCCGAGGCTCCAGCGGCTCCCGTCGACCCAAGCAGCGGCAGCGATGTTGGACTTCGCCGAAATCCAGTTGTAGCGGTGGCTGCCGATTGCTCTGTCGGGGGAGAAAACCGATTGTTGCGAGAATAGAAAGAGAGAGATGTTGCAGCGTTTATTTTCTTGATTTTTGAGAGAGATAATCGGGTTTGATAATTAAGAGAGAGAGAGAGTGTTCCTTTCTTTAATAAAGATAGAGAGAGAACCGAGTGCTTTAAAAAAAAGAGAGAGAGCTTTGATGATTAAGAGAGAAAGTGTGTTCTACTTTATAAAAAAAAAAAAAAAAGAGGGGAGACTTTCGATTATTGAGAGAGAAAGGAGAACCGAGATTGAGGGAGAGGGACCGAGATGTTGGAAATTTGTTGGGCCAATCCTTGGCTGAAGCTTATTTTTTTGTTATTTGGGCTTTCCTTTGGGCTTCCATTATTTATTTAATAGGCTTCAAATTTATATAAATGGGCTCCTATTATTTATTTTGATTGGGCTTCTATTGTTTGTTAATAATGGGTTTCGAATTTTTATTAATTGGGCTCTTACTATTTAGTTGATTAAGTCCAATGAGATTCATTTAGTTAAGCCCAATTAGAATTATTATTTTAGGCCCTCATTATTAATCCTAATTATATTTAATTAGTGATTAATTTTAAGATTTACTAATTATTAATTAGTAAGTGAATTAGATTATTTTAAGATGAGTAGATTATTAAAGATTAATAATCCGACCTCATAAGACGAGCTTTAATTCCTTAAATAGGATTAGCATTTCATTTTAATTAAAGAAATATGAGACATGCATAATCATTTCACGCATCCTCATTTATTGAGATTTTTGGAGAATTAGAATCTTATTTTATTTTCTCGGATTAAAGGTCAAGCACCAGAGTTAGAGCTAAATCGTGAGTCTGCTATTCAGGTGGGCTTTCTTACGTATAAACTAAAACCATATAGTAGAATTGTTAAGACTTTATGCTTATGAATTTAAATGATATTGTCAATGCCTAAATGCTTTATGTTTTATTATTAATTGCCTATCTGATGTTAATCGAATTCGGATTCTGGATGGGACCGCAAATCCCTTCGGAATTAGTGTACACCCTTGTGATCGTGAGTCATCTAGCGGGTTGGCCGATCACAGTGTCCGCAGAGGGAGGCCTCCCTCTCGGCACGAGTTACTGATATGGTGATTAATGATATAAAATACCTGCGCGGGTTATTGATGAAAGAAATGATATTATGTTTGGTAAATACGAGTCTTTAAAGGAAAACCCTCGTATCTTACTACTGTGAAAGGCTTGACAATAAAATATTATGCATGTATGTAAATTTCTGCAAGTGTCCACTAAGTACTCTTGTACTTAGCCCTGTATGTATTCATAAATGTGCAGGTTGAGCTGTGATCGAGGATGTAGTGTGCAAGCGGAGCTTTTGTCGATCTAGGATGATTACCTTAGAGTAGAGTATATGTCTTCATACATATACTCAAATTGTTATTCCGCTGCGAACACTGATTATGTTAAGATATTATGTCATTTGTCAAACAATATGTATTATTTAATAATGTACTAAAACCCATTAAGTACCCCGTTTTGGGATAATATTATGTACGGTCCCCTTGTGGCCTTCGTTGATATCTAGATATTTCGATTGATTTCTTTATACAAGTCGAGTCATCAAGAAAACGAATATGCCCTTTCTAAATCCCGCTCCAAAATTCCCTCCCTTAGTCGCGGTTTTCCCGAATTTGCTATCCTTAGCAAGTGCGGTCGTGACAGAATGGTATCAGAGCATTTCTTTTGCTCTGAGTACTACTCATTCCTTCTAAGTTGAGTCTAGATTAAGTAAGTAAATACACTTTGAACTAGTTGACAAAAGCTTGGCACTACATCTCGTCACGCTCAACGGAGGTTATGGTAAGTGCTTTCAAGTTTTAATTAAGTTAATTTCTTGAAATGTATGAAGCATGAATAAGTATGACTATTGTATGAATCACAAGAACTTAGAACTGTTAAGTTATATATGCTCACTCTCACGACGGAACATAGAAGAGAACTTAGGGAGATGCCTTAACTTTTTCTTCATGTTACGATGACATCGACAATGACGGTCGAAATAGAGAAAGAAGAATCCCACGAAGGGTCGCATGATGAAACCACGAGCATGAAGATTGAGCAGCGTAACGAACGCCAATAGTACGTTGATGGCATGGGCATAGCTTAAATATTCGAGTGTTTTTCTACGATGAGATCTCGAATTAGCTTGGCCTTTTGAACTTATTTTGTTGAAACTTTTAGTGCTCGTTGCTAGATTTAAGAAAATATCATCATCACATAACAAGCCCTAAGTCCGGTAAACAACGACACTAGAACTATATGATAGTCGAATTGGTAATCTGTGATTAAGTATTAAGAACCTGTATGGCTTGTGTAAATGCTAGATTTAGATGATGAGGTGTTTTTGCACGTTATGGTTATTGAACCGAACTTGTTTTCCGATTTTAGATATTTAGAACCTTATCGCCTTAAGTTACTTGTCGTGTGCTACTTTTGACGATAGAATTTCCTTTGTTAGATGGCGAGGACTGTTTTCACCCGACGACGACCACTGCCCCCATGGGCTAGTCCAGAGGAGGTCGAGCGGTCCTACCGCACCTATGCTCCATGTCACGGGGATAACCTCGGACAGTTCCTCGCAGGTTTTCACAGACACTGGGTCGAGGCGAGTGCACATGGAGTATCAGGGTATGACGGTATCCAGAGGTTGATCTTACTGTTACCTTTCGAGTGGCAAGGATGGGCTAGGCTGATCTCTGCCCATTACATCTTTCGCCGGGAGGATTATCACGACCTCGTGGGAGACTTCCCTAGCTTTATTGCGGAGCTTCAGATCTGTTTCACTTTGTGGGGCCGCGCCCCTCTAGGGCCCTACATCCTTCCGGGAGACTACGTACAGGTGGGGACGCCTTTGCCAGCGGAGACACCCGCTACTGCCCCTGAGTCTCCGATGGCCTTGCCACGAGATTCTCCACCACGTGCCTCAGTTCTAGGGCGCCGTGGTAGGCACGATGACGAGGCAGGCCCTTCTCGTCCACGGGCTCGTAGGGATTTCCCATCGCCTCCTGACTCAGCGATCCGAGCTACTGCTACTCCACCACCACTGATACCTACGGTAGACGCAAGGTGTGAGGCTTCCATGGCAGATGTCGACAGGGTCATGGCCAACATGAGAGAGTTCCTAAATAGGGACAATTACCCTATGCAGGAGGATGATGATACAACACAGTATGGTACGATGAGGATTATTCATCCCGAGCCCGTGCCACCTCCAGCTCCAACCGAGCCTCGTGCCACGGCCAGGATCAGCACCAGAGACGATCCGATCCGTGAGATGGTGAACGACATCTTCCGCTCAGCCCAGATCATGCGGGAGACAGACGAGGGCCAGGGAGAGACTCCGTTGCCCAGCTGGGAGCCAGGCAAGGATGAGGAGGAGGACCCCGAGGAGGATGAGGAGGAGGACCCCGAGGAGGATCCAGAAGAGGACCCCCTGGCGTCACCGAGGAGCAGTCGTACCGCGACTCAGAGTTCACAGATTTGATAGTTTTAGCTTGTGGATGTACTCCGGAAACGATGATTCGTTCCAATGACTATGATTTTATTTATGTTGTTTCTAGCTAGCATTAGTACGGAAATGTTGGTCTCTAGGACGTTCCGTGAATAAAAACCCTTTTGTGATTGCTTAACTAGTAAGCCGGTACATCATAGGGAGTACTGGATAGACTTCACTTACATTTTGGGTTGACGATGTAAAAGCCCTCGATGAGGCAATTTTCCATGAGATATAAATGACCCTAGCATGGGTTTTCTACGACGATCTCGTGTATGTTTTATGTTTCTCTACGGGTTTCATTCTTCACGAGTCAGTTAAGAATGTAGTAACTTTGAATAATGTGACTTGTGCATGCAACGGTTCCTGTTATATTTTAGTTTTGGAGTTATGATAAGTTAAATTTGACAAACAGTTCTTTATTAATTGCCTTAGAGACTCCTGTATAGAATGCGTTAAAATGAGTGTTTGTATTGTACAGAATGCCGCCTAAACGAGGTCGCCCCGCTAGGAGGAACATTAACAACAATGGAAATCGTGATGAAATACCTGAGGGACGGCGAAACGACAGGGAACCTACCCCACCCCCTCCACCCCCTGCTAGAAGGACTGAAGAACTGTTTCTTCGACAGAATCCGCCCACATTCACTAGGACAGGCGACCCAGCCGAGGCCGAAGCTTGGATACGCGCCTTGGAGCGTATCTTCACCTTCCTACACTGCACAGAAGAGGAGCGACTCTCGTGTATGTCTTTCCAACTAGCCGGATCGGCTGACTTTTTGTGGGAAGCCTGCCGAAAGACTCTGACTCCCGAACAATGGGCAGCATACACTTGGGAAGACTTTAAGACGGGATTATATGATAAGTATATTCCCAAAAGCTACAGAAAGAAGAAGGAGGCTGAGTTCTATAGCCTGAAACAAGGGAAAAAGACGGTGACAGAGTATGACAGAGAGTTCTGCGATCTATCGCGTTATGCTCCACAACAGGTGGATACTGATGAGAAAATGGCGGAGAAATTTTGTGCTGGTCTGAGGCACGAGATTCGGATGACTCTAGCTAGTCATGGTGGACTCTCATACACTGAGTCTTTGAACAGGGCACTAGACATCGAAGCTGCGATGCCAGTAGAAAGATTGGCTCCGCCACAGACCTCAGCGCCAGCCAACCCACCTGCACGCCCTCAGAACTTTAAAGGGAAGCGCAACTGGAACGACCATAGAGGAAATGAAAACCAGACTAACAAGAGGCCATGGCAAGGAAATGCGCCGTTGGGACAATATCAGCAACAAGGACAAGAGAAGCAACAGGGTCCTGCCCCGGCTGGAGGCAGCCAAAGACAAAATGAAGTTCCCCTTTGTCCAAAATGCCACAAACCACATCGTGGTGTCTGTAGGGCTGGAACTGACAGTTGCTACACGTGTGGCCAGAAGGGCCACTACTCCTCACAATGCCCCAACAAACAGCAGGGCGCGGCAATCAGGGCCACTTATGCCCAGCCCTTGCAAGCAGTTCAAGGGCAACACCAGCCCCGCCAACAACAGCCATACCAGCAGCAATACCAATACCAGCCCCGCCAACAACAGCCATACCAGCAGCAATACCAACACAAGAACCAACAGCGCCAACAGCAACAGAGGCGGCAGCAACCATTGCCGCAGCAGGCGAGAGCCTTTGCTCTCACCCAAAACTAGCCCGAGAAAAACCAGGGAAACCTGGCAGGTATGGGCAAGCTTAAAGGTTTTTCCATAATGATTCTGTTCAATACTGGTGCCTCGCATTCTTTTATATCTGCCCCTTGCGTAGATACCTTAGAAATCGAATCAGAACGAGCTAAGTGTGCCTTAAGAATCACTACACCCTCAGGAGAAAGATCTACCACCACACATGTTTGCTCGAACGTAGAATTTGAAATAGGAGAACTTAAGATGGTAGCGAACAATCTTAATATTCTGCTCATGTGGGACGTAGATATGATCTAAGGAATGGACTGGCTAGCTCAGAATCACGCCACCATCCTTTGTAGTGAACGAAAAATTTCTATTCGACCACCTGGAAAGGAACCGACGGAATTTCACGGCATAGGTATGAAGAAAAGAGTACCAGTGATATCCGCATTACAAGCCAGAAAGGAGATGATGAAGGAAGGAAGCACAGCTTATCTCGTCTACCTAAACGGGGAAGCTAGTGAAGACAAGAAGGTGGAAGATGTGGCAATAGTACGAGACTTTCCAGAAGTTTTTCCTGAAATATTGCCAGGACTACCTCCAGACAGGCAACTAGATTTCACCATTGATCTAGAACCTGGATCTGCCCCAGTATCAAAGGCACCGTACAGGATGGCCCCAAAGGAACTACAAGAATTAAAGGTGCAACTACAGGAACTCTTGGACTTGGGTTTCATCAGACCCAGTGTCTCGCCTTGGGGAGCGCCTGTACTCTTTGTCAAGAAGAAAGATGGAACCATGAGAATGTACATTGATTATCGAGAGTTGAACAAACTGACGCTTAAAAACAAATACCCTCTTCCAAGGATAGATGATTTGTTCGATCAACTCACAGGAGCCAGTGTATTCTCAAAAATAGATTTAAGGTCTGGTTATCATCAACTGAAGATCAGACCAGATGATATATCTAAGACCGCTTTCCGCACAAGATATGGTCACTATGAATTCATTGTCATGCCATTTGGTCTAACCAATGCACCGGCAGTATTCATGGACCTCATGAATCGAGTTTTCCATCCATACTTAGACAAATTTGTCTTAGTGTTTATAGATGATATCCTCATCTATTCTAAGAATGACCAAGAGCATGAAAAGCATTTGAGAATCATCCTGGAGACATTAAAAACGGAGAAGTTGTTCGCCAAATTTAGCAAGTGCGAATTTTGGCTGAAAGAAGTAATGTTTCTAGGGCACATCGTATCAGCGATGGAATCAAGGTGGACCCCGCCAAGGTGCAAGCCGTGCGCGAGTGGAAATCACCAACCACACCTAATGAAATCCGGAGTTTCTTAGGTTTGGCAGGATACTACCGGAGATTCATCGAAGGATTCTCTAAAATAGCGAGACCAATGACGCAATTACTTCGCAAAGGAATCAAGTATAAGTGGAACGAAGAGTGTGAAGCCAGCTTCCAAGAGCTGAAGAAGAAATTGACAACTGCACCAGTGCTAGCAGTTCCAGCAGCCGATAAAGAATACGTGATCTTCACGGACGCGTCCAAAAATGGGCTAGGTTGTGTGTTGATGCAAGAAGGAAAGGTCATTGCCTATGCCTCGCGACAACTAAGGCCACATGAATTGAACTACCCCACTCATGATCTGGAACTGGCAGCAATTGTGCATGCTTTGAAAATTTGGAGACACCATCTATACGGAGTTAGATGTGAAATCTTCACTGATCATAAAAGCCTTAAGTATTTCTTCGAGCAGAAAGACTTGAATATGAGACAGAGGAGATGGCTCGAGCTCGTGAAGGATTACGACTGCGGTATCAACTACCACCCGGGAAAAGCTAATGTAGTAGCTGATGCTTTAAGTCGTAAAACTCAATCCGAGTTAGGACTTCTTCTCACTCAAGAGGACACGCTTGTAAGGGATTTTGACAAATTGAAGATAGAAGTGGTTCAGCCACCGGCAACGACAAGAGCAATTATTGCAACTCTAGTAGCCGTCCCAGACCTCAGAGAAAGGATCGTCAGTGCCCAGAGAGCGGATGAGAGCTTGGAAAAAAATTCGTCTCAAGATCCGAACAGGCACGCCAGGAGGCTACCAAGAGGCAACGGATAACGCAGTTCTTTTTGAAGGAAGATTGTGTGTTCCCCATAACGAGGAACTCAGAAACGAGATCATGAGTGAAGCTCATGACACGCCCTATACCGCTCATCCCGGTAGTACCAAAATGTACCAAGATCTAAAACAAAAGTTTTGGTGGGACGGGATGAAACGAGATATAGCCTCGTTTGTAGAGCGTTGCCTTGCATGCCAGCAAGTGAAAGCTTTACATCAACGACCATATGGGAAATTGCAGCCATTGGAAATCCCAGAATGGAAGTGGGAGCACATAGCGATGGATTTCGTGACGGGTTTACCCAAGACAAATAGGGGCAACACAGCTATTTGGGTAATAGTAGACCGTCTCACGAAGAGCGCTCATTTTATACCGATTCCAATTACCCATGGATCGGAGAAACTAGCCCAACTGTACATTCGTGAGATTGTACGGCTACATGGAATACCAATATCCATTACTTCAGATAGAGATTCAAAATTTACTTCTAGATTTTGGATCAGTTTACAGAAAGAGTTGGGAACGAGATTAAATTTTAGCACCGCCTTTCACCCTCAAACAGATGGACAATCAGAAAGGACAATTCAGACCCTTGAAGATATGTTGAGGACAGTGGTGCTAGACCGAGGAGGAAGTTGGGAATCAGTGCTGCCGTTAATCGAATTCGCCTACAACAATAGTTACCAGGCAACCATTGATATGGCACCTTATGAGGCGCTGTATGGAAGGAAGTGTAGATCACCACTTTACTGGGATGAGGTTGGTGAAAGAAAAATCCTTGGGCCAGATGCAGTAAGCGAGATGATTGAGACCATCCGCCAGATTAGAGCAAGAATTAAAGAGGCTCAGGACAGACAGAAGTCTTATGCTGATACCCGACGAACCGAACTACAATTCCAGATTGGAGACAAGGTTTTCCTTAAAATATCACCCTCGAAAGGGATCGTTAGATTCGGTGTTAAGGGTAAGTTGAGACCCCGTTTTGTAGGACCTTATGAGATCCTTGAAAGAATAGGTTCCGTAGCGTATAGGTTGGCACTGCCACCTAGCTTTGGAAACGTCCACAATGTGTTCCACGTGTCACAGCTGAGACGGTACGTGTTTGATCCCAAACACGTGATTCACCAAGATGAAATGATTCTTAACCCAGACTTGACGTACGAGGAAAAACCTGAAGCCATTTTGGACCAAAAGGTGCAAGAGTTGAGGAATAAATCAATCGCGTCAGTCAAAATACTGTGGAGACACCATGGACCGGAAGAAGCAACGTGGGAACTTGAGGACCAGATGAAAGAAAAATACCCAGAACTTTTCACATAGGTATGCAAATTTCGGGACGAAATTTTTGTTAAGAGGGGTAGTATGTAACAACTCGCTCTTTTATTATATTTAAATCCAGTAATACGATAATTATTAATTCATCTTTCAGTAAATCAAGCTCAGTAATTATTTATGATTTAAATTCAGCTTAGGACACTGAATTATTTTCTAATTGAAGCAGGGTTATTATTTTATTTCTAAGCCAGTTAGCTTCGCGTGAGTAAAACCACGATGAGAATTATTGAGTAAGCCAATAATTATTCAGTTCAGATTCATAACTGACTTAGTTAAGTCATGTTAATTATTAATCACAATAGAATTTATTTTCTATTTTTTTTATTTATTATTATTATTTCTTGAGTCGTGAATTTATTCCGGCTTGTGAAGAATTAAATCTACGATATTAATTAAGATATTATTCCGTGTATTAAATCTAGCACGCCATGCTCCCTCAGCCACTCTATTCTCACCCGTGCTTAGTTTTTATTTCACTCCTACATAGTCAAAGAAAATATTCAACAGACAAATCTCAATTGTCAGCAGAAAATCTCATCAATTAAATTCTTCAACCACGCCTCAATTTAGCCGCACTATTCACCATATTTTCACACTATCAGCTTCAGTATTTACTCCCTATAAAAGGCATCCTCACTTACCTAAAATCCTTAGCAGCTGCAAAGGATTTTAAACGAAGCAAAATCACCATTCATACAGAACATCAACCAAGCATCATTCAAGGTAATTATTATCCCAGTTTACTCTCTCCATTTTCATGCTTCGCATTCACATTCCAACAAAATCTATGTTTAGTATAAGAAGTACTGAGATATTAATTAATGGCATATTTCTGCTATAGAATCATCAGACTAGAATCCTTAAACAAGGCAAATGCATCAAGAGATACTAAATAGCATGAGAACCAAAAGAACACGCCACTAGCCTTGCATAAACAATATAGAGAACTGAAACTTCAAGTAGACAAGCTTCGAACTTAGTTTTTAGGAAGAAGGGACACGGCCCTGTTCGGTCGAACCGAGACGACGACGATGACGCTCTTGCTACCTCGGCAGAATCTGAGAAATAACAGCAGCGGCATCGTGGAGGGAGGCGGCGACCGCTCGCCGGACTCCAAACTAAGCAACGACGACTTACCTTCATCCGCCCAACCTCAGCAAAACGCGCTCGACTTTGAAGATATGGCAGCGACTCAGTGCTTGGCGGCGGTTTCAGGCGAGAAGCTCGCCTTGGTGCTCAACGAACAGCAGCAGTCGGCGGAGCTCTGCAACAGGAGAAGCAGCAGCCGCGACTCCGGGCGAGCAGCAGCAGTTCCAGGCGGCTGAGCGGGGCGGCGTGGCCGAAGGCCAAGCGCTGCTGGTCGCGGCCCAGAGCTGAACAGCAGTAGTCAGCAGCAGCAGCTCCACGCGGCGACCTCGCTGTGAGTCGCCGGAGCAACAGAAAGTGACGCTCCTCGCCGTTGAAGAGAAGAGCCGCGGCGGCGGAAGTTCGAGAGAGGAGATGAGGGGCGACGCCGAGCTGGATCAGGAGGCGGCAGGCGTGACGGCGGCAATCGTCGTGGCTGTCCGCCGGAGCGTGGTAGGCGAGAGGAGGAAAACGAGAGGGAGAGAGTAGTGGCTGTCGGAGCTCTGCAACTCCAGGCCGCGACTCCAGCGAACAGCAGCAGACAGCGGCGCCAACTTCGGAGGAAGACAGCCCGGCGAGCTGGCCTCTGTCGGCAGCGGCTGTTCTGCCGTTTCTCGCCAACTCCAGAGCAGCAGCAGCAGCAGCAATTCCAGGAGAGGCAGCGGCTGCCGAGGCTCCAGCGGCTCCCGTCGACCCAAGCAGCGGCGGCGATGTTGGACTTCGCCGAAATCCAGTTGTAGCGGTGGCTGCCGATTGCTCTGCCGGGGGAGAAAACCGATTGTTGCGAGAATAGAAAGAGAAAGATGTTGCAGCGTTTATTTTCTTGATTTTTGAGAGAGATAATCGGGTTTGATAATTAAGAGAGAGAGAGAGTGTTCCTTTCTTTAATAAAGATAGAGAGAGAACCGAGTGCTTTAAAAAAAAGAGAGAGAGCTTTGATGATTAAGAGAGAAAGTGTGTTCTACTTTATACAAAAAAAAAAAGAGGGGAGACTTTCGATTATTGAGAGAGAAAGGAGAACCGAGATTGAGGGAGAGGGACCGAGATGTTGGAAATTTGTTGGGCCAATCCTTGGCTGAAGCTTATTTTTTTGTTATTTGGGCTTTCCTTTGGGCTTCCATTATTTATTTAATAGGCTTCAAATTTATATAAATGGGCTCCTATTATTTATTTTGATTGGGCTTCTATTGTTTGTTAATAATGGGTTTCGAATTTTTATTAATTGGGCTCTTACTATTTAGTTGATTAAGTCCAATGAGATTCATTTAGTTAAGCCCAATTAGAATTATTATTTTAGGCCCTCATTATTAATCCTAATTATATTTAATTAGTGATTAATTTTAAGATTTACTAATTATTAATTAGTAAGTGAATTAGATTATTTTAAGATGAGTAGATTATTAAAGATTAATAATCCGACCTCATAAGACGAGCTTTAATTCCTTAAATAGGATTAGCATTTCATTTTAATTAAAGAAATATGAGACATGCATAATCATTTCACGCATCCTCATTTATTGAGATTTTTGGAGAATTAGAATCTTATTTTATTTTCTCGGATTAAAGGTCAAGCACCAGAGTTAGAGCTAAATCGTGAGTCTGCTATTCAGGTGGGCTTTCTTACGAATAAACTAAAACCATATAGTAGAATTGTTAAGACTTTATGCTTATGAATTTAAATGATATTGTCAATGCCTAAATGCTTTATGTTTTATTATTAATTGCCTATCTGATGTTAATCGAATTCGGATTCTGGATGGGACCGCAAATCCCTTCGGAATTAGTGTACACCCTTGTGATCGTGAGTCATCTAGCGGGTTGGCCGATCACAGTGTCCGCAGAGGGAGGCTTCCCTCTCGGCACGAGTTACTGATATGGTGATTAATGATATAAAATACCTGCGCGGGTTATTGATGAAAGAAATGATATTATGTTTGGTAAATACGAGTCTTTAAAGGAAAACCCTCGTATCTTACTACTGTGAAAGGCTTGACAATAAAATATTATGCATGTATGTAAATTTCGGCAAGTGTCCACTAAGTACTCTTGTACTTAGCCCTGTATGCATTTATAAATATGCAGGTTGAGCTGTGATCGAGGATGTAGTGTGCAAGCGGAGCTTTTGTCGATCTAGGATGATTACCTCAGAGTAGAGTATATGTCTTCATACATATACTCAAATTGTTATTCCGCTGCGAACACTGATTATGTTAAGATATTATGTCATTTGTCAAACAATATGTATTATTTAATAATGTACTAAAACCCATTAAGTACCCCGTTTTGGGATAATATTATGTACGGTCCCCTTGTGGCCTTCGTTGATATCTAGATATTTCGATTGATTTCTTTATACAAGTCGAGTCATCAAGAAAACGAATATGCCCTTTCTAAATCCCGCACCTAAATTCCCTCCCTTAGTCGCGGTTTTCCCGAATTTGCTATCCTTAGCAAGTGCGGTCGTGACAGAACCTGTAACAGCCCGTCTCCAGAGTTGACGGCTGTCCCCACAGACCAATACGAGTCTTTTCTAGCGTGTTTTGTCCTCACTCGCACGCTCCCTGAGAAACTTCCCAGGGGGTCACCCATCCCGAAATTGCTCCAAGCCAAGCACGCTTAACCTTGGAGTTTCTTCCGTGTGGGCACCAGAAAAGAAGATGCATCTTATTGATATGAGTAGCCCAATCAAATCCTTTAAGCTCTCCTCAAATATGCAGTCCCATACCTGCATATTCTCGGAATCCCTCTCGTTCGGGTGTGTTCTGGTTCATCCCTGCGCCCCTCCGCTTGGAAGTCTTAATCGGAGCCGCTCTTTATCCGTGCCTCTTTGCACCGGCGATCACTCCGTACTTCGTCCCCGGGCGTCACACTTGTAGTCATGAATAATTTTGATTAATAAACCAGCCCAAGAACCATTTTTATGTTTTTTCAAATGAGCCCAATCAACTTCCATGATAAGCCCAATCCACAAAACACATTTGCTGATGTCACCATGTCACCATTGCCAAGTACAGCAGCACCAGCACGCCATACTCCCTCAGCCACTCTATTCACCTATGCTCACCCCCATGCGCCCACTCCTACAAAGTCATACAAAATCCCTATGATTAAGGGATTTTGGTTAATTTTTCAACATCTTTCACGTCTCACCTTCCTCATTCACACCTTCACCCATCAATTCAACTGTTCAATCCATTTCCCTTTAAAATATCATTCCTCATTCACCTTCTTCATCACAGCAGCAAATCTACTCCTTCCATCGGTAAAGACCTACTTCTCTCTATTCAATTCCAGCTTTGGCATTCTTTGCTAATAATCACTTATTTCTTCCATATGCAGAGTGATGAGGAGTGAGGATCCCATCAGCCATCCTACCCCAAACAGGGACAGCGGCGCTGATTTTGTCCTAGAAAACACTCGACTTAAGAAGCGTGAATACACTACACGATCGTCGTAATAATACAACGGCGACGATTAATGTCGGCGCAGACTAAAAAAGAGGTCGGTTTAAACTCCAGGACCACTCGGATCGAAAGAGGCAAAGCCATATTATAAGAAATAGCGGCGCCGACGAAGGTCGGCGCAGACTAGAAAGGACGACGCAGCACCAAGGCGACATACGGAGAAGACCCAGGGAAGGAAATCAACCAGCAATGAAAGCTTGAAAGGAACACGTGTTCGACGAAAGGCTGCAAAAGTAGTTAGAAAGTTTGTTAGAGGAGAGAGAAACGTTCACGTACGCTGCATGTGGAGTACGTGAACGATATGTAAAGACCCTTTTACCCTTCGCCCTAATGTAATCCTATAAATATGCTTAATAACTCAATATATGGGATACGCACTTTTACCTTAAGAAATCTGATCTGCAAGTTTTCAAGCAAACTCTCTTACACACTGCAATACAGGTTATTCCGATTACTTTCTCCGGTTAGCTCTTTTTCCGGTTAGTTTAGGTAGGTTCGAAAGTTAGACTCTCACCAACTGGCGCCGTCTGTGGGAAACTCTGGGCTAAGGCGTGAGTTGTGAGAGAGTGTTCGAGCGTTCTTATCCACGTTCGGGTTAGATCTGTTCATCCGGGTGTAAACCCAAGGGAAGAAGGGAGGGGTTTTCGTTGCCAAGCCCGCGTTTATGCCGATACTTTTCACCACATCGGAGGGTTATACGCTGAGGGGGACGGAATCATCAAATGATTTGTGCATAAATGTTTAACATGGTTTATCTTGCGTTTATAATTGATAAAATGTATGTTTGCTGTTCGTATCGGCAATCCCTTGGAATTTTCGGGATCATGTGGGCCTCTGCCGCCTTGCATGAAGAAAAGGGAAATAACAGGGGAGGGAGACGGTTCATTCAAATATTTCTTGGGAACTGTGCTATTTTTGAATTTTTCTTTGGGAACTGTGCTATTTTTGAATTGTTGAACGTTTCTATCTATGCCGTGCATTAATTTTACTTGTTTAATGTTGATGCGTGCTCGTTACGGGTTGAGAGAGGTAATCTCCTTTCCGCGTTTTTAATATTTTGCTGTTAATCTTGGCTAACTTTTGTGCTTTTCCGAGAACATTTTCTACCGGAGAGGACCTTCCGTTGCGAAAATGTCCTTTACCTAATTATGAACGACGGGAACTTTATTCCACCTTTTTCTGGGTTTATTTCCCAGAAGAGGAAGATGTTCATCTCGGAAGAACTTCAAAGAGGATTTCCATAAATTCCTTTCTATCTATGGATTTCCGTACATTTAATCGGGAATCATTTCATGGGCCGAAGTTCGTGGGTTTTCCTGGGGCTTATCTTTATTATGGGAATATTCATAGGCCCACTGTCACACCCCAATTCTTGAAGGAATAAACTATAATCGAGGTGCGACTAAAATCATAGAAATAAACAAGGGAAGAACCTTGTGAAATTCAGATAATAGGATAAAAGGTTGGGCAACGCCCTTTGAATGAAGAAGGATAGAAATCAAGTGATACTAATCAATCAACAACATTCTAAACTTCAGGATCACAAGTTTGGTTTCATGCTTCTGATAACCAACATTAAATATCATAGAGCTAGAAGTTGAGAGTCTACACTCGATAAGAAACATAATTCAGAATTTAACATAAAGGTCTTAAGATAGAGAAACATAAGACAAATAAGAGCTAATGCAACAGCGGAAGACAAAATACGGAGTTGAACCCTAGCCTCAGCTCTGCCCCGTCAGCACCGACCAATCAACCTGAAAACATTTGAAAGTAATTTTGGGCTAAGTACTAATGTACTTAGTGGGCTAGCATTTTTATAAACATTTCATAATCATAAGAGCAGTTTATCCAATTATACTTGACATGACTTAGAAGGTTTTAAATTGAAATAAATTCTAAGCATGTTAAAACATTTTATTATATTGCGCGCAATTGTCACACTCCCTTTCCGTTACTCGCTGTGATCCCGGACCTTTTAGCCACCGACAGATCCATTACTCCTGCTTACTTGAACTAAGGGCGTAACCCAGCCAAGTTCTCATTTGGGACCCAATGCTCCGGAACACATCCCGTCGAGCACCCTTATAACGCCTCATACATGATTAGTGCCCGATGGAGATCAACCCACCAGGTCAGCTAATAGGTGTACACAATTCTCAAATAACGTGTTAGGTCAAGAGAGAACCTCGATCGATTAACTTATGCGAGCCTTAAACAGAGCAGAGTGCACAAAATATTTTATCGGATAAACAGTTTTCATTTCATTGAAACATTTAAGCTCAATAGCTAAACCATACATTTGGAAAATAAGCCCACCTGATTAGGCAAAGCCTGTCGTTTATTCTTAACTCTGAATTGGTATAGCAGTGCTAGTCCTCACGATCCACAAAGCCTACAAGAAATCTATAATCTTAATAGGTCTCCTGAATCTAATCTTAAGTCATAGTGAAGTGCTTATCATCCTATGATTCACTTAGCCGGGTTTTCAAAATTTAAATAAATAAATAAATAATTGAAAACTAAAATTTTGAGCTAAGAACACCAACAATATCCTTGCTCGATTTTTCTTAAATAATTGAACTTATAAGTAAAACTAATTTAATCAAAATGATTTTATTTGCAAAATGGTTGATGCAAAATTAATTCATGCTTTAACTCACGTAATTAAATAATTACACTTAATACATATACACATAATAATAATATTATGAAACTCAATCTTTAAAAATAATCAAAATAAATCAGTTTTGTCTAATTAAATCATCAATCAAATATGTAAGGCAATTCAATTAATAAAATTGCAGCCCATTTCGAAAATTTAAGCCCAGCTTCTTTAAAAACAATCAGCCCAAACCAAGCCCCAAATAAGTAAACCCCTCTTCTTCATTAACAACTCACGCACACACACCTCACACACACGCACACACTCGGAACACACCTCATCGCCCTCTCCCTTCTCTTCCAGCAGCAGTAGCCGCCGCCTCCCTCATCTCTCTCGACTACCCTCTGTTTCCCATTCCAGCCGCCTCCTGGAATCCCCCTAGCTTCATCTCTCTCCCTCTCCACTCGGCCCTTAAATCCCCAAATACCAGATGCCACCCCTTCGATTCCGGCGACTGCACAGCCATAGGCTGTCGCCGCCGAGCTCCAGATCCACGTCTCTGTCTCACTCTCTCCTCTACTCACCCCAGCCGACGACAACAGTGGCGCCGATCCACCGCCGACCGTACCGCCCCCATCTCCCTCTGACTTTCGGCGAACAACAGCGAGAAGCCGTCGCTGCCCTCCCCTCTACTCTCGATCCCTGCCGACTCCACACACTCATCACCCTCTCGCTCCCTCACCAAACTCCGGCCGCCGTGCCGCCTCCTTCCCCGGCGAGACAGCCACCGGTCAACCATCTCCCTCGCCCCTATTTCTCTCGACTCCGCAGTCGACAGTAGCAGCAGCGAAGAGCCGACCACCACCGCCTCTTCTCTCATCTTCTCCGCCGCCGGCCACTGACTCGACTCTCATCACAGCAAGCATACACTCAACATATACATGTAAAAGATAGCTTATTCCCTTTAAAAAGCTTTGATTAGCAATTTGCAGAAAATGCATATGTGTATGATATGCAAATCAAATTATGTCTATGTCTATGTAATCGGTGATTATCTTCTTTGTGAAATGAATGACTGATTATTGAGTGTGTGTGAGTTGGTTTACATAGTTGAGGAAAAAAAATGAGTTGAAGAGAGAACTTTACCGTATGAATTCTTGCAACTGGGTAAAGATGATTGCGAATGAGGATGGCTTTAAAGGAGGAAAATACTGAACTAAGGAGAGGCTGAACAATGTGAAAAGATGGGTGAATAGTGCAGCTGAATTGTAGTGGCATGGTTGAAATATTTGACTTTTGTATAATTAAAGTGGCAGAGGATTGGGGATGAGATTTGCCTGCAAAAGCATGGCTGAAATATTTGACCTTTGGGGTCTGAGATTGGAGGCTGCCGCAGAGAGTAGGGTGGCGGATAGGGTGGCTGTAAAAGGCATAGGTTATGAGTGATAATTGGACACTCCAAAATCACTCAGGATAAAATCGTCGAGACTGTACTAATGCTTCAGGGTTTGCTAATTAAAAGCTCGTGAAAAATGTTTGAATGCTAAATTAAATAAATATGCAATGCATATAAATTTAATAACTAAATTTACAAATGCTTTTGTAAATCATTTTTGTTGGAATTAAAATAAATTCATTTTATTTTCCGGCATAAATCATTTAATCTAAGCTTAAAATAAATTCTAAACTTAATGTAAATAGGCGGGGTGTTACACCCACCTATCGTCGAAATAACACGGCGACATCTGCGCAGCCCGCCTGCGCCGGTATACTTCTCCAACCTCAACTCATTATTTTCTTATTTCACTGCAATACAGCGAACAGGTACTTCACAATGGCAGCTCATGAACACTGCAAGGATTTAAACAAGGATTTCGAGGCTGCTGCAGGGAACACATCTACCAAACCTGCTGACAACACATCGACTAAGGGTGTCGACTTGACTGGGCTTACTCCGCCGGGTTTCACTACGATCAACAACATGGTACCTGGCTCCGTACAATCTAATATGGGAACAACTACGCCCGCCGCGGCTACTATCGCTACAGCTCCAGGGCCAGCCAACGTCCCTATCACTGATCAAGTTTTGGCTATGCTCAACTATGCGACCATTCGCTCTCTAATGGGTATTACTCAGCCGGCTGCTTCACCAGAGGGAATCGTAACTGCTCAGAAGGCAGCAACTGCGCCTGTACAGGCCGGAGGAGGAGAGACAGCGATGGCTACTCAGACGGGAATAGACAGGGGAGAGGAAGGAGGAAAGAACAAGCGGAAGTTTATTACGAACAGTGTCCAGATTGAAGATGTGACTGATTCAACCAGCGGGACTACTCCGCAGCGCAGCTTGGGAGCACACAAGGACAATGATAGGCTGAAGGGAAAAGTATCTTTCCTCCGAGACCAGCTGAAAAGTCTGGAGACGGAACTCAGGGAACACGATCATAACACGGAGGTGAACAAATCCCCCGACCAACGTGGGCCGAGACTTGAAGAGCCTCGGCGAGAGCCCCCCAAACGAAGTCGGCGCAGGCCGAATGATACGATATTCACAAGAGACCGAGAGGGACATCACTCTGACATTCCTATAACGACACCTGCTTACAAGAGCCCTTTCTCAGAGGAAATACTGTTGGAGCCCCTACCAGCGAATTACCGCCCTATCTCACTGGATTATGATGGCACCACCGATCCGGAGGTGCATATAGCCCGTTTCGAGGGGCTAGCCGCGCTACATCAATATGGGGAGGGAATCAAATGCAGGATCTTCGCCACAACTCTATCGGGCATGGCCCAACGATGGTTCCACAATCTGAGAAATGATTCTATATACTCATACGATGATCTTCACCTCATGTTCATGAGACAGTTTGCCAGCGCAAAGCGGGTTGGGAAAACACCCATTTCCTTGATGGACATCAGACAGGAACCACAAGAAACGCTTCGTGAATATGTGGCACGATTCAACACAATCACGTTAGACATACCAGACGCGGAATCTCAGATTAAGTGGTACGCTTTCGCTAGAGGGTTAAAACAAGGCCCACTCTTTGAGGCACTCCAGATCAAGCCGCCCACCAGTTTCGAAGACATCATGACAATAATATCGGGATACCTTCAATTGGAAGACGCTAAAATGGCAAGAAAAGCAGAGGCCGACAAGCTCAAACCTAGGAAGCAAGACAGTGCAGACGCTGGAGAAAAGTACGTCCCGAGAAATCCCTACCGAGGTTTACCTCCACGAGTCCCAACGATGGCCATTGAGGCCGGAACAGGTTCATTAATCACGGCGCAGACAGAGAAGAGGGAAGAGCGTGGTGGTTACCGGGATGATTTGCAAAATCCGACTCAATGGAACCGTCACGTAGACGAAATTTTCCACCAGATCAAAGAAGAGAATTATTTCAGAGCACCAAAGGATTACCAACCCGGAGCCCCAGCCCCAGGCAGGAACAATTTGTTATGTGAATATCACAATCGCTATGGTCATCTCACTCGCGAGTGTGGACATCTGAAACATCAGCTGGAAATCCTGGTCAGGAAGGGGTTCCTGGATCGATACATAGCAAGACCGCGAAGCACATACAGAGAGAATCGCTACGAGAAGCGCCGACAGGACAGGGATGATGAGCGGCGCCGGCAGGATGACATCCACCGCGGTCATGATGACAGAGAGAGAAGACACAGGCATGAGGAGAGAAGGGAAAAAAAAGACCATAGACGAGACAGTCAAGATAGACACAACCCCGCAAATCATGTTCAATATGACAGAGAAGTGCACATGATCACAGGAGAAAATCATACACCAACATCTAACAGGGCCAAAAAGCAGTTAGCCCGCACAGTCAAATCCGGATACTACGACCATTCTGTCATGACAGTCAACACTGCGCCGGATGAACCCACAATATCTTTTGGACCAAGGGATGCTAGACCTTTATTCTATCCTCACGACGACGCCTTAGTATTTTCCGCCAACGTAGCGAATGTGCTGATACATCGCATTTTTGTCGATTCAGGCAGCGCCGTCAACATCTTATACCTGGAATGCTGGCAAGCAATGGGTTTAGAGGCTAAACTAGAGCCTGCTGTGGCTCCTCTTTATGGGTTTTCAGGGGAATCAGTCCTACCGGTGGGGACAATTGAACTGCCAATGACGATAGGGCAACCAAGGGAAAAAAAGACCCGGATGGTCAAGTTTTTGGTCATCGACGCACCGAAACCCTCTTACAACATGATCTTTGGGAGACCGGCGCTGAACTCTTTTAAAGCAATCATCTCTACTCTTTACCTAAAGATGAAGTTCCCCTTGGAAGGAGGCAAAATTGGAGAGGTGTGGGGAGACCAGGCTGTGTCAAAGAAATGTCACGTACAAGTATTAACCCAATACTCTGGACAAAAGCGGGAAAGGTCAGTACATCAAGCTGAGAGAAACAAGAAGGGAAAAATCGGAGTGATCACGGCGTCAGAGCCTGAGCGGAGAGAGATTGCAGAGCTACAAGGGGGAAATGATAAAATACCTCTCGTCACCACCAATGATACGTGCATGGTTATTGAGCTTTTCACGGATAAAGAGGGATTTACCACTAAAATCGGGGCGCATATGGAACCAGAGTTGCAAAGAAAAGTAATAGCTTGTCTGCGCAGAAACGCTGATGTTTTCGCGTTCACTACGGCGGACCTGAAGGGAATTGACAGAGAACTAGCTGAGCATCATTTGAACGTGGATCCCACGATCAAGCCAGTAAAGCAAAAGACGAGACATTTCGGCACTGAAAAAGATGCTGCTATTCGAGAACAGATACAGGCGTTGCTAGAGGCTGGGCATATCATAGAAGTACAATACCCGGAGTGGGTGTCAAACGCTGTCATGGTGGAAAAGAAAGCTAAGACCTGGAGGATGTGTGTGGACTACAGGGACCTCAACGCAGCCTGTCCGAAGGATTGTTACCCATTGCCACGGATTGATCAGTTGGTAGATGCAACGTCAGGATGTGAACTCTTGTCAATGATGGACGCTTACCAAGGGTACCATCAAGTTAAGATGTACAGGAACGATGTTATTAAAATAGCATTCGCAGTCTGCGCAGGGATCTTCGCATATGTGAGTATGCCATTTGGATTAAAAAATGCGGGGGCTACCTACCAGAGGATGATGGACAAAATCTTCAAAGATCAACTGAAAGAGAATGTGTCAGTTTATGTAGATGATATGTTGGTACGCACCGTTGAAGCACGCACACATGCGGATGACTTGGAGGAAATTTTCTCGGTGATACGAAGACACAAGCTCATGCTCAATCCGGCCAAATGTACTTTCGGGGTGCAATCGGGAAAATTCCTGGGATACAAGGTCACGCCTGAGGGGATAGAGGTGAATGCAGACAAGGTTCGAGCCATTATTGACATGACAGCGCCGCGGAACATCAAAGAAATACAAACACTGAACGGGCGAATAACAGTACTGAGTCAGTTCATATCAAGGTCGACAGAAAGAAGTCTGCCCTTCTTCAAAATTTTGAGAAAGGGAAGTCGATTCGAGTGGAATAGCGAGTGCCAGCAAGCCTTTGAAGACCTCAAGGAATACCTCAAAGGACTACCCGTCTTGACCAAGCCGATACCGGGGGAACCACTATATCTATACACTTCGGTGGGGGTAGAGTCTTTGAGCGCTGTGCTAGTGCGGGAGGAAGGGGGTATGCAGAGGCCAGTTTACTTTGTGAGCAAAATTATCCAAGGAGCAGAGATCAGATACACCGCAGCGGAGAAAACAGCTTATGCTATCATGATCACGGCAAGAAAGTTGCGCCCATATTTCTTATCGCACAAAGTTATCGTCAGAACAGCACTGCCTTTTCAACAAATTCTGGGGAGGCCAGACCTCGCAGGAAGAATGGTAAAATGGGCCATTGAATTGGGCGAATATGATGTAACGTTCGAACCTCGCACAACCATCAAAGCACAGGCCCTGGCTGACTTCATTCAAGAGACCACGAGATGGCCGTTGAGAGGACCATGGACGGCGCAGGTTGACGGTTCCGTCACTAAGGAAGGGTGTGGAGTCGGAATATACATTGAATCACCGGAGGAGGGAGTCTACCAGTTCGCGATCAAGTTCGAGGATAAGTTGTCGAATAACGAGACAGAATATGAGGCAGTGATAAGGGCCGCCCACATCTTGAGGGAGCTTAGAGCTGACACAGCAATAATCAAGACTGATTCACAACTAGTAGCTCAGCAGCTGAGAGGTGAATGCGAGGTTCGTGACGATCGAATGAGAGCTTATTATGATCAGATGCAACAATTCAAGGAAAAATTTGAAGAATTGGAAATAGTACAAGTACCTCGAGAGGAAAATCGAAGGGCTGATTTACTAGCAAGAATGGCCATCGCCATTGAACAATCATGGAATGATGAAATCACGCTCTTGTTTGAACCAAAGAAGAGCTCAGAGATTCAAGTCTGCGCAGTCGAAGTGGGGAATGACTGGCGAGCACCAATTACTCACTTCTTACGTACAGGAGAAAGAATGGAGGGAGACACAGCAAAGTACGCTAGATATGAGAATTTTTGCTTGATCAATAACCAGCTTTATAAGAGATCTTTCACGAATCCGTTCCTTAAATGTTTGTCATCGGAAGAGGCAGAGTTCGCTCTAAAGGAAATCTATCAGGGATGCTGTGGAAACCACGCAGGATACAAAGATCTGACCAGAAAAATTATCAGAGCAGGTTTTTACTAGCCTGGCATCGACAGGGACACCAAAGCTTATGTAAAGAAATGCGAATCTTGCCAAAGACATGCGCCAAGAATTAACGTCCCAGGGGAAGAAATGGGGGTGATGTACTCGGCATATCCTTTCGACAAGTGGGGAATTGATATCGTGGGTAAACTGCCAACGGCACCGGGAGGAAAATGTTTCTTGATAGTGGCAGTGGATTATTTCTCGAAATGGGTGGAGGCAGAGGCCACAACAAGGGTGGATGAGGCCACCATCGAAAAGTTCATCTGGAAAAACATCTGTTGCAGATACGGGGTACCCAGAGTTCTAATATCAGATAATGGAGCACAGTTCACTAGTCAAAGAATTGAGGATTTTTGTTCAAGGATGGACATCGAGCAGAGGTTCGTCTCAGTAGCCCATCCCCAAGCCAACGGTCAAGTCGAGCTAGCTAACCGCACTATCTGTGAGGGGATCAAGAAAAGATTGGAAAAAAGCAGAGGACGATGGGCAGAGGAATTGGACACGGTCCTGTGGGCGCTGCATACCAGTCCCAAAACAGCCACATGAGAGGCCCCGTTCACTTTGGTTTATGGCTCAAACGCGGTCATTCCAGCAGAAGTAAGGTTAGAATCACATCGAACCTGTACATATGATCCGGCGCAGAATGAAAAACTGCGCAGGCTTGAGTTAGACCTCATAGATCTAAAGCGAGAAGAAGCTCAGGTCAAGGCAGCCAAGTACAAAAGCATTATTAAAGTGGGATATGACAAGAAGGTAAAGCAGCGCCGATTCCAGAAGGGCGATCTAGTACTCAAGCGCGCGGATGCTCTGAAAGCTACCGGGAAGTTCGAAGCTAACTGGGAGGGACCATATATCATCACCGAAGTTCTAAAGGGTGGAGCCTATCATCTGTCTGATCAAGAAGGGAGAGCTCTTGTGAGGCCGTGGAACATCAACCACCTCAAGAAATTCTATGTGTGAACCTCATTCACGTCCCACCATTATGTAGACCAGATACTCTTTTTCCCCACAGGGGTTTTAATGAGGTCTGGGGCCATAGTCATCATCAATAAAGATCTATGGTTTTAGGGGAAATTTGCCTCTTATGTTTTCTTCAGAATTACAACACAGGATTAAGAAGACGGTGCAGACACAAATTCTAAGGCATTAAATTGCAAAATTCAAGGCATAAATTGCACGACGAGGGCATAAACTGCATAAATTCAAGGCATAAATTGCACGACGAGGGCATCAATTGCACAAATTCTAAGGCATTAAACTGCATAAGATTCAAGGCATAAATTGCACGACGAGGGCATAAACTGCATAAATTCAAGGCATAAATTGCACGACGAGGGCATCAATTGCACAAATTCTAAGGCATTAAACTGCATAAGATTCAAGGCATGAATTGCACGACGAGGGCATCAATTGCACAAATTCTAAGGCATTAAACTGCATAAATTCAAGGCATAAATTGCACGACGAGGGCATAAATTGCATAAATTCAAGGCATAAATTGCACGACGAGGGCATCAATTGTACAAATTCTAAGGCATTAAACTGCATAAATTCAAGGCATGAATTGCACGACGAGGGCATAAATTGCATAAATTCAAGGCATAAATTGCACGACGAGGCATTAATTGCACCAATTCTAAGGCATTAAATTGCAAAAGTTCAAGGCATGAATTGCATGACGAGGGCATTAATTGCACAAATTCATGGTATAAAGTACACGACAAGGGCACTAATCATACAAGTTCCAAGCATGGATCGCATGAGGAAGTCATCACTGGCAAGAGCTCATCAGCGCCGCTGCTGACGATTTCACTCACAACATCACCCATAAGATTCAAGGCGTTAAATACGAACAAGAGTATAAGGCATGACCACAAAAACATTGATCGCAAAATAAGGGCATAAATCGCGAGAACAAAGAACTATGATAATTTAAGAGACGCAGATCATAACTTCAAGCCGGCGCTAATTGACATGATAAAGTGATCACTCAGTCGAAAAACCCCCTATCAAAATGGAGGGCACAAACACGCCCCAACACATAAGCGTTAACAAAGAATACAACCCTGATTTCACCAAGTTCAATCCCAACACATTTGCCTGCTATTACAACGGGAAAAATGTGAAATGTTGACCAGCGTTCACGAATGAATGATGAAGAGATAACAAACGTCATATGTGTGCTGGCTCATAAGAGGGTGTTAGTTGCATAAGCTAAGGCATAAATTGCGATGCCTAAGACATTGACTGCATGATACAAGGTGTGAATTGCAAAGTCTAAGACATTAACTACATGTCAAAGATACCAATGATAGCGATTGAGGTATTAATTGCAAAGCTTAAAAGACAATGATCCAGGTCCCCAGTCCGCGCAGACCGGGGCATTAATTGCCAGAATCTCCATGGTTAGACCACAAACCCGAACATTTTGATGAAGCATGGGGGTGTAGAGCATCAATCAAGATTATGGTCCTAGCTATCATTCGAAGAGTAATCCGATTCGAGAAATATCATTGCACAATAACAACAGAGAATCTATGAGAAATAACGAATAGCTACAAAGTAGAAGATACCAAAAGGAAAGATTCATACAGGAACCAAACAAATTACAAATATGCAAAGTTTTCAAATTTAGAAGCAGAAGGTGTTCTAGCATCTAGGGGTTGGAAGGCGGAGTTGGGGGTTTGTCCATCTGTATCTCTTCATCCGTGTCACCGCCACTGTCCCTACCCGAAAGTTCGGGCTGCGCAGATTCATGTGCGGGAGAGGTCGGCGCCGCCACGACCACGGGATCCGGCTCATAGAACACTCTACCACCCGGGTAGTTACCCCGAACTGATCGGATGCGAGAGCGGATCTCGTCCAGATAGGGCGTCCTAATGAAGGGCTGAGCAGGTAAAGTAGGCGGAGGATTAGCACCACGGCCCATCACGAACAGGTTGATGGCCTTGTCTACGACAGGGAACCACCACTCGGGAGTTGGTGGCGAGTCAGCACGGATACCCAAAATTTTCCCAAGAGCATTGGAATCAATGGCGTTCAGCACTGCGTCATTTTCACACAAGGCTCTCTGCTCAAGAGAAGCTTGGGTCAAATTAAGAGTAATCTGGGTAGACTCCTTGATAAGCCATTTCAACGCTGGGGCTGCAGCAGTCAGCAGCTCGGGGGTACAGATGAATGCTAGGATGGTCTCTTGCAACATGATACGCAGGAACGCATGACCTTCCGGAGAAAGAAAATAGCGCAGCCGGTGTTGCTTGATGCCATTCTGGAAAGCCACATTCTCTTTCGCCACGATCTCCTGCTTGAGGGCAGCCAACTTCTCCGCATGATCCTGCGCGGCTGCTGCGAGCTCCTTTACTTTCTCACGATTCACACGCGCCAACTCTCCCTGAACCCGAGCCAGCTCCGTATCAACGGACAACTTCTCAGCTTTCAACTTCTCATTCTCCTCTCGCAAACGGCGAGCTTCCTCCTCAGCAGTAGTACATCGGGCCAGTGCCGCTAGGAACTCTTTATCCTTGGCATGGACCTCGCCCTCCGCACGGAGAAGACTTCGAGCAACGGCCAAACATTCAACCCTAGCCTGCGCAGACGATATAACGAGGGAATTTAGGGAACATACACTTAAAAAAGCGAAAATAGAACAAACAAAAATAAGCCCACCGTCTCAATTGTCATCACAATGCCATCTGCCATTTGCTGGCGGCTCAAGGATTCCTGAGCCTGAAGATCAGCTGGAGCAATCTGAGCAATCATCTGAGATCGACATTCTTCACCAGTCAGATCTCCAAGAGCACGAGGGGCAATGCCCATCCCAAAGGACATTCCAGCATCGCGGGGACGGGGAGAAGAAACAGGCATGGCATCCTCTGAGTTTAACACGACGGTTTCCGGCTGCGCCGCAGGCGTCGTAGTCTTCTTTTTCTTCGGCTGAGATTGCTTCTTAGTCGAAGCACCCTTTCGTTTCTTCAGAACCGGGGCATCATCCTCTTCCTCATCGCGAAGTTGGAAAGGAGCAACCAGAGGACGCCGAGAGCCGGAAGACCCCGCGGCAAGAGCTTGCGCGGCGCTGCCTACAGTCTGCGCAGCTGGAGATGGTTCAGTAGCACCCTTCTGAGTGAAGTTGAAACTGTCAATGACACCGACCGACGGTGTTTTCCATGTATCCATACCTAACACAGAGCAAACAAAATGGGAAACACATCAGAAACATAACCCAAAAAGCAAACCAGATATTCACAAGAAAGAAGAGTGGACACAAAAGCAAAATAGGACAAATATCAATGTTAAAACACATTTAATACCCTCGGGAGAACAAGCCTGCGCCGGCTAAGACAGAGGGCCTAGTCACCATCACCTTCACGTCCAAAACTTCCTTGACCCGGGCCTCGGCCAAGTGCGTCAGAAGGACATGCTCAATATCAGTGACACGTGCAGAACTAGAGGCGGTGATATGCTTAGTATGATGTCATTGAAGTTGGTCATCGGCGCCGATAATGTCTGGCCAGGTGCCTTTTCGGGTTTGGACAAAGAAATACTTATCTTGAAAATCTTTATCTAGAGAGGTCATTTTTTTCATAAAAGCCATATAACCCCCAGCCTTGGAGGTGAAGTTATAATGGGACCCTGTTCGTTTCAAGACATGGGTCTTATGGAATAAGGCAGCACTGTAGGGATAATTGTTGGCGGCGCAGACTATGTGTAGCACATGGGCTCGACGAATAGAAGAAGGAGAAAGTTGAAAAAAGGGAATGCCATACAAATTACATAGTTCAATTAAAAAAGGGGAGGGAGGGATGCGCAGTCCAGCATCAACTTGATCGACCCAGACCGGAATAACATCAGGATTAATGCCCCGGAAAGTATCAGGCATATCGGAATCAGGGTTAGCGGGATTCTGGATCCAGATTTTGTAATCCGGATCACCAACATCGATACGAAGAGCATCCCTTATCATCTGCATGGTCCGAGCAGACAGGGTGGATTGGGGGAGTGCAGAGGAAGCGGCCATGGATAATGCAAGGTCGCGAACAAGAAAAAAACACGGGGCGAGAAAGGAAAAGGAAGGGGGATGAAGAAATCGCTAAAAGAAAAAGAAAAAGTAAAATATCGCAAAACTAAAGGAGGGAGAGAGGAGGTACCTGGTTAAACCTAGCGACAGGGATGGCGAGAAGAGGAAGGGGAACGACCGGCGGGAGGAAGGGAGAAAACACAGAAGACTGAAGGAGGAAAGGGGAGAAGGGAAAGGAGAGAGAACGAACATTTATAGAGAAGGTGGATTCGAAAAGACCAAAAAAGAGGGAAATCATTAGGGTTAAAAACCCAAGGGTCCAGATTTAATCACGAAAAGGGCGGTTGAAAATGAAGGGTGTAGATCGAATCTGAGGCTGCGAAAGGACGCGTACGGGGAATATCAAAAGTGTCAGTCATTAAATGACAAGACGTCATAGACAGAGGGAAAAAAGCCCTACGAGGACAAGAAAGCACCAAATGCTCAGTACAACTACGAAAAGAAATTCAAAAACTTATCACCCCAGAAATACCAAGGAGGCGGCGCCAACTAAAGCCGGCGCAGCCTAGAAGAAACCCGAAGAACCAGTGCAGCTACGAAAATTCAAAACTTTCTTTTCGTAGACTAGGAGGGAGTAGCTGATGAGGAGTGAGGATCCCATCAGCCATCCTACCCCAAACAGGGACACCGGCGCTGATTTTGTCCTAGAAAACACTCGACTTAAGAAGCGTGAATACACTACACGATCGTCGTAATAATACAACGGCGACGATTAATGTCGGTGCAGACTAAAAAAGAGGTCGGTTTAAACTCCAGGACCACTCGGATCGAAAGAGGCAAAGCCATATTATAAGAAATAGCGGCGCCGACGAAGGTCGGCGCAGACTAGAAAGGACGACGCAGCACCAAGGCGACATACGGAGAAGACCCAGGGAAGGAAATCAACCAGCAATGAAAGCTTGAAAGGAACACGTGTTCGACGAAAGGCTGCAAAAGTAGTTAGAAAGTTTGTTAGAGGAGAGAGAAACGTTCACGTACGCCGCATGTGGAGTATGTGAACGATATGTAAAGACCCTTTTACCCTTCGCCCTAATGTAATCCTATAAATATGCTTAATAACTCAATATATGGGATACGCACTTTTACCTTAAGAAATCTGATCTGCAAGTTTTCAAGCAAACTCTCTTACACACTGCAATACAGGTTATTCCGATTACTTTCTCCGGTTAGCTCTTTTTCCGGTTAGTTTAGGTAGGTTCGAAAGTTAGACTCTCACTACAGAGAAATCACCAAGCATAACACATCAAACATCTGCATCTTCTTGCAGAAATCACTACACCAAATTCACATAAAAGGTTTAACCTTTAACCCTCTACGCCAGTTTCTTCCATTTGCCAACATGAATCTGTCACGCCCCGACTTTTAGAAAAAGAATGTATAAATGTCGAGGCATGACTAAAAGAGAACTCAATAACTAGAAGTGAATGTAAACCGAATTTAACCGAGTAGAGAATGGTCTGAACCCAAAGCGTAAGATAAGATCAATTTACATTAGTAAACTGTACAAGAGTCATCATGATATACAAAATAGGAAGCGGGTGGAGATACACAAAAGAGTTGTTCCATTAAAAGAACTAGTTATATACAATAGAAAAAAAAAATCTTCATCTCAGCACCACACTCCACATTCGCCGCTCAACCTGCAAACATTTTAAAAAGATTTGGCTGAGCACTATTGTACTCAGTGTGCTATTGCCGTTTATAAAACATTTGAAAAGAACCGTATAATAAAATGTTTCATGCTTAACAGTATGCATATGAAGCTTTTAAACATAAATAATACATCATAAGCATACAAAACTTCACTTCCTTTAACTGCCTCTACTATTGGTATAACTTATAACTGTATGATCGTCGAGGAATTTTCTTCCACATACGATTCCCTTCATCAGAACTGAGGAACCTGGCCAAGTTCTACCCAGTTCTGACTTCCGTGCGCACTACACTCTGGCTGGTACTAGCACAGAGCACGATCGTTAACTCCTTGTTAATTGGCAAAGCCAACTTCATGCCAGTTAATAGCACATACCCAATAGAGAGTAAAACATTGAAGCATGAACATTCACATTTTGCTTTCATAAATATCAGAGTTTAGTAACTCAAAAAGTACATTTGAATATAAACACACCTGATATACAAGATGGTTTTGGTCTCGCTATAGAGTGGTTCCACTTAGGTATCCTCTTCAGTTGGGCCTACAATATAAACCTTAGGTTTAGTGCCGATAGACTAAAGCTACAACATTATCATATATAATCTACTCTTCATCATAGGTCTATTCTTCAATCCTAGATTCGCATTACCGACCTAATAAATTATAAAGTTTTAGTATATCATGAGTATGCATGCTTATTACTCAATAGTAACATAATTTCTCAACATAATGCAAAGTACATAATCAACCTTCCGTATTTCACTCAACTTCAAAAAAATATTATCAACTCATTGAAATGAATCAGAGAATATGACATATGATTTTGAAAACCTCTAGATGTCTATTTTCTTTTAGAAGAAACTATGAATTAAAATACTTATTAGATTATGAGATGTGTACAATTTAGTATGAACTACCAAAAATAGACAATTTCAAACTATATAACTAGAAATTACTTAAAAATTACTATACGTCATGAAATGCAGTTGAAAGTCAAACCAAAAGATCACAAGACATTATATTTAGTATGGGAAAAATTTCAGATTAATATCACTATATATGACCTTTGAAATAATTTGTCAAATATTAACCAAAATAACTGTCCAATACAACACCTCTGCAAACTAACTTATTTATAAAATTTGTATATTATTATATACATTAAATAAAAATATAAACTATACATTTCCAGAAACCTAAGAATGTCTAGTTACATTAAAAATAAAATGGCACTCAAAAATACCAAAGGAACAGGGATTTATACACCATGAACTATAACTTAGCAAAACTGTCCGATTTTGACCAAGCCTTTTAAGACTACGAGTAAACATATAAGATGAACTCAAATAACTATGCAATTTTACATGAAATATATAAACATAATAAAGTTGATTCAGTAAAAATTTCAAATCAAAAGGACCCTTAAAACGTATCGAAACATTAGGTGAAAGCCATTGCCAAGACAAGGGATTTTTCACAGTTTTCGCAACAATTTTCCACCATTTTTAATAAATACTAATTCTTCACGAAAACATCTGAAAATTAATATTCTAACAGTAGAAGCACCAATTTACACACAGAAAAATTAAAATCAATATCCCTACATGTTAGATATACGAAACGAGATCAACAAATCGAATAAAAATTCTGGTCGAAACAGAGAATTATCAGCCCTTGACTCTATATGCAATTTCTTATACAAAACTACAATATCCTGATTCTAACACAAACCTTTCACAAAATTAGCCCTATATGAACACCTAATTTCAAGAATTAAAGAATCCATGAGAAGCATGAAGACCTTAAACTGTATTATCTCTCAAAGTAGTGCTGCTTCGAATAGGAAGGAAACTAAATGAAGTAAAGGATTTTCAATTCATTGAAGGACTTGTGAAATAAATATAATAATAATAAAATTACACATGTAATTCTTATGCAAGCCTTTGATTAGAAAGTGCCAACACATTACTTCTAGAAACCTTTATAGTAAGCATGTAAATCCACTAAAATTCTTTTTTTTTTTTTGGCTTATAATTAGTTACATATATATAAAACACACGCACACTACACTACACACTACACATACCTATACATATATATATGCTATACTTTTAGCATATAATACAACATATATACATGTAAAATAAAATAGATAATTTAATTCAATAAAAATAAAGATTTACACAAAGCATAAATAGAAATATTAATGCATGATTTAAATATTTTCTCTTGTTTCTCATATCTTTTTTGTGTGAATCAAGATACTCTAACCCTAAAGAATTTAATTTCTATACTTACTAAATAAATCTATTGACAATTTCTATAGGGATATTACATACTCTCCCCCTTAAAATAAATTTCGTCCTCGAAATTTACGTACCTCTAAAGGGCATATTATGATATTGTGCTTGCATTTTTTCTTCTAACTCCCACGGTGGTTCCTCGTGGTTTTGGTTTGGAGGACCTCTTTGGTTAAGTTTATTTGGTTCCTCTTGTTGAACCTTTGGGCACACCTTAGCAAAATGTCCCGCTTGTCCACACTTGTAACACACATTTGATCCAGCTCTGCAGATCCCAAAATGGTTTTTACGACAATTTGGACAAAACGGTTTTGGTTTCTGATTGTTGAAATTCCCTTCTTTGAAGTGTGGTCTTTGATGGATAGTTCCTTGCCATTGATATTTCCCTTGATCATTTTCACCCTGGTTTTTCTCTTCCCACTTACGTTTGAGATTTGCAGGTTGTGTAGGGATAGTTGTCGGTCATTTCTTCTCTTTTGGCATCATCGACTCCATATTAAGTGCCCTTGTCAACATTTGCGAGTAAGTCAAATCTCCATGACTGGCTAACGGTATCCCAATCTCCCGTTTTAGTCCTCTTCTAAACTTTTCTGACTTTTTCCGATCGGTATCAACCATTCCCGGAGCAAAACGTGATAGCTGATTAAACACCCTGTCATACTCGGTAACAGATTTGCTTCCTTGTTGAAGATTCCAAAATTCAGATTCCTTCTGAAAACGGTAACATTGAGGAATATACTTGTCATAAAATTCCCTTTTGAAATCTCCCCAAGAAAACCTATCCAGCTCTTCTGGCGTCATTGTTCTTTGGATAGATTCCCACCAATAATCTGCCTCGTCCACTTATTGATACAAAGCACATGATAGTCGTTCCTTGTCTGCACATCCCATGAAATCAAAAGTTCGTTCTAAGGATCGAATCCACTTTTCAGCGTCAAGTGGCTCACCTATCCCAGAAAATGTCGGTGGTTTTTGTTTTCGAAACAAATCAATTCTTGGTTCAACGACCTGATTGTCTGGGTGAATCGTATGTGCTAGATTCGGATTTGCTTGATTCACAGGTTCTTGATTCATATTTGCTTGATTCCCTACTCCTTCATTTGCAGGAACATTGTATGGGCGTCCTCTTGTCCGTGGCATCCTAAAATAATAGTATTGTCATTTGTTTCTTAGAGGTAGTAATCATCTTTGTCTAAAGACAAATCACAAGTATGACACTCTAACATATGAAAAAGTTTTATGTTCCATCTAAGGCCTTACATAAATTCTATCTTCTAATTTAGGGATATTTCTAGACAAGTCTGAACAACTTCACTTCTTTCTACCATTACATCCTTGGGTGACGACTAGATCAACCTTCAGTCAAAAATCAAATCATCATAACATTTCAAGAAAATAATAAACTTCCTTAACATGGGCCAAAAACCAAGTAACATTCCTTCATACATTTGGCCATCTGGTTTCATATTCCAGACATGACCACTTTTCTCATTACAAAAGAACTCATTTATTTTGAACATTTCATTTAAATACTCATAATATCAATAACACAACATACCTTTTTTCGATTGAGGGCGATGTGGCTGAGTGCTGAGATTCAATAACTTTTAGGAGTCTAGCGAAGCTATTCTAGACTCATTTAAAGAAAAAGACTCTAAGTTCAGAGCAAACTCTTGCTCTGATACCATTCTGTCACGCCCCGACTTTTAGAAAAAGAATGTATAAATGTCGAGGCATGACTAAAAGAGAACTCAATAACTAGAAGTGAATGTAAACCGAATTTAACCGAGTAGAGAATGGTCTGAACCCAAAGCGTAAGATAAGATCAATTTACATTAGTAAACTGTACAAGAGTCGTCATGATATACAAAATAGGAAGCGGGTGGAGATACACAAAAGAGTTGTTCCATTAAAAGAACTAGTTATATACAATAGAAAAAAAAGATCTTCATCTCAGCACCACACTCCACATTCGCCGCTCAACCTGCAAACATTTTAAAAAGATTTGGCTGAGCACTATTGTACTCAGTGTGCTATTGCCGTTTATAAAACATTTGAAAAGAACCGTATAATAAAATGTTTCATGCTTAACAGTATGCATATGAAGCTTTTAAACATAAATAATACATCATAAGCATACAAAACTTCACTTCCTTTAACTGCCTCTACTATTGGTATAACTTATAACTGTATGATCGTCGAGGAATTTTCTTCCACATACGATTCCCTTCATCAGAACTGAGGAACCTGGCCAAGTTCTACCCAGTTCTGACTTCCGTGCGCACTACACTCTGGCTGGTACTAGCACAGAGCACGATCGTTAACTCCTTGTTAATTGGCAAAGCCAACTTCATGCCAGTTAATAGCACATACCCAATAGAGAGTAAAACATTGAAGCATGAACATTCACATTTTGCTTTCATAAATATCAGAGTTTAGTAACTCAAAAAGTACATTTGAATATAAACACACCTGATATACAAGATGGTTTTGGTCTCGCTATAGAGTGGTTCCACTTAGGTATCCTCTTCAGTTGGGCCTACAATATAAACCTTAGGTTTAGTGCCGATAGACTAAAGCTACAACATTATCATATATAATCTACTCTTCATCATAGGTCTATTCTTCAATCCTAGATTCGCATTACCGACCTAATAAATTATAAAGTTTTAGTATATCATGAGTATGCATGCTTATTACTCAATAGTAACATAATTTCTCAACATAATGCAAAGTACATAATCAACCTTCTGTATTTCACTCAACTTCAAAAATATATTATCAACTCATTGAAATGAATCAGAGAATATGACATATGATTTTGAAAACCTCTAGATGTCTATTTTCTTTTAGAAGAAACTATGAATTAAAATACTTATTAGATTATGAGATGTGTACAATTTAGTATGAACTACCAAAAATAGACAATTTCAAACTATATAACTAGAAATTACTTAAAAATTACTATACGTCATGAAATGCAGTTGAAAGTCAAACCAAAAGATCACAAGACATTATATTTAGTATGGGAAAAATTTCAGATTAATATCACTATATATGACCTTTGAAATAATTTGTCAAATATTAACCAAAATAACTGTCCAATACAACACCTCTGCAAACTAACTTATTTAGAAAATTTGTATATTATTATATACATTAAATAAAAATATAAACTATACATTTCCAGAAACCTAAGAATGTCTAGTTACATTAAAAATAAAATGGCACTCAAAAATACCAAAGGAACAGGGGTTTATACACCATGAACTATAACTTAGCAAAACTGTCCGATTTTGACCAAGCCTTTTAAGACTACGAGTAAACATATAAGATGAACTCAAATAACTATGCAATTTTACATGAAATATATAAACATAATAAAGTTGATTCAGTAAAAATTTCAAATCAAAAGGACCCTTAAAACGTATCGAAACATTAGGTGAAAGCCATTGCCAAGACAAGGGATTTTTCACAGTTTTCGCAACAATTTTCCACCATTTTTAAAAAATAATAATTCTTCACGAAAAAATCTGAAAATTAATATTCTAACAGTAGAAGCACCAATTTACACACAGAAAAATTAAAATCAATATCCCTACATGTTAGATATACGAAACGAGATCAACAAATCGAATACAAATTCTGGTCGAAACAGAGAATTATCAGCCCTTGACTCTATATGCAATTTCTTATACAAAACTACAATATCCTGATTCTAACACAAACCTTTCACAAAATTAGCCCTATATGAACACCTAATTTCAAGAATTAAAGAATCCATGAGAAGCATGAAGACCTTAAACTGTATTATCTCTCAAAGTAGTGCTGCTTCGAATAGGAAGGAAACTAAATGAAGTAAAGGATTTTCAATTCATTGAAGGACTTGTGAAATAAATATAATAATAATAAAATTACACATGTAATTCGTATGCAAGCCTTTAATTAGAAAGTGCCAACACATTACTTCTAGAAACCTTTATAGTAAGCATGTAAATCCACTAAAATTCTTTTTTTTTTTTGGCTTATAATTAGTTACATATATATAAAACACACGCACACTACACTACACACTACACATACCTATACATATATATATGCTATACTTTTAGCATATAATACAACATATATACATGTAAAATAAAATAGATAATTTAATTCAATAAAAATAAAGATTTACACAAAGCATAAATAGAAATATTAATGCATGATTTAAATATTTTCTCTTGTTTCTCATATCTTTTTTGTGTGAATCAAGATACTCTAACCCTAAAGAATTTAATTTCTATACTTACTAAATAAATCTATTGACAATTTCTATAGGGATATTACATACTCTCCCCCTTAAAATAAATTTCGTCCTCGAAATTTACGTACCTCTAAAGGGCATATTATGATATTGTGCTTGCATTTTTTCTTCTAACTCCCACGGTGGTTCCTCGTGGTTTTGGTTTGGAGGACCTCTTTGGTTAAGTTTATTTGGTTCCTCTTGTTGAACCTTTGGGCACACCTTAGCAAAATGTCCCGCTTGTCCACACTTGTAACACACATTTGATCCAGCTCTGCAGATCCCAAAATGGTTTTTACGACAATTTGGACAAAACGGTTTTGGTTTCTGATTGTTGAAATTCCCTTCTTTGAAGTGTGGTCTTTGATGGATAGTTCCTTGCCATTGATATTTCCCTTGATCATTTTCACCCTGGTTTTTCTCTTCCCACTTACGTTTGAGATTTGCAGGTTGTGTAGGGATAGTTGTCGGTCATTTCTTCTCTTTTGGCATCATCGACTCCATATTAAGTGCCCTTGTCAACATTTGCGAGTAAGTCAAATCTCCATGACTGGCTAACGGTATCCCAATCTCCCGTTTTAGTCCTCTTCTAAACTTTTCTGACTTTTTCCGATCGGTATCAACCATTCCCGGAGCAAAACGTGATAGCTGATTAAACACCCTGTCATACTCGGTAACAGATTTGCTTCCTTGTTGAAGATTCCAAAATTCAGATTCCTTCTGAAAACGGTAACATTGAGGAATATACTTGTCATAAAATTCCCTTTTGAAATCTCCCCAAGAAAACCTATCCAGCTCTTCTGGCGTCATTGTTCTTTGGATAGATTCCCACCAATAATCTGCCTCGTCCACTTATTGATACAAAGCACATGATAGTCGTTCCTTGTCTGCACATCCCATGAAATCAAAAGTTCGTTCTAAGGATCGAATCCACTTTTCAGCGTCAAGTGGCTCACCTATCCCAGAAAATGTCGGTGGTTTTTGTTTTCGAAACAAATCAATTCTTGGTTCAACGACCTGATTGTCTGGGTGAATCGTATGTGCTAGATTCGGATTTGCTTGATTCACAGGTTCTTGATTCATATTTGCTTGATTCCCTACTCCTTCATTTGCAGGAACATTGTATGGGCGTCCTCTTGTCCGTGGCATCCTAAAATAATAGTATTGTCATTTGTTTCTTAGAGGTAGTAATCATCTTTGTCTAAAGACAAATCACAAGTATGACACTCTAACATATGAAAAAGTTTTATGTTCCATCTAAGGCCTTACATAAATTCTATCTTCTAATTTAGGGATATTTCTAGACAAGTCTGAACAACTTCACTTCTTTCTACCATTACATCCTTGGGTGACGACTAGATCAACCTTCAGTCAAAAATCAAATCATCATAACATTTCAAGAAAATAATAAACTTCCTTAACATGGGCCAAAAACCAAGTAACATTCCTTCATACATTTGGCCATCTGGTTTCATATTCCAGACATGACCACTTTTCTCATTACAAAAGAACTCATTTATTTTGAACATTTCATTTAAATACTCATAATGTCAATAACACAACATACCTTTTTTCGATTGAGGGCGATGTGGCTGAGTGCTGAGATTCAATAACTTTTAGGAGTCTAGCGAAGCTATTCTAGACTCATTTAAAGAAAAAGACTCTAAGTTCAGAGCAAACTCTTGCTCTGATACCATTCTGTCACGCCCCGACTTTTAGAAAAAGAATGTATAAATGTCGAGGCATGACTAAAAGAGAACTCAATAACTAGAAGTGAATGTAAACCGAATTTAACCGAGTAGAGAATGGTCTGAACCCAAAGCGTAAGATAAGATCAATTTACATTAGTAAACTGTACAAGAGTCGTCATGATATACAAAATAGGAAGCGGGTGGAGATACACAAAAGAGTTGTTCCATTAAAAGAACTAGTTATATACAATAGAAAAAAAAGATCTTCATCTCAGCACCACACTCCACATTCGCCGCTCAACCTGCAAACATTTTAAAAAGATTTGGCTGAGCACTATTGTACTCAGTGTGCTATTGCCGTTTATAAAACATTTGAAAAGAACCGTATAATAAAATGTTTCATGCTTAACAGTATGCATATGAAGCTTTTAAACATAAATAATACTCCCTCCGTCCACGAAATGAGTACCCATTTGGGGGTGGCACGGGTTTTAAGAAATTGATTAAGTGTGTGTAAGTGGAATAAGGGACCCACTTTTATTGTGAGTGGGATGTGTGGGGTACACTTACCAAAAAAGGAAATGGGTACTCATTTGGTGGACGGACCAAAAAGGAAATATGGGTACTCATTTCGTGGACGGAGGGAGTACATCATAAGCATACAAAACTTCACTTCCTTTAACTGCCTCTACTATTGGTATAACTTATAATTGTATGATCGTCGAGGAATTTTCTTCCACATACGATTCCCTTCATCAGAACTGAGGAACCTGGCCAAGTTCTACCCAGTTCTGACTTCCGTGCGCACTACACTCTGGCTGGTACTAGCACAGAGCACGATCGTTAACTCCTTGTTAATTGGCAAAGCCAACTTCATGCCAGTTAATAGCACATACCCAATAGAGAGTAAAACATTGAAGCATGAACATTCACATTTTGCTTTCATAAATATCAGAGTTTAGTAACTCAAAAAGTACATTTGAATATAAACACACCTGATATACAAGATGGTTTTGGTCTCGCTATAGAGTGGTTCCACTTAGGTATCCTCTTCAGTTGGGCCTACAATATAAACCTTAGGTTTAGTGCCGATAGACTAAAGCTACAACATTATCATATATAATCTACTCTTCATCATAGGTCTATTCTTCAATCCTAGATTCGCATTACCGACCTAATAAATTATAAAGTTTTAGTATATCATGAGTATGCATGCTTATTACTCAATAGTAACATAATTTCTCAACATAATGCAAAGTACATAATCAACCTTCCGTATTTCACTCAACTTCAAAAAAATATTATCAACTCATTGAAATGAATCAGATAATATGACATATGATTTTGAAAACCTCTAGATGTCTATTTTCTTTTAGAAGAAACTATGAATTAAAATACTTATTAGATTATGAGATGTGTACAATTTAGTATGAACTACCAAAAATAGACAATTTCAAACTATATAACTAGAAATTACTTAAAAATTACTATACGTCATGAAATGCAGTTGAAAGTCAAACCAAAAGATCACAAGACATTATATTTAGTATGGGAAAAATTTCAGATTAATATCACTATATATGACCTTTGAAATAATTTGTCAAATATTAACCAAAATAACTGTCCAATACAACACCTCTGCAAACTAACTTATTTAGAAAATTTGTATATTATTATATACATTAAATAAAACTATAAACTATACATTTCCAGAAACCTAAGAATGTCTAGTTACATTAAAAATAAAATGGCACTCAAAAATACCAAAGGAACAGGGGTTTATACACCATGAACTATAACTTAGCAAAACTGTCCGATTTTGACCAAGCCTTTTAAGACTACGAGTAAACATATAAGATGAACTCAAATAACTATGAAATTTTACATGAAATATATAAACATAATAATGTTGATTCAGTAAAAATTTCAAATCAAAAGGACCCTTAAAACGTATCGAAACATTAGGTGAAAGCCATTGCCAAGACAAGGGATTTTTCACAGTTTTCGCAACAATTTTCCACCATTTTTAAAAAATACTAATTCTTCACGAAAAAATCTGAAACTTAATATTCTAACAGTAGAAGCACCAATTTACACACAGAAAAATTAAAATCAATATCCCTACATGTTAGATATACGAAACGAGATCAACAAATCGAATAAAAATTCTGGTCGAAACAGAGAATTATCAGCCCTTGACTCTATATGCAATTTCTTATACAAAACTACAATATCCTGATTCTAACACAAACCTTTCACAAAATTAGCCCTATATGAACACCTAATTTCAAGAATTAAAGAATCCATGAGAAGCATGAAGACCTTAAACTGTATTATCTCTCAAAGTAGTGCTGCTTCGAATAGGAAGGAAACTAAATGAAGTAAAGGATTTTCAATTCATTGAAGGACTTGTGAAATAAATATAATAATAATAAAATTACACATGTAATTCTTATGCAAGCCTTTAATTAGAAAGTGCCAACACATTACTTCTAGAAACCTTTATAGTAAGCATGTAAATCCACTAAAATTCTTTTTTTTTTTTGGCTTATAATTAGTTACATATATATAAAACACACGCACACTACACTACACACACATACCCACTACACATACCTATACATATATATATGCTATACTTTTAGCATATAATACAACATATATACATGTAAAATAAAATAGATAATTTAATTCAATAAAAATAAAGATTTACACAAAGCATAAATAGAAATATTAATGCATGATTTAAATATTTTCTCTTGTTTCTCATATCTTTTTGGTGTGAATCAAGATACTCTAACCCTAAAGAATTTAATTTCTATACTTACTAAATAAATCTATTGACAATTTCTATAGGGATATTACATACTCTCCCCCTTAAAATAAATTTCGTCCTCGAAATTTACGTACCTCTAAAGGGCATATTATGATATTGTGCTTGCATTTTTTCTTCTAACTCCCACGGTGGTTCCTCGTGGTTTTGGTTTGGAGGACCTCTTTGGTTAAGTTTATTTGGTTCCTCTTGTTGAACCTTTGGGCACACCTTAGCAAAATGTCCCGCTTGTCCACACTTGTAACACACATTTGATCCAGCTCTGCAGATCCCAAAATGGTTTTTACGACAATTTGGACAAAACGGTTTTGGTTTCTGATTGTTGAAATTCCCTTCTTTGAAGTGTGGTCTTTGATGGATAGTTCCTTGCCATTGATATTTCCCTTGATCATTTTCACCTTGGTTTTTCTCTTCCCACTTACGTTTGAGATTTGCAGGTTGTGTAGGGATAGTTGTCGGTCCTTTCTTCTCTTTTGGCATCATCGACTCCATATTAAGTGCCCTTGTCAACATTTGCGAGTAAGTCAAATCTCCATGACTGGCTAACGGTATCCCAATCTCCGGTTTTAGTCCTCTTCTAAACTTTTCTGACTTTTTCCGATCGGTATCAACCATTCCCGGAGCAAAACGTGATAGCTGATTAAACACCCTGTCATACTCGGTAACAGATTTGCTTCCTTGTTGATGATTCCAAAATTCAGATTCCTTCTGAAAACGGTAACATTGAGGAATATACTTGTCATAAAATTCCCTTTTGAAATCTCCCCAAGAAAACCTATCCAGCTCTTCTGCCGTCATTGTTCTTTGGATAGATTCCCACCAATAATCTGCCTCGTCCACTTATTGATACAAAGCACATGATAGTCGTTCCTTGTCTGCACATCCCATGAAATCAAAAGTTCGTTCTAAGGATCGAATCCACTTTTCAGCGTCAAGTGGCTCACCTATCCCAGAAAATGTCGGTGGTTTTTGTTTTCGAAACAAATCAATTCTTGGTTCAACGACCTGATTGTCTGGGTGAATCGTATGTGCTAGATTCGGATTTGCTTGATTCACAGGTTCTTGATTCATATTTGCTTGATTCCCTACTCCTTCATTTGCAGGAACATTGTATGGGCGTCCTCTTGTCCGTGGCATCCTAAAATAATAGTATTGTCATTTGTTTCTTAGAGGTAGTAATCATCTTTGTCTAAAGACAAATCACAAGTATGACACTCTAACATATGAAAAAGTTTTATGTTCCATCTAAGGCCTTACATAAATTCTATCTTCTAATTTAGGGATATTTCTAGACAAGTTTGAACAACTTCACTTCTTTCTACCATTACATCCTTGGGTGACGACTAGATCAACCTTCAGTCAAAAATCAAATCATCATAACATTTCAAGAAAATAATAAACTTCCTTAACATGGGCCAAAAACCAAGTAACATTCCTTCATACATTTGGCCATCTGGTTTCATATTCCAGACATGACCACTTTTCTCATTACAAAAGAACTCATTTATTTTGAACATTTCATTTAAATACTCATAATGTCAATAACACAACATACCTTTTTTCGATTGAGGGCGATGTGGCTGAGTGCTGAGATTCAATAACTTTTAGGAGTCTAGCGAAGCTATTCTAGACTCATTTAAAGAAAAAGACTCTAAGTTCAGAGCAAACTCTTGCTCTGATACCATTCTGTCACGCCCCGACTTTTAGAAAAAGAATGTATAAATGTCGAGGCATGACTAAAAGAGAACTCAATAACTAGAAGTGAATGTAAACCGAATTTAACCGAGTAGAGAATGGTCTGAACCCAAAGCGTAAGATAAGATCAATTTACATTAGTAAACTGTACAAGAGTCGTCATGATATACAAAATAGGAAGCGGGTGGAGATACACAAAAGAGTTGTTCCATTAAAAGAACTAGTTATATACAATAGAAAAAAAAGATCTTCATCTCAGCACCACACTCCACATTCGCCGCTCAACCTGCAAACATTTTAAAAAGATTTGGCTGAGCACTATTGTACTCAGTGTGCTATTGCCGTTTATAAAACATTTGAAAAGAACCGTATAATAAAATGTTTCATGCTTAACAGTATGCATATGAAGCTTTTAAACATAAATAATACATCATAAGCATACAAAACTTCACTTCCTTTAACTGCCTCTACTATTGGTATAACTTATAACTGTATGATCGTCGAGGAATTTTCTTCCACATACGATTCCCTTCATCAGAACTGAGGAACCTGGCCAAGTTCTACCCAGTTCTGACTAGGGATGTCAATGCAGCCCGAAACTCGTGGGCCGACCCGAACAACCCGATAAAATTAGAGGGTTAGGGTTGAAAAATCGCAACCCGAAAAAACCTCCAGCCCGATTAGCCCGCACCCGACTAACCCGAAACCCGATATGGCTAGCCCGAAAACCCGATGGGCTGGCCCGGTGGGCTGACGGAATTGTGACTGATGCATCCAGTTACAACTTCTGCTATGTTTAGATCTATGGTATTTGCTTAAATATATATATGTAGCCTCATTAAAAAAAAGTGAAATTAATTAGTTAGAATATATATGTGTGTGTGAGTGCAATCTCATTAAAAAAAGTGAAATTAATTACGGATTTTTTGTAGAAATTGATTATTAGTATCTCGTTAGTTAGAAATTAATTATTAGTATCTCATTTTAAAGTGATACCAATTTTTTTTCTGTCAATGATACGTGCATGGCAAATCCACTAATTATTCAGTAATAATCCAGATTGATTCTAGTGCATTGATACATGTAAAATTTTACTATCTCGTTTTAATATAATTTTGTTTATGTAATCTTGAATATCTTATATTTTTGCATTTCATGCTTTGCTATATAATTTATATCTTTAATATCTATGTATATTTTATACATTATACATTAGATCATTAGGAATAATAAAATACAAATAATAATTTTATTTTTACGCCTTTAACCTGATTAGCCCGATGGGCTAGCCTGAAACCCGAAAGTTTAGGGTTAGGGTTGAAGATTTACAACCCGAAAAAATCTCCAACCCGATTAGCCCGCACCCGACTAACCCGGAACCCGATAGGGCTAGCCCGAAAATCCGGTGGGCTGGCCCGATTGACATCCCTAGTTCTGACTTCCGTGCGCACTACACTCTGGCTGGTACTAGCACAGAGCACGATCGTTAACTCCTTGTTAATTGGCAAAGCCAACTTCATGCCAGTTAATAGCACATACCCAATAGAGAGTAAAACATTGAAGCATGAACATTCACATTTTGCTTTCATAAATATCAGAGTTTAGTAACTCAAAAAGTACATTTGAATATAAACACACCTGATATACAAGATGGTTTTGGTCTCGCTATAGAGTGGTTCCACTTAGGTATCCTCTTCAGTTGGGCCTACAATATAAACCTTAGGTTTAGTGCCGATAGACTAAAGCTACAACATTATCATATATAATCTACTCTTCATCATAGGTCTATTCTTCAATCCTAGATTCGCATTACCGACCTAATAAATTATAAAGTTTTAGTATATCATGAGTATGCATGCTTATTACTCAATAGTAACATAATTTCTCAACATAATGCAAAGTACATAATCAACCTTCCGTATTTCACTCAACTTCAAAAAAATATTATCAACTCATTGAAATGAATCAGAGAATATGACATATGATTTTAAAAACCTCTAGATGTCTATTTTCTTTTAGAAGAAACTATGAATTAAAATACTTATTAGATTATGAGATGTGTACAATTTAGTATGAACTACCAAAAATAGACAATTTCAAACTATATAACTAGAAATTACTTAAAAATTACTATACGTCATGAAATGCAGTTGAAAGTCAAACCAAAAGATCACAAGACATTATATTTAGTATGGGAAAAATTTCAGATTAATATCACTATATATGACCTTTGAAATAATTTGTCAAATATTAACCAAAATAACTGTCCAATACAACACCTCTGCAAACTAACTTATTTAGAAAATTTGTATATTATTATATACATTAAATAAAAATATAAACTATACATTTCCAGAAACCTAAGAATGTCTAGTTACATTAAAAATAAAATGGCACTCAAAAATACCAAAGGAACAGGGATTTATACACCATGAACTATAACTTAGCAAAACTGTCCGATTTTGACCAAGCCTTTTAAGACTACGAGTAAACATATAAGATGAACTCAAATAACTATGCAATTTTACATGAAATATATAAACATAATAAAGTTGATTCAGTAAAAATTTCAAATCAAAAGGACCCTTAAAACGTATCGAAACATTAGGTGAAAGCCATTGCCAAGACAAGGGATTTTTCACAGTTTTCGCAACAATTTTCCACCATTTTTAATAAATACTAATTCTTCACGAAAACATCTGAAAATTAATATTCTAACAGTAGAAGCACCAATTTACACACAGAAAAATTAAAATCAATATCCCTACATGTTAGATATACGAAACGAGATCAACAAATCGAATAAAAATTCTGGTCGAAACAGAGAATTATCAGCCCTTGACTCTATATGCAATTTCTTATACAAAACTACAATATCCTGATTCTAACACAAACCTTTCACAAAATTAGCCCTATATGAACACCTAATTTCAAGAATTAAAGAATCCATGAGAAGCATGAAGACCTTAAACTGTATTATCTCTCAAAGTAGTGCTGCTTCGAATAGGAAGGAAACTAAATGAAGTAAAGGATTTTCAATTCATTGAAGGACTTGTGAAATAAATATAATAATAATAAAATTACACATGTAATTCTTATGCAAGCCTTTAATTAGAAAGTGCCAACACATTACTTCTAGAAACCTTTATAGTAAGCATGTAAATCCACTAAAATTCTTTTTTTTTTTTTTGGCTTATAATTAGTTACATATATATAAAACACACGCACACTACACTACACACACATACCCACTACACATACCTATACATATATATATGCTATACTTTTAGCATATAATACAACATATATACATGTAAAATAAAATAGATAATTTAATTCAATAAAAATAAAGATTTACACAAAGCATAAATAGAAATATTAATGCATGATTTAAATATTTTCTCTTGTTTCTCATATCTTTTTGGTGTGAATCAAGATACTCTAACCCTAAAGAATTTAATTTCTATACTTACTAAATAAATCTATTGACAATTTCTATAGGGATATTACAGAATCATAAACAAAGAATTTGATAGCTGTGCTATCTTTAAAATTCCAAGTATAAGAAATAGCTATATACATGAGTACCAACTGCATAAACATGTATATTACATAATTGTGCTTTTACAATGTTTTTACATAATAAATCAAGACCTGTAATTTGGGAAAAGTTTCGAACTTGATCCTTGTGTTGAACTTGAATCTTGGTTTTGGCGGTTGAATGTTGAGTGTGTATGCTTGCTGTGGTGAGAGTCGAGTCAGGGGAGAGAGGGCAGGCGGCGGTCAGCGGTGGCTCCGAGCTGCTATCTGGCCGGAGCGCGCAGAGAGAAAGAGAATGAAGCCGAGGGTGCGTGTGTTCTGTTGGCTGGGTCGGAGCTCGGCGGCGGCGGCGGCGGCCTGGCAGCTGCTGTCTGTCGAAGCCAGTGAGGGAGAGGGAGAGGGAAAGAGAGATGGGGCGGAGGCGGTGACTCGACGCCACTGTTGTTCGGCGGCCGGAGTGAGTGGAGGAGAGAGTGAGACAGAGTCATGGTGAGGGAGGAAGGCGGCGATTTCAGATCTGGGGTTGGAGGCGGTGGTGGCCGACTCTTCGCTGCTGCTGTCGCCGTCTGCCGGAGTCGAGAAAAGGGAGGTGGCGCGGCTTACGGCTGTGTCGTCGCCGGAGCAGCAGGAACAGCGGCGCTCCTCGCCGTTGAAAAAGAAGAGGGAGGGGGTCAGAGTTGTGTGTGTGTAGGAAAGAGAGAGAGAGAGAGGGGGTGGTGGCGGCGGCTGCCGTTGCTCCGCCGGGAGTTTGGAGGCGGCGGCGCTGGCTGAAGAAGGGAGTATCGCCGTTGCCGTCCGAGGAGAGAAGCGGGCGAAAGGGGGGGCTGCTGCTGCGTGCGTGCGTGTGTGTGTGCGTGTGTTTCTGTGTGTGTGGATGTGTGCGTGTAAAACAAGAGGGAGGAAGAATTTTTGGGCCATTGGGCCTCCTTAAATTATTTTACAAATGGGCCGTTTTAATTAAACTCTGGGCCGAAATTTTAGTTTAAATGGTGGACTGCTATTTACTTTTGTTTGGGCTGCGAATTTTTGAAATAAAAATATGGACTTCCATTTAATTGTTGGACTTGTTTAATTGATTTATTAATTTGACTCTTTATTTGAGTTTAATTAATTATTTTTGAAAAAGTTTGCATAATAGTATTTTCTTATTATGTGCATATGTTAAATATATTTATTTAATTATGTAAGTTAAAGCATGAATTAATTTTGCATCAAACATTTTACATAAAATCATTTATGATTAAATTGACTTTATTATTAATTCAATTATTTAAGTAAAATCGAGCAAGGATATTGTTGGTGTCCTTGACTCAAGAATTTAGTTTTCAAATATTTATTAAATTTTGAAAACCCGGCTAAGTGAATCATAGGATGATAAGCACTACACTATAACTTAATATTAGATTCAGGAGACCTATTAAGATTATAGATTTCTTGTAGGCTTTGTGGATCGTGAGGAGTAGCACTGCTATACCGATTCAGAGTTAAGAATAAACGACAGGCATTGCCTAATTAGGTGGGCTTATTTTCCAAATGTATGGTTTAGCTATTGAGCTTAAATGTTTCAATGAAATGAAAACTGTTTATCCGATAAAATATTTTGTTCACTCTGCTCTGTTTAAGGCTCGCAACAATGAATCGATCGAGGTTCTCTCTTGACCTAACACGTTATTTGAGAATTGTGTACACCTATTAGCTGACCTGGTGGGTTGATCTCCATCGGGCACTAATCATGTATGAGGCGTTATAAGGGTGCTCGACGGGATGTGTTCCGGAGCATTGGGTCCCAAATGGGAACTTGGCTGGGTTACGCCCTCAGTTCAAGTAAGCAGGAGTAATGGATCCGTCGGTGGCTAAAAGGTCCGGGATCACAGCGAGTAACGGAAAGGGAGTGTGACAATTGCGCGCAATACAATAAAATGTTTTAACATGCTTAGAAGTCATTTCAATTTAAAACCTTCTAAGTCATGTCAAGTATAATTGGATAAACTGCTCTTATGATTATGAAATGTTTATAAAAATGCTAGCCCACTAAGTACATTAGTACTTAGCCCAAAATTACTTTCAAATGTTTTCAGGTTGATTGGTCGGTGCTGACAGAGCAGAGCTGAGGCTAGGGTTCAACTCCGTATTTTGTCGTCTTATGTTTCTCTATCTTAAGACCTTTATGTTAAATTCTGAATTATGTTTCTTATCGAGTGTAGACTCTCAACTTCTAGCTCTATGATATTTAATGTTGGTTATCAGAAGCATGAAACCAAACTTGTGATCCTGAAGTTTAGAATGTTGTTGATTGATTAGTATCAATTGATTTCTATCTTTCTTCATTCAAAGGGCGTTGCCCAACCTTTTATCCTATTATCTGAATTTCACAAGGTTCTTCCCTTGTTTATTTCTATGATTTTAGTCACACCTCGATTATAGTTTATTCCTTCAAGAATTGGGGTGTGACACTATTGATATTAATATCGAGCAGATACACCATCACACGTTACATATTACAATTATAAAAATTCTTTCCTATACTCCTATTACACACCGGCTGCATCATCAAAGGTGAATGAGTAAAAGAAAGAAGAAAAGAAATAGGAGAAAGAAAGGAAATAGGGAGGAAATAGGAGAAGAAAGAAAAGAGAGAGGAGGCGTGCGTGTGTAAAGCAGCAACAGCTCTGCCACAGCCGCCCAACTCCACCAATCCCCTTCTCCCTACACCCTACCCCTATTCCTTAGCAGCTACCAGCCGCCCCACTTCACCAATCTGTTAGTCAAAGGTTCTACAATTTTTTCAAGTTTGGCAGCAACTCTTTCCATTTTTGCTGCTTGCAGCAACATTCCCTTTTGTCAACATTTGCTGCCACCAACCACCTCAACCTCTCTATAAATAGAGCTCCATAGCAGCCTGCAGAAAAACACAACTAAAACACCACCTAGCAGAAGTGTTATTTGCTAGAGAGTTCATTGAGACTTCATTAACGTGAGGGACAGAGCTGCCCAACTTCCGCCAAACCCTCGAGGTATAAGCTTCGGCTTGAACGTTTCCACCTCCTGCCATAACCTCCACCTGCATTTTAAAGCAATAACACCTTCATCGTATTTCAGTTATTCCCCATCTCAATCATCAATATCACAACAGTCAACAAACACAAATATTCTCAAGGTATTACTGTTGTCCCACATATTTAATCCAGTTTGCATTCATACCATTAAGCATGATCCGATTCAAATGATAGATGACCATAAGCTTGAAAAACTTAGCAAAGTTACATACTCTATATGAAATAGCATCAGTTACTTTCCTGTTGTATTCATATCTGTAGAGCTCATAGCAAACCACATATGCGAACTCATGAATTATGGCATTTCACGGAAGTAGTATGATTCATACATTAAGATATTACCACTGTACAACCAAAGCCATGAGAATTCCCATCATGTAGCGACATGAATCGAAATACAATAGCAGGGGATAGAACAAAAACTTAGCTTTAGAAGAGGAAAGGGGCCACTGCCCTGCTCTGCTCTGAAACCAAGAAGGACGGTGCGACGGAGCTCGGAGGACGACGGAGGCGGCGGGCCTTCACCTGCCGCCGGGAGGAATGCAGCAGCAACGGCGAGATCGAGAATGGGCTGAAGGAACTAGTGCTCGACCAGTAGTGAGTTCAGAGAGGAGAGGTCGACTCTCATCGGAATTTCAGAGGCCATGGTGGTGAGCAGCGTTCTGAATCGGAGATGAGTCAGCGGCCTGACGAATGGCGGACGCAGCCGCAAGTGCAGCGGCGCTACGAATCCCGTCGGCCTCCCAAATTGCGGCGGCGGCGATTTCCGATTTGGAAGAACTAGGGCTCGATTTTGGAAGGGGGAGAATTAGGGCTCAATTTTGGGTGATCTCCTCTAAATCTGAGAGACAGCAGCAGTAGCTCGGCCGGCACGGCCTCGCCGGAGCCGTTCGCGGCAGAACCGGCTGGAGGCGGAGCGAGGGAGAGAGAGAGAAAGGGGGAGAGAGTGGCGTTCTGATTTTTTTTAGAGAGGAGTTTCGAGAGGAGAGAGTGAGATGGACGAGAGGCGCCACCCTCGACCAGGCGCGGCCGCGCCGGAGCTGCGGCGGCGGACGCCTCGGCTGAAGGCGGGTCGAGGGAGAGAGAGAGGACCGAGGGAGAGGATGTTTGAGAAGAGAGATAGACCGAGTGGGAGAGATAAGAAAGGGTTGGGCCACTCCTTGGGCCTCCTCATTATTTTACTGGGCCATTGTATTTGATTTATTGAGCCCAACTATTTTATTCAGTATTTGGGCTGATTTCATTCACTGACTGGGCCTTGCATATTATTTCAGTTGGGCTGCTTTTATATTATTTGGGCTCAGATTTATTAATTATTCAGTCCAATTACCTGATTCATTCACTCAAGCAATTTATTATTTTATTTGGGCTGCAAATGTTAATAGTAGTGGGCTGCATTTATTTATTTATTCAAGTCCACTTTTATTTATCTAATTATTAGGTTGTCTTATGTTTGAGCCTTTTAATTATTAAATTATTATTATTGCTATTACTTCTTCCATATTTAGTTAAGCCTCGAATAATGATTGGCCTTAATTAATCGATTAATTCAATCCTATTATTTCTATTTATGGATAAATTATTATGGGACTATTGCACGAGTAATCGGATTTAGCTATTCCCCTTCTTTTTCGATTAAATAGGGCGAGATCTATTTAATTCTCACGTGGGTTAGAACACCTTGCGATTAACGGACTAATTATGGTCATTTATCCAACCTTATGCGACGAGCCTTATTTAAGTTAGGAATTTTATTTAATCCGAGAGTCAGGATTAATAGTAGAATTTCCCGGACTACTAAGTCGGAATAATGAATCATGCATAAGAGAGTCGTGCATATTTATTTTTCGCATTCTCATTTATCGAGGATTCTCTTCGAGCACATATCTTATTTAAATTCTCACAATAAAGGTCAAGCGCGAGAGTAATACCTAGACGAGAGCTACCGCACCACAACTACCACAACTAGAGCTATTATCAGGTGGGCATTACTTTCATATATATATCAAATGAATTTAATGTTACGTTCAAGCAAGTTATTTCATGACAAAATCTTTGAATTGAAGTTATTTCAAGTATTGTCTTGCCATAAATGTTTCAATTTTAGTATGATATCTATCTGATGTGGCTTTGCCAGTTATGTAATCGAATTCGGGTCTTGAGCAGTTGATAGCTATCATGCCAGGGCTAGTGTACACCAGTGACCGTGAGTCATCTAGCGGGTTGGCCGGTCAAGTGTTCGTGAGAGGTGGCCACCTCTCCGGCACAAAGTTCCAGATATGATAGATTACAAGAGAACTTAGTCTGCAGACGAACTTTAAGAATTACAAATGAACTTAGTAAGCTTGGGCTTTTTTAGCGAAAAACTCCCTTGCTGTACTGTTTATGATGGCATGACAATTTACAGTTTTGAAGCATGTATTTTTATACTTAGGCATACGTGCCCACTGAGTACTTTTGTACTCAGCCCTGCATATATTTCTAAATGTGCAGGTTGAGTAGCTGCCGATGGTGATGAAGTGACGAGCGGGACTCTTTTGTCTTATTATGTATTAATGAACTTTAGGGATACATGTCTTCATACATGTCATCAGAACCTTATTCTGCTGCGTACTCAGAAGTTTTATGTTATTTTGGCTAAGTCGGAGTTATCCGAACTTACTAGTTATTTGAGTCTATACGACTAAACCTCCGTTATATTATAAATATCCCTTTTGTTAACAATGATGAAATGCGATCCTTCCTTGTTTGATTATTCCCCTTTCTACCCCGCTTCTAATCTCCCTCCATTAGTCACGGTTTCCCCAGCTTAATTATCCTTAATTAGGGCCGGTCGTGACAAGTACAAAAAATATACTCTATCTATCCCAACTTTTGATATCCATATTTTCATTTTAGTTTGTCTCACATTTTGATATCTATTTCTATTTATAGTAAAAGTAAGTGAGACTTTTACTCCACTTTAATCACTTTAAGAGCATCCATTATGTGAAAAATTCCTTCGTACTTGTAATGCTGTCATATCCCGGCTTTTAATCACTGATTAAAGGCTTAATTACTAATAATTAGGGTTCAACATCCATTAATAAAATCTGATTTTATTTATCTGATGTGGTTTTATTTTTATATGTGATTGATGCGCTCATGAATTCACGAATTTTCCCTTTAAATGAAATTTTTTTTATTAATCAAGGGGGTTCATTTTAATGATTTTATTAAATGATCTTTTATTTATTAGAATCATGAGTTTTATTTAATTAGATTTCATATTTTGTCCACTAGTCTTCTTAAGTTGATTATTTCACACCCACATGTTTTAATTAGTTGATCTTATTTCACCTCATCCCACTTGCATTATTTAATTAATTTAAGCTAAAATATCTTCTATTGAACTTAGCTTCCTCATTAAGCCTCATACTTATACAAATTTATCTTACTCATTAAGATTCTCTCTCTAATCTCTAAATTACCACTTTCTCTCTCTCATTCCTACACTCACGTTTCACTTCCAAAATCAGTTCCAGATTCAAATTTTGTTCCAAGTTCGGCAGTTCCAGATCCCAATCAATTTCCAAGTTTTTTTTCAAATCAAGAAGGTAGGTAATTAAATGTCTTAATCCTTCATTAATCTTCCAGTTTCGAAGAGAAATTCATTCTTATACTTGATTAACAAACTCACAGATTACAGCTATTAACAAAGACCACCAACATCAAGGTTACTCCAAGTCCTCCCCACTTCCTCTTGTTAATTTCAATCGAGCATCAAAGAACAGCAGAATACACAAACACACACATTTTACTATATTTTCTAAGCTGTTACATTTACAAGGTTTGATGTTTGCTAAGGAAGTAGAAAATGGAAAGAACAGATTTTGAAAACCCTAAGTGCTCTATGTGTAAACTGAAATTTTAGGGTTTCTTGAGTCTGTTTTGTGTGTGTGTCCGAAAACGAAAAGAAGGGTGAGAGCAGCCGGCGGCTGCTCACGGCTGGCAACGGCGACGGCGCGGCGGTGAGCCGCCGGTTTTTCCTTTTTCTGCCAAATGAGAGGGAACAGGGGAGAAATTAGGGCTTTAAAAAAAGGGAGATTTAGAGCATACCTTTCCGGCGAAGCAAGGCTCGGCCCTCCACCGTGATTCCGGCCACGGCGGAGGACAGGGGAAGTGGCGCGGCGACGCTCGGCTTTTCACAACGGCTGGAGAAGGCACATGCAACGGCGGAGAGGCCTCTGCCACCCTGTTCTAAGGCTGGGGACAACCAGGCGGCGCCGTGTTTGGCCACGGCGGAGGCGATAGTGGCACGCGAAGGATGCGGAGGCGGCTGTACCAGCGAGAGAGAGAGAGAAAGAGCAGAGCTCCGGCGAGAGTGAGAGAAGAGAGACCGAGATGATGAGAATGGGAGGAGAGATGGCCGAGAGGCGGCGCGCCTCAGCCAAGAGAGGGACGAGAAAAGGAGCCGAGAGGGAGAGGGAGAGTGAGAGAGGCGTGCTGTGTGTGTGTGTGTGTGTGTTATGTGTTTGTGTGTGTGATATATGTGTGTAGAAAATTAGGATTAAGGGTGTGGGCTCAAGCCCTCCTATCTTGGGTTGGGCCGAATTTTTTTTTAAAAAAAAGAGTGGCCGATTTTATTTTATTTTTGCTGGGCCCATTTTGCTTTTCAATCCTGATGGGTGTTTATTTAATTGATTGGGCCCAATTTTAATTAATTTTGGACTGTTAATTGAATGATAAAGCCTACGAAATTTTGGCCTTATTTCTTTTAAAAATGTTTGAATTTTCACTAAATTATTTAAGTGAATTTAAATCTCTTGATTTAAATTTTAATATTGAGAGTTGGGATTATTTATTTTAAATGAACTCCGTTCTTTTATTTAAATTTATTGATGGACTTTAAAGGAAATATTTTGGGATTAAGCCCTCATTTATTATAATATTTCAAGGCTTTATGAGTATGGATTTTAAATGGTTAAAATGTTTTAGTAAGCACAAGTCTTTCAAGAAAATCCTTGTGTGTTACTGTTTGGCAGTACAATGAATATATGTATATGTTATGCGTGAATGTATTTTCGGCATGTGCCCACTGAGTATTTTTATACTCAGCCCTGCATGTATTTCTAAATGTGCAGGTTGAGCACACGATAGAATGGATTTGTGTTGAGCGGATTCTCTTTTGATGATTAAGTAATGAAACGTTGAGTATGCATCTTCATATGCATAACTTACACGTTTTTTCGCTGCAAACACTTTGATTTTGTTATCGTTCTATTGAACTTATTACTCTTTTATTTCGAATGACTTTCTCTTGGGTCTAGTCGTTGTAGGCAATTAAATTTGTCGTCAAATTAAATCGTGCCACGTGTAAATTCATGAATTAAATATTCAATTATATTTTCTATTTTATTAAATGGGATTTTATTCCTAAATTAAATAGATATATAATTAATATTTAACATAAATGAATTAATGGGCTTATGGACACCTAAAGCCCTAAGGCCCATGCATGAAGGCCCAAAGCCCATAAAGCCCACGAAGCCCATCTCTAAAAATCTATAAATAGAGGTGTTGGGGTGCTCATTAGAACAACGTGAAGGAGTGGAAGATCGAAGAGCACAAAGAATTCTCTCTAGTATCACAAGTAGAAGAGGCGGAGAATTGGAGAGTTCAAGTATTCTTCCAAGTATTCAAGTATCTTGAAGAATTCTATCTAACGTTCAAGTCTCCTTCAAATCTTCAATCGTTTGAGTATTCAAATCTTCAAGTATCCTTCGAATCTTCAAGTATTTGAGCATTCAAATCTTCAAGTATCCTTCAAAATCTTCAAGTATTCAAGTATCTTCAAATCTTCGAGTATTTCTTCAAATGTTCAAGTATTCCTGCGAATCTTTGAAGTGATCTTCAAGTATCCAAAGAAATCAAGTTCAAAAGCTTCAAGGCATTCTTACAAATTCTAAGAATGTTCTCAAATCAAATCAAGTTCAATGTTCAATCCAAAATCATGACTTAAGTCCTTTGGATTGGCGTCATCAAAATAAGTATTTCAAGAACCTTCGAGTTTGTTCAAGAATCAAATGGAAGAGAAGAATCAGAGGATTAACTAGAGATTGCAACTCGCATAAATATCTTCGACTATTTCATAAATCTATCAAAAATTTGTGTTTACAAATTTTGGCACGCCCGGTGGGACATCTCTACCTCTCATCTCTACTCTTCACCAAAAATCTTGAACAATGTCTATTCAACCAAATGCAACTGCTCAAGCTTCATCTAAAGGTTCTTCGGAAAGCATCGGTGTAATTACGCGAAGCAAAGCAAAATTGATGCAAGAGGTGTCCAAGTCGACCTCCCGTCTTCCATCTATTCATGAAGAGGATGACAACTCCAGAAGAAGCTTCATGTTTCCCATGGAAAATTATCAACTCCACGCGGATGTCATGATGACAAACACATCCACTGTGGAAGAACAACTCTTAAACTTAACAAAAATGGTCGAATCTCTATCTAAGCATATCCAAGATCAAGATGCCCAGATTGCAAAGCTGAGAGAAGAAAAAGAAGAATCAAGCCACGCAAACAATGATAGGGAAGATGAAGAAGACGAAGAAGATGGAGAGAATAATGATAAAGAAATCTCCAAGGACAAGCAAAACTATGATGAAAGAAAATCTTCAGGAAAGGATACTCCTTTCTCGTCTGGTGGCCTCATTCACATCAACCAACTCAAGGAGTTCATCGAAGCAACCATGAAGAGTAACAATGCTGGAAACTCAAAGTCATCATTGACCTACTCCAAGCCATATACTCGGCGGATCGACGACTTGAGGATGCCTCTTGGTTATCAGCCCCCCAAATTCCAACAATTTGATGGCCAAGGAAATCCGAGACAACACGTGGCTCATTTCATTGAAACATGCAACAACGCTGGTACTTGTGGAGATCATTTGGTCAAACAGTTTGTTCGCTCATTGAAAGGTAATGCCTTTGACTGGTACACCGACTTAGAATCAAACTCAATTGATAGTTGGGAACAACTGGAGCATGAGTTCCTCAACCGCTTCTATAGCACTAGAAGAACTGTCAGCATGGTGGAGCTCACAAGTTCGCGTCAATTCAAAGAAGAGCCAGTCATTGACTACATCAATCGATGGAGAAACCTTTGTCTCAACTACAAGGACCGATTGTCTGAATCATCTGCCATCGAAATGTGTATTCAAGGGATGCATTGGGGCTTGCAATACATCTTGCGAGGAATCCAGCCTAGAACATTCGAAGAACTTGCTACAAGAGCTCATGATATGGAGTTGAGCATGATAACAAGCGGGATCGAAGAACCACCCATCCGAGAACCTCGCAAATTCAAGCCAGAATTCAAGAAAGAAAGCAAACCGTCCGATGAAACACTAAAGAAAGAATCCATGGCGATTAAGGCAACTTCGGTGAAATTCTTAAAGAGAGAAGCTGGACAAGAAGGCAACCAGAACTCTTCCCGAGACTTGGGGCAAAGAAGACCTACCTTGAAAGAAATGCAACAAAAACAATATCCATTCTTAGACTCTGATGTTTCAGGAATTTTTGATGACCTGATCAAAGAAAAGCTTATCGAGTTGCCAGAAATGAAGCGACCAAATGAATCAGGGAGGATAGACGATCCAAGTTACTGCAAATACCATCGTCTGGTTGGGCACCCCATACATGATTGCTTCATCTTCAAAGACAGGGTCATGCGGTTAGCTCGAGAAGGGAAAATATCTCTTGAAGAAGACGCTACTGCTGTAAATATGGTCTCCACAGACTTGAATGACATAATAGAAGGTATTGGAGCTCTGTATGACACATCCAATCAAGTAGATGAAGAACCTGAGCTAAATATGGATGAAGACGATGATGCATTGGCAATCACATTCTCCAATGAAGACTTGCAGCTTGGATTTGAACCTCATAACAGGCCATTGTTCGTGAGTTGTTATACACATGAGCAGAAGGTCAATTGAATTCTCATCGATGGAGGCTCGGCGGTCAATATTTTGCCACTAAGGACTTTGAGGCAATTGGGAATCCAAGTAGATGAGCTGTCAAAAAGTCGATTGATGATCCAAGGTTTCAATCATGAAGGGCAAAGAGCTCTTGGAACTATAAGGTTGCGATTGCTGATGCAGGACATGGATTCGACAGCGTTGCTTCATGTTATCGATGCCAAGACGTCCTATAATATGCTTCTGGGTCGACCATGGCTTCATGAAAATGGTGTTGTTCCTTCTACATTGCACCAATGTTTCAAGTACTATCAAAATGGCGCCATAAGAAAAGTGGTTGGTGATCAAAAGACGTTTACGGAAGCAGAATCACATTTTGCTGATGCTAAGTTCTATTTGGAAAGAACCAAAGTCTCAATGGTGAAAGATGATACATCACATGACGAGTTGAGATCTTGCCAGGAGAAAAAGAAGGAAGAATCTTTTCTGAAGATGGAAGGATTCACCATGCCTTTAACGAAGATTGATGCCAAGAAGCCAATTCGCCAACCATTTGAAGGGTTTGTCCGACCAAAGCAAAGTAGCATCACAGAGCATGGAGATCTCTCAAACAAAGAACTCTCAAAGCACTTTGGTCCGAAGGCATATAAACTCCTTGTGAATGCTGGATACAATCCTCTAGAAAGCTCTATGTCAAGGTCTCATTTGGAAAAGACTGATAACGCAGGCCAAAACTCCAAAGCAGGTTTGGGATATACAGTGCAAAGCCCCATTCGAATTGCCATCAAGAGAGCCACTGCTAACTATGCTAGCACCAAGCAAATCCTGGAATCTTCAAGCAATCGGAGAACCCAAAGGGTTTCTATTTTCAATAGGATGGGTAGAAGAGAAGCTCAACGAGTATCTGTCTTTAAAAGACTTGGCAAAGGCAAATCATGGAAACGAAGCAAGACAAAAGGGAGTGATGAACTGCACATAACAGAGAAATGGAGAAGTTTGATCCCTTCTCGAATGAAAAGATACACCACTTTGATTATGTCATGTGGGAAAAAAATGAAAGCTCAAATGAAGACCACCATCTTCACACGAGATGCCATAGATCAAGAAGATAGAGAAAGTGTGGCTTCCTCTTACTACACTACTAATAGTGCTAGTAATCCAGTTTCTCTTCCTCATACTACTCAAAGTCAAGTGCGTCGTGAAATTGCAAGTCTCGTTAGAAGTGGCGTTATCACAACAAGCGTTGCAGAGAATATAGCCTTCATACGCCAGAGAAATGAAAGCATAAAGATGTGTTTTGATTGCAAAGATCCTCGCCGAAAAGACGAAGACGTTGTCACAGCAAACCATATCACCTCCTGCGAGAAAATGGTCGTTGGAGAAGAGAATTCGCACTTGAGCCCCAAAGAACTGGAAACTCTGGATGAAGAGAGACTAGAAGTCCAGCAAAATTGGAATACTATCAAACTCTTCCTTCAAGATCCTTCAACAAAGCAGTGCGAGCGCCCTCTTTTCAAATTGGAGACATGGCCCTCGCTGCAAGGAGGCCAATTGTTATCACTCTCAAAGGAAAGTTCTTGAAGTACTACTATCCTTGAAGGGTGGTAGAAGTTGAAGCATGTACATATGTATATAGTTCAAAAAAAAAAAAATAGAAAAGCAAAAAAAAAAAAAAAAATGGAAAGCATAAAAAGCAAAAAAAAAAATAGAAAAGGCAAAAAAAAAAAATGGAAAGCATAAAAAGAAAAAAAAAATAGAAAAGCAGAAAAGCCGAAAAGATGAGTCAGATGAGAAACCAGAAATGAAGAAAAGCAACAAAATTGAGTCTATGAAGACAGCTCCTTGACGCACGAGCCTAAACTGCATGTTACTCCTGGCCCGCATGAGTATAAACTGTGCACGACACCCAATCTCAAACGCCTGTTGATCCTATGAACTACGTTTTGACTTGATCGCTTTCAAAAGGGTACGTAGGCAGCTTAGATAATTTCTAAGTTCAGTCATAAGTTGTGTTTGACTCTTTTTAATTTATATCATCAAAGTTATGATTTAAGTTGATTATGTGAAGTCGAATATGTCTCAAATTGGGAAGAAAATCAAGCCATCAAAAGAAGCACAAGCATTTGGAGAAGATGTCAAAATATCCATCACAAACCAAATAAGAATCATCAAGAGAGAAATGATAGAAACTGCGGTTTGCACCAATACTAAGCAAATGGGTCTTGATCCTCCAAAGTTCTCTGAGCAGAGATCAAAAGTGACTCTGAAGTCTTCAAAATTCCGCAGCATTTCCTCATCAACATGTGCAACTTTATGTTTGTCAAACTCTCTTTTGAATTATGGGATTGCACCTCGGGCAATATGAAAGGAGGCACTATCTTGCTTGAAGAACAACGTCATCTCCATCTCCCACATCTCTATCATAGCAAGCTCTTCCTTGATCAAAGCAATTCTGACGATGGCTTCATTCTCCTTGGCTTAAGCATCAAGAAGAGAAGACTCAATCTTCTCGAGTCGCTGTGCAGAATTCTCCTAACTTCGTGAGATGCCAAACATGACAACCTCACTCAAACCAGACTCGAACAATCCCAGGTCCGAGCGCACCCAAGACCTGTCAAAGAATTGAGTCATCTGGCGTTGAGGTCAGCTATGCATCGCCAACTTCACTTCTCTAAAGTTGAAACTATTTGTGGAGTGGAAATACACGTTCACACCTTTGAGTCATCTAGCCTGCTCAAATGCGCGCAAAGAGAAGATGTAACCAGCAATCTTCAAAGGTTGGACTCACAATGGCCCAGATCCGAGCGCACCCGAAATCTGATTAAAAGCCAATTGAACCACCTGAAGTGCAAAGTAAACATCACTCAAATAAGGTCTTAGATGAGCTGCCGCCAGATTTTTGGATAAACTCTCTAAGGATGGTCTTTAGTCGGGCTAATGGAGATGTCAAAACTGAAAGAAAAATAACAATAGATTCCAAACTTTGCAAATACTCAAAGCATCTCGTTTGGGGCAAAATCCGCCATCAAGTTGGTTGATAAGACTGCGCCAATCTTGAACATAACCCTCCAAAATCGTCATCACCAAGCTTTCGCTGCTGCCAGCTGCAAAAAAAAAAATATATTGAATAACAATAAATGGTTTGATAAAAAAAAAATCAATTCAAAACTTGGGCCCATACTTTGTTTCCAAAATTGGGCCCGATTTATTTGATTTATAGAAATGGGCTTGGTGTAATTTAAGATGGCCTCTCTACAAATTAAAGAAGCCCAGCAATGAAGCCCAAAGCCCCACCAAAAGATGGCCCAACATAAATTCAACCAAGGGCTAAATTGCATACTCTCTCTTTTCCTCGGATGAGACCGCAGCCAACACTCCTAGGCGGCGCATCTCTTCTCATACTCTCTCTTCTCCGGCAACCGCCTGCCATCCGGCCTCGTTCCGGTAGCCTCTCCTCGCCATCTGAACTTTCGCGAGACAACTCAGCAGACCCGCCACCGCTTCCGGAGACTGCCGCTGCGCACATAGCTCCGGCAAAATAGGGAAGCAACAAGGAGCTATGCCCGGCGCCGTCTCCTTCACGCCATCCACCTCACGCCACTGTCCACCCAAAATCTGCCCACTGCCGCCAGCCTCTTCCCGTTGCCGGCGCCACATTTTCTGCAGGTGATACTCTCTTTTGTTTCGCTGACAGTACACACATACACGACGCTGCTCTGCTCCTTTTATCAAATCCGGCGTCTCGCCGCCGCGTTGCTCCGACAGCAGCCCTCCCGTTAGAGCAACGTCGCCACCAAAGACCTCCAGTCATGGTCAGCTACAGCCTCCTTGGCGCTCTCCAGCCTGGACCACCTCAAGTTCAAAGCAACCGACTCCCCAATCTCTGGCGAACGGCAGTGAGAAGCTCCCTACAGCTCCAACCTCTACTCCTTCATGACAAGCAACAAGCAGCGAGCTGCGTAACTGTGCTGCATCTCGGACACAAGCCAATGAGCTTTTGCGAGCAGTCAAACGCAGAGGTGTGTCGGCGGAGAGTTTTAGTGGCATTGTTTCACGAAGGACCGAGTCGACGGTACGGTGGCGTGAATACTCCAGCAGCTGCGGCAGATGGGACTCAACGTAAGTCTTGCAGTTGACGGCGACGGCGTAACGCGGAGACCCCAAAATTCCGCTGCTGCCGCTACTATCGGCTTTTAGCTCTACCCTCAACCGCTGCTAGAACGGAACCACGCAAATGAAAGTTGCTTTTGGTGAAAAGAGCTGCACATCATAGGAAGAAAAAAAGGGGTTGTAAGTGTATTGCCGATGATATCTCGGCATAGAAGTTGCGGAGAAGAAAGGAAGGTTACCTACGCTGCCAAAAGTTTTCGCCGGGACTACGGAGCAGCACACGTCGTCGTTCGACGCCTCTACCTTCAACCGCCGCTAGAACGAAACAACCAAAATGAAGTTGCTTTGAACTATATATCAAGATGATAAATGGTATTAGCATGTTGTCAAAAGAAACGTAACCAAAGAGCTAGAGCTACAAAAAGAGAGGTCTTTGGCTATGAAGGGAGGTTGCTGTGGAGATGAAAAAGAGGTGAACTTTGAGAAAGAAATGGCAGCTCTCGAAGTACTCTTCACATGGCTATATTTTAAGAAGGCTAAGAAGTGAAGAGGAGGGTAGCTGAAGGGAGATGGCTGCTAAAGAATGCTAAGGTTGCGAAAAGGAGGCTACTGGGCTTGTGAATGAAAGAAAGGAAGAGTGGCTCCTCTATTTATAGGCAAACTTCTCACCAAAAATCCTAGCTACCAAATCCCTAAACTAGCTGCCAGTGTACGAAGAGTGGAGTTCCAGCTATTCTTCCAGCTATGAAAGGCCCTTCAAAACAAGCTGTTAAAGCTTAAAAGGGACTACATTTAATGCAACGAAGGACTTTGTTTGCGTTGGCACGCATAAGATGGTTGGCACGCATAAGATGGCTGAGGAAAGTAATACTCTTATAAAAAAAGGATGGCACAAAAGGTAGCTTAAAATAGAACTCAACTTGCAGTAGCCAACAAATTCTCAAATTAAAGCTGCTGGAAAAAGGAGTCACTGATCATAAGAACGGATGGCTGGGATTAAAAGACAAGAGTGATCAAACAAACTTGAAATAGGAGTTGCCATGTGGAATTTCAAAAATGGGCTTAAGGAGTTTATTAGCCTACCTATTTGATTTGGACCGAGAAATGGTCCCAAATATTGAAGGTGTTAGTTGTTCACCTCAAAATGTAATCAAGCAATTAATTATTTAATTGCTAAAATTGTTACAATAAAAAAAAAATCAAGAAACTCCTAAATACGAGTATAAACTATTTACAAATTCAAGTCAAGAACTCCTAAATACGAGTATAAACTATTTAAAATTCCAAAATCAAATGAAGAACTCCTAAATACGAGTATAAACTATTTACAAATTCAAGTCAAGAACTCCTAAATACGAGTATAAACTATTTACAAATTCAAGTCAAGCACTCCTAAATACGAGTATAAACTATTTAAAATTCCAAAATTCAATTGAAGAACTCCTGAATACGAGTATAAACTATTTACAAAGTTCAAGAAATTTAAGCACTCCTAAATACGAGTATAAACTATTTAAAATTCAAATCCAAATTGAAGAACTCCTAAATACGAGTATAAACTATTTACAAAATTCAAAGAAATTCAAGAACTCCTAAATATGAGTATAAACTATTTACAAATTCAAATTCAAATTGAAGAACTCCTGAATACGAGTATAAACTATTTACAAATTCAAATTCAAATTGAAGAACTCCTAAATACGAGTATAAACTATTTACAAATTCAAGTCAAGAACTCCTAAATACGAGTATAAACTATTTAAAATTTCAAAATCAAATGAAGCACTCCTAAATACGAGTATAAACTATTTAAAATTTCAAATTCAAATCAAGAACTCCTAAATACGAGTATAAACTATTTATAAATCCAAAGAAATTCAAGAACTCCTAAATACGAGTATAAACTATTTATAAATCCAAAGAAATTCAAGAACTCCTAAATACGAGTATAAACTATTTATAAATCCAAAGAAATTCAAGAACTCCTAAATACGAGTATAAACTATTTATAAATCCAAAGAAATTCAAGAACTCCTAAATACGAGTATAAACTATTTACAAAATTCAAAATCAAGAACTCCGCGATAAGAGTTTAAACTATCAAGATATATTTCGAGACTCGTCTATTACCAAAGGCATTTTGTCTATAAACAAGTCTCGATGGGGCAATTTGTAGGCAATTAAATTTGTCGTCAAATTAAATCGTGCCACGTGTAAATTCATGAATTAAATATTCAATTATATTTTCTATTTTATTAAATGGGATTTTATTCCTAAATTAAATAGATATATAATTAATATTTAACATAAATGAATTAATGGGCTTATGGACACCTAAAGCCCTAAGGCCCATGCATGAAGGCCCAAAGCCCATAAAGCCCACGAAGCCCATCTCTAAAAATCTATAAATAGAGGTGTTGGGGTGCTCATTAGAACAACGTGAAGGAGTGGAAGATCGAAGAGCACAAAGAATTCTCTCTAGTATCACAAGTAGAAGAGGCGGAGAATTGGAGAGTTCAAGTATTCTTCCAAGTATTCAAGTATCTTGAAGAATTCTATCTAACGTTCAAGTCTCCTTCAAATCTTCAATCGTTTGAGTATTCAAATCTTCAAGTATCCTTCGAATCTTCAAGTATTTGAGCATTCAAATCTTCAAGTATCCTTCAAAATCTTCAAGTATTCAAGTATCTTCAAATCTTCGAGTATTTCTTCAAATGTTCAAGTATTCCTGCGAATCTTTGAAGTGATCTTCAAGTATCCAAAGAAATCAAGTTCAAAAGCTTCAAGGCATTCTTACAAATTCTAAGAATGTTCTCAAATCAAATCAAGTTCAATGTTCAATCCAAAATCATGACTTAAGTCCTTTGGATTGGCGTCATCAAAATAAGTATTTCAAGAACCTTCGAGTTTGTTCAAGAATCAAATGGAAGAGAAGAATCAGAGGATTAACTAGAGATTGCAACTCGCATAAATATCTTCGACTATTTCATAAATCTATCAAAAATTTGTGTTTACAGTCGTATAATATGACCGTTTGTAAAATACCCAAGCAGTTTTATATATGAATTACAAGTTTGTTGACTAAATGTTATTTTCTTGAAATTTGTGTCTAATCCCATTTCTTTTCCGCTTCTTAATTCCTACCCCGAGTCATACCCCGGTTAATCTGTCCTTAGGGATAGTGGACTGTGACAAATGCATTGCATAATCCCGTTAAAATCATGTCACGTGACATCGCAAAATTGTAAATAATAAATCAGTTTTTGAATAAAAGAAATTAAAAATATAATCGTAACCATAATTAAGGACGAGACCAAATGTACTTTTCTATGAAACTTGCACAAGGTTTCATGAAAAATAAACCAAAACTTAAATGATCGTCGATTTTTCATTCCAGTGTCGGAAATACGTCGGTGAACATGGAATCGGCTTGGATTAATCATGCTCTGTCCATAGTTGTTTGGATTTTTTGAAATTGTGCCAAAAAAAAGTCACTGACATTGATTCAAAATCTTTCAAGCGTATTGATAAACACATTGTCACCGAAAATTCGTCGAAGAAGATGGATCTAGGCTGAGCTGATAAAGGGCTTTCCAAATCTGGGTCTAAAATTTGAAATGACTGGAAAAAAAAAAGTTTCCCGACGTTTGTCTTGAAGCTGACGCCAACAAAAGAGATGGTAAAGCATTCTTCTCAAAAATGCAATATCAGAAAAAATACAATATAAAAATAAGAAGAAAGACTATAAGAAGTTGCAAGAAAATAAAAGAAAAGAAGAAGTTGCGGAAAACGTGGTGCATAAAAAACAAATAAGAATTAAGGCAACACTCTCTTTAATTATAATATTTATAGGGTCAAGTGTAAAACTACCCTATTTAGTAAATTCAGGTCCACTAAATATCCACCTTTTAAAATATGTGCGAAAACTATCCAATTTTAAAACTGACTCATCAGTCAACTCTCAATTTCTTGTTTTTTGTGATACTTCAATTACATACTTAATACAAAATTGTTTTTCTTATTAGCTTTCTTTTTTCCTTTTTTTTTCTTTTGTTTTTCTTTTCCTTTATTCCTTTGTCTTTATTTCTTTTTGTCTTCCAACACAACATGATTGCAGTAAGCAATATTTCTCTTATCTTTCGTCAATTATGCTGCCAATTTCATATTTCTCTTATCTTCCGTCAATTATGCTGTCAATTTCGTTGGCTTCATTTGCTGAATTATTGTACTTTGTGCAGATAGTGTGGTGTAGTATTGAATTTTGACATGGATAGAACCAAACCAATTTCTATATAACGAAGCAAAAAATGTCATTTGAAGTAGCATTCACTCTCAATACATAAGTCACTAAAATACTTAAATTTCTCAATTTTTTGGCACATAATTTAGTCAAATTGTCAAGATTGTGAAGAAAGAGGTAAATTATTTACTATTTTTAATATATTACTTTTTTAGATTGAATTTGTATGGTACATTAAATTTATAGATAATGTCACATGTTACATTTATATTAGTATATTAGATTTCAAGATATGATAATGTCACATGTCATTTTTATTAGACTATGTTTATCAGCAACCACCTAACCATCCAACCATCTCTAATATTTAATTAAGTGCTTTCTCTTCTACATCACTAATATTTATCCCGACCCAACCACCTCTATTTTTGTTGATTTATCAATAACTACCCCAACCACCCAACCACAACATTATATATAATTATTTTATTATTATTTTTAATCGTAATAATTTTAGCAATATTAAATATGAATTAAAAGATTACAAAAAATAATTAAAATAAAAAAAATAATAAAAAAAAATTAATTACGACAAACTAAAAACTTAAATTACAACAATCCAAACTTGAAAAAGAAAAAAAATAATAATAATACATACTAAGAATTTAATTATCATCGCCAAATTTTTGTCACATAAGCTCGATCAAGTCATGTAATAGAGAGCTGTGAGCTTCTTGTAACAGCCCGACTTTGGGAAAATAATAATAATGATAATAATAAAAAGGGCTTATCTAGATAAAAGAGATTAATGATAAAATAAGGAGAATAGCATTACAAAAATCCCAAGGAATTCAAAAGGTTTAGTTTCGCGGCTCCAATATATAACATTAAACACAAACAGCGGAATAGATTAAGTGAGTCTCGGCTCATCATAGTTAGACAATTCATTAATTGGGAATACTGGATTGAATAACTAAGAAATAGATGGTAGGTTGAATCAGGAATCACCCCCAGCTCAGCACCGTGCATGCCAACCGCCTACCCTGAAAATATATTTGAAAAGAATTCGGGCTGAGTACTAGTGTACTCAGTGAACATGAATTTTCAAGATATTTTATGAAATAATTAAATAGATCAGTTTATCCAATATCACAATCATAACTAAGAAGGTTTTAAAAATAGAAATCAACTTCTAAGCATGCCAAAATATTTTTCACGTTGTGTAATGTTCGATTGTTACTCGCTGCTTATGATCTCGGGCCTTTAACCACCGTCGGATCGCTTACCACCAATTAAGTGAACCAGGGACGTTACCCAGACAGAACACGTCATCATTTGTGCTTGGAACGTGTCCAGGAGCACCCTTATATCGCCTGCCTAGCTTTGTTAGTGCCCAATGGTGATCAACCCATCGAGCAACTAACCTTGTGTACACAATCATCATTTAACGTGTTAGGTCAAATGAGAATCTCGATCGATGCTTATGCGAGCGTTAACCAATTTCAGAACGCACATAAAATCATTTATATTGGATAAACAAATATTTTCATGAAGTATCAGAGCTTATATAACTCAAGATACTTTTTAGCCAAAATATAGCCCACCTCGATAGTAGAGATTCGACACTTGGCTCGTATGAAGCTTCACTGCCTTTGATCACCCGAACCTACAAGAAATCTATTCTTAAATAGGTCTCGAGGTTTCGCTCTAAGTTCTAAAGAATATGGGATTTCTAACTATTGATACATTTGCCCAGAATAAAAGAATAAATGTAGATAGTTTATTAAAGGTCAAAATAACTACTTATTAACTTAGCGAAAATAATCAATAATAAGCCAAAATTTATAATATAATTAGTAATTATATAAATATGAATTTAATTAAAATATAAAATTTATCCAAAGAATCAATAAGACTAAATGAATCATCTTGTGAAATAATAGAGCCCAAAAATTATAAACCAATAGACTTATTGAGCCTAACAATTTAATCAAGAGAGGGACCATTCGAAAATACAATTAGCCCAATAACCTGAAGAGAATCGGCCCATCAGGTTTTAATAGGGAAACGGCCCATTAGAGATAATATTAAGCCCAACTGATTTAATAAGAGCCCAATTGAATTTAAAGAAAACTCTAAAGCAATTAACTCATAAATCATATTTTAAAAGAGGAAACTCTATCTCTCTCTTCCCAAACCCATCGGTTCTCCCTCACTCTCTCTCACAACGCCGCCCACCTCCCTCTCTCACACATGCAACCGCCGCCGCCGCTGCTCCGCCCTCGGCTATGACCAGCGGCGCCTGGCCTTCGGCCGCGCCGTCCCGTTCATTTCCCTCGGACCCTGCTCTCTCTCTCCCTCTCACGTTTCCAACAGCAACAGCAGCCAAGGAGGAGCTGATGCCCCTGCTGCTCCGGCGTCTACCGCCTCACGCCACCATCGTCGTCCGGTCTGTCTTGCCATCGCCCAGTCACTGGTTATTAAAACATGAGTCTTTGTTTATAAGTCTCTGTTCTTGTGGTTGTTTATGACTGATAATGATTTGTGGAGGTTTGATTTTGTCAAGAAGGTTTAGAATAGGAGTTTGAAGTTTTATGAGAAATTTGTCTACTGTGAGTGTGAGTACTAAGTTCATGAGTCCTCTAGTTTCTTGCTGCAGACTGTAATTGAAAGAATAAGAAATAAAAAGGAGTTGAATCAACCTTAAATGAAGGTGAGGTTGGAGATGTGGGTCCGAAGTGTGTGTTTGGCTATCTGCAAGACAATATAAGTTTCAATATTCTTTTCTTATCTCAAGAAATAAAATATGAAAGCTTGATAGATGGGACCTTTTTTTTGTTTAATGCTGTTGTGTTGGCTGCTTTTGTCTTCTGCATGTGTTCAAAAGGGTTATTAATAAATGGCTTTTGAGGAATCACAAAAGGTAAATAACAAAGAATTTTACGAGAAGAATGTTTTACCTTGCCTCAGTGATTGGAGCGAGCAAGATGGTGGGTGGGGAACAAAGGGAAAAGAAGGTTTTTATTGAATGGTGAAAGTGACATGGAAGTTTGTCAACTTTGTAATTGTTGAATTAACAAATTGAAGTGAATCATGTCTACGTGGCCATTTGTTTTCGTCTATTAATTATTTAAAATATATAAAAAGTGCAAGTTGTGTTCTCATGAAAATGAACTGATCTCTTAAGTCACTAATTGAGTTTCACTTATTTGGGCTTAAGGCCCCATAGAGAGAAATGAAAAAAATTAATCCAAGTATCCATTGGCTTTGAAATAAATAAATAAATGATTGATGGGCAATTGAGCAAGAAAAAGAAATATATAATTGTATATAGTAATATATCTCATATGATTTAGCAATAGGTCATAATTGTTGATCAATCAAAATAATATTAGTGATCTACAATTTATGAAATTTCTTTGAAATAGCATAAATATTTAATACTAGGCGTGTATCAATAGTATTCTTAAATAAAAGCCTTCTATATTCTATGGAAATGTCGGGATATCACACTTCTTTATTGCGAAGTTGGGACCTAGTTCTCATATAGCTCGCTAGGCTTGCAATCCTATTCGTAGAGTATACAAAATCATTAGTTTCATCTCCATCTTCACTTCGACGAGTATTCTATCTTAGATCTTCGATAAATTCTGTAGGATCATGATAGTTAAGGTAAGTGCTTCTTTGTATGCGTGTGTTGGCTAAGCGGTAAGGGGTTAATGCCTAAGGCCAAAGGTCTTGGGTTCAAGTTCCCTATGGCGCGGTCTTTAAATTTCTTTATTTAATACTGTTAATTTATCCAAAAAAAAAATAAGTGTTTTTTTCATCTTCCACTATCATATTATGCATGATGATGCAAACAATCATTATTTTCACCATAATATCATGATCCCAAATAAGACATTTTCCCCATAATACCACAATCGTTAGTCTTGGGAGGGAATGAAATTTTGAGAGTTGAAGAAAGAATGATTGTGTCGATCCATTGAAAATTTGAGAAAGAAATACTAGATGTTATATGTAGAAAGGGAAAATTGAAGAATTTTAAGGTGTGTTGAAATATAATAAGAGTGGTCTCTATTTATAGAGAATGAAAAAATATAAATTTTGATTTTTTTATTTTTATTTATAAATATTTTATATAAAAAATATAATAATTTTATCTATTTATCAAAATAAAATCTTTCAAACCAATAAATTAGTGGCATGTGTTAGATTTTTATTGGTGCATTCTTGGAGGAGAGAGAGAGAGACCATGCGCTCTCTTTTTTAAGATGGTCGAACATCTCGCAAACATAGTTATTCAATTTTTCTTTTTTCTTTTTTTAATTATGGGGTGGTCGACCTGGTCTCCAAAAAGGAACCGATAACCTTGGTCTTAGTGGGTTAATATTTTGGATATTGATGTATTGTCACGACCGGACCTAATTAAGGATAATTAAGCCGGGGAAACCGTGACTAATGGAAGGAGATTAGAAGCGGGGTAGAAAGGGGAAAAATCAAACAAGAAAGGATCGCATTTCATCATTATTACAACATGAATATTTATAATATAACGGAGTTTTAGTCGTATAGACTCAAATAACTAGTAAGTTCGGATAACTCCGACTTATCCAAAATAGCATAAAACTTCTGAGTACGCAGCGGAATAAGGTTCTGATTACATGTATGAAGACATGTAACCCTAGAGTTCATTAATACATAATAAGACAAAAGAGTCCCGCTCGTCACTTCATCACCATCGGCAGCTACTCAACCTGCACATTTAGAAATATATGCAGGGCTGAGTACAAAAGTACTCAGTGGGCACGTATGCCTAAGTATAAAAATACATGCTTCAAAACTGTAAGTTGTCATGCCATCATAAACAGTACAACAAGGGAGTTTTTCGCTAAAAAGGCCCAAGCTTACTAAGTTCATTTGTGATTCTTAAAGTTCAACTGAACAGTTTAAGTTCTCTTGTATTTTATCATATCTGAAGCTTGTGTGCCGGAGAGGTGGCCACCTCTCACGGTCACTTGACCGGCCAACCCGCTAGATGACTCACGGTCACTGGTGTACACTAGCCCTGGCAGGATAGCTATCAACTGCTCAAGACCCGAATTCGATTACATAACTGGCAAAGCCACATCAGATAGATATCATACTAAAATTGAAACATTTATGGCAAGACAACAATTGAAATAATTTTCAGTTCAATGATTTTGTAACGAAATATCTTGTTCAAATGTAACATTAAATTCATTTGATATATATGAAAGTAATGCCCACCTGATAGTAACTCTTGCTGTGGTGTAGTGGCTCTTAATCGCTTGTTATTCCCGACCTTGACCTTTATTATGAGAATGTACATAAGATATTGCTCGATGAAAATCCTCAAATGAGAATACGGAATTAACGATGCATGATCCTTTTATGCATGAATCTCGTATGCATGAACTATTATTCTGACTTAATAGTCCCGAAAATTCTACTATAAATCCTAACTCTCGGATTAAATAAAATAACTTAAATAAGGCTCGTCGCATGAGGTCGGATAAATCATCATAATTAATCCGTTCTCTTCGGGGTGTTCTAATTCGTCAAATAGATAATCCCGCTCTATGTGGTAGATAGAAAGGAACTAACTCGGCTTATTCATTACATAACCTCGTAGGAATTAATCGGGCTTATCAAATAAGAACAGAATAATATTATAAGCTCAAGTAATTAGAAGGCTCAGCATAAGGCAGCCTACTAATCAATTAAAAGTGGGCTTGAATGAAATAAATAATTACAGTCTATTTATATATGAATCTGAAATCCAAATAAAATAATTAATCAGGGCCTAAGTATTAAAGAAAGGAAAAGCTCTAATTCAAAATAACTCAGCCCAAGAAAATCGGTCTATGTAAACGGATTAAACTCCAGTTGCCATGAAATAAGGGATGTGGGCCCAGTTAATTAAATAAAATCGGCCCAGAGAAAAATATTTCAGCCCAAGTGACTGAATTACTAACTGGGCTTAATTAATTAACATGAGAGGCCCAATTGAAATAATTCATCGGCTCAAGTAATTAAATAAATCTTGGCCCAATAAATAAATAATTTGATTAGCTGGGCTTAATTAAATAAATCAAACGAGGCCCAACGAAGATAATATAAAAGCCCAATTAAAATAGAATAGGTGAGCTTCAATTTAAATAAATTCTGTCACGACCGCACTTGCTAAGGATAGCAAATTCGGGGAAACCGCGACTAAGGGAGGGAATTTAGGAGCGGGAGTAAGAAAGGGACATATTCGGTTTCTTGATGACTCAACTTGTATAAGGAAATCAATCGAAATATCTAGATATCAATGAAGGCCACAAGGGGACCGTACATAATATTATCCCAAAACGGGGTACTCAATAGTTTTAGTACATTATTAAATAATACATATTGTTTGACATAATATCTTAACATAATCAGTGTTCGCAGCGGAATAACAATTTGAGTATATGTATGAAGACATATACTCTACTCTGAGGTAATCATCCTAGTTTGACAAAGCTCCGCTTGCACACTACATCCTCGATCACCACTCAACCTGCACATTTAAAAATACATGCAGGGCTAAGTACAAAAGTACTTAGTGGACACTTGCCGAAATTTACATACATGCATAATATTTTATTGTCAAGCCTTTCAACAGTAGTAATATACGAGGGTTTTCCTTTAAAGACTCGTATTTACCAAACATAATATCATTTCTTTCATCAATAACCCGCGCAGGTATTTTATATCATTAATCACCATATCAGTAACTCGTGCCGAGAGGGAGGCCTCCCTCTACGGACACTATGATCGGCCAACCCGCTAGATGACTCACGATCACAAGGTGTACACTAATTCCGAAGGGATTTGCGGTCCCATCCAGAATCCGAATTCGATTATCATCAGATAGGCAATTAATAATAAAACATAAAGCATTTAGGCATTGACAATATCATTTAAATTCATAAGCATAAAGTCTTAACAATTCTAATATATAATTTTAGTTTATACGTAGAAAGCCTACCTGAATAGCAGACTCACGGTTTAGCTCTAACTCTGGTGCTTGACCTTTAATCCGAGAAAATAAAATAAGATTCTAATTCTCGAAAAATCTCAATAAATGAGGATGCGTGATATGATTATGCATGACTCATATTCCTTTAATTAAATTATGAGGTGCTAATCCTATTTAAGGAATTAAATCTCGTCTTATGAGGTCGGATTATTAATCTTTAATAATCTACTCATTTTAAAATAATCTAATTCACTTACTAATTAATAATTAGTAAGTCTTAAAATCTTCTCTAATTAAAATTAATAGAATAATTATGAAGACCCAATTAAAATAAAATAATCAAGGCCCAAAAGGAATTTAATTCGAGCCCAAAAGAATAAATTCGAAGCCCAGTGCATTAATAATATTAGGCCCAACATCAATTAAATTCTAGAGCCCAACAAATGAGGCCCAAGATAATAAAATCATGAAGCCCAATAAGTGAGCCCATCATCATCCTTAAAATAATTAGTAAATTTTAATATTAATCTTATCTCGTCAAAACCTTAGACTCAAAACATTATCACATACTATCATTTAGGTTCGAAACTATTTATTCGAACATCAACATGCGCATTAATCATAACTCGTTCTATTTATGTCATCAAGTCAAATATTCCGTTATTTAAAAATAAATCCTATAATATTACATAGATAAATCATATCATCATAGATCATGCTTTCTTATTTTTTTTTAAAATCGTTTAATCATTTTCAAATAATCCATATTAATAAGTCATTTGAAAAGAATTAATTTAAATGAGAGTTTAACTCGAAATATTTCATTTTATAATCCATTTATAAATACTTGAAATAAAGAACTCCATTTAAATAATTAATTTAAAGGTCAATATATAATTAAATTAATCAAGCTCAATTTAAATTAATAATTAAGAGCTCAAATAATTTAAATAGATATAAGCCCAAATTAATTAGATAAATTAAGTCTATCATGTTTTTCTTTGAATAAGGCCCAAACAATTTAATTAAATCGGCCCAAGAGTTTAATTAAATCGGCCCAAGAGTTTAATTAAATCGGCCCAAGAGGGAGCCCAATATTTTCGGCCCAAACCCGGCTCAAACCCGGCCCAAACCCGGCTGAAACCCGGCCCAAACCCGGCTCCCTTTTCTAACCTAAATATACACACACAAACACCTCCCAACACACACACAAGCTTATCTCTCTCTAACTCTATCTCTCGGTTCTCTCTCTCCCTACTCTCTCTTCTCTCTCTCTTTACTCTCTCTGCTCTCTCTCTTCGATCTGCCGCCGCCGCTGCCGTTCAACGGCGCCGTCGCCGCCGGCGAGCGGCGCGGCCTCTCCTCCTCTCTCCCTGAACTCTCCCCCCCCTCTTCTCCTCTATCTCTCTCTCTAAATTTCGGCCGCTGGAAGTCAGCAGCGCAACCACGCCGCCGCTCCGTCGCCTCCGCCTCTCTTCCATGGCAGATCCGCCGCCGCCGTTCAACGCCACAGCCACCGCTTGGGTCGACGGGAGCCGCTGGAGCTGCTGCTGCTTCGCCGGGAGTCGACGGATCTGGCCTTCAACCGTTCGTCTCGCTCGGAGCTCCCGCCGCCGTTGGCTTGCACGGAGTCGCCGCCGACTGCAGCTGCTTCGCCGAGAGTCGACGGATCTGGAGTTGCTGCAGGCTCGTCCGGTGGTCAGTGGCTCGCTGGAGGAGCGCCGCCGCCGGCCGCTGCTGTTGGCAGCAAGAGCCCGGCAGCCGCCTCTCCCGGAGCCGCCGTCGCCGTGAGTCGCAGGGCTCCGACAATCCACCATCCTTTCTCTCTCGTTTTATCACTCACGATAGGTTCGTAAATTTGAATTAAAAACTGAAACTCCTCTTTCCCTTTCTTGGCAGATCGGAGACAACCGCGGCTCCGTCGCCGTCCGTCAACCGCCGGCGACGACGAGCCACCGAGGCTGCCCTCCCCCTGACCTCGACTCACACACGCAAACAGCCAACACAAAGGGTTTTTGTGCGAGAATCATATACTGTAATTGCTCAAATAAAAGTTTTAACTCTTTCCTTGTAACTTCAGTTCACAAGTACATATTTAGTAACTGTAAATCTATGAATTTGCTACTCATTTTCTTCATTTATCAAAGCATATGTAAATCTGAGTTAATGAGCATGTGTTGGTATTCTGGAATTGATGTATACAATTGAAGGATAATATATAAATTAGAAATATAAACCTTGAAAGATGAAAGATGTGGTGTTGTTTCTTGGCTGCGAGAGAGATGGTAGATGAATGTGAGAGGTGGGAATTGGCTGAAAAATGGTGTAGGTTATAAAAGAAAAAAAATGGGGTGGCTTGGGTGGAAATTCTTCAGCTTACAGGTATGAACACTTTCAGCCTGCATGTAAGACTGAAGAATTTCCTTCAGCATGCGTTCCAAATTTCTTCAGCTGGCATGTAAGACTGAAGAATTTCCTTCAGCATGCGTAGTAAGAATTTCTTCAGCATGCTAGGATTATTCAACTTTAATCATTAAAAAAAAAATCTAAGAGATTAATATATTAATTATATGGTTCCAAACTCATTTAAATACATTAAGACATATAAGCCTAATTCTTATTGAAGCATAAAATCCATTTGAGCTTGCTTCTAACATAAAATAAATTACTCATGGACTTAAGTAAACAATCGATAAAAGATTCATATTTAACACTTCAGTGTTAAATTCTCCACAATAAATTAATGGATGCTGAACTCTAATTACCATAATCAATCCTTAAATCAGTAATTAAAAGTATATAATCCTTAATAAAAAGTCGGGTCGTTACATACTATCCCCCTTAAAAGAAATTTCGTCCCGAAATTTGCATACCTATGTGAAAAGTTCTGGGTATTTTTCTTTCATCTGGTCCTCAAGTTCCCACGTTGCTTCTTTCGGTCCATGGTGTCTCCACAGTATTTTGACTGACACGATCGATTTATTCCTTAACTCTTGCACCTTTCGGTCCAAAATGGCTTCAGGTTTTTCCTCGTACGTCAAGTCTGGGTTAAGAATCATTTCATCTTGATGAATCACGTGTTTGGGGTCAAACACGTACCGTCTCAGTTGTGACACGTGGAACACATTGTGGACGTTTCCAAAGCTAGGTGGCAGTGCCAACCTATACGCTACGGGACCTATTCTTTCAAGGATCTCATAAGGTCCTACAAAACGAGGTCTCAACTTACCCTTAACACCGAATCTAACGATCCCTTTCGAGGGTGATATTTTAAGGAAAACCTTGTCTCCAATCTGAAATTGTAGTTCAGTTCGTCGGGTATCAGCATAAGACTTCTGTCTGTCCTGGGCCTCTTTAATTCTTGCTCTAATCTGGCGGATGGTCTCAATCATCTCGCTTACTGCATCTGGCCCAAGGATTTTTCTTTCACCTACCTCATCCCAGTAAAGTGGTGATCTACACTTCCTTCCATACAGCGCCTCATAAGGTGCCATATCAATGGTTGCCTGGTAACTATTGTTGTAGGCGAATTCGATTAACGGCAGCACTGATTCCCAACTTCCTCCTCGGTCTAGCACCACTGTCCTCAACATATCTTCAAGGGTCTGAATTGTCCTTTCTGATTGTCCATCTGTTTGAGGGTGAAAGGCGGTGCTAAAGTTTAATCTCGTTCCCAACTCTTTCTGTAAACTGATCCAAAATCTAGAAGTAAATTTTGAATCTCTATCTGAAGTAATGGATATTGGTATTCCATGTAGCCGTACAATCTCACGAATGTACAGTTGGGCTAGTTTCTCCGATCCATGGGTAATTGGAATCGGTATAAAATGAGCGCTTTTTGTGAGACGGTCTACTATTACCCAAATAGATGTGTTGCCCCTATTTGTCTTGGGTAGACCCGTCACGAAATCCATCGCTATGTGCTCCCACTTCCATTCTGGAATTTCCAATGGCTGTAATTTCCCATATGGTCGTTGATGTAAAGCTTTCACTTGCTGGCATGCAAGGCAACGCTCTACAAACGAGGCTATGTCTCGTTTCATCCCGTCCCACCAAAACTTCTGTTTTAGATCTTGGTACATTTTGGTACTTCCGGGATGAGCGGTATAGGGCGTGTCATGAGCTTCACTCATGATCTCGTTTCTGAGTTCCTCGTTATGGGGAACACACAATCTTCCTTCAAAAAGAACTGCGTTATCCTTTGCCTCTTGGTAGCCTCCTGGCGTGCCTGTTCGGATTTTGAGACGAACTTTTTCCAAGCTCTCATCCGCTCTCTGGGCACTGACGATCCTTTCTCTGAGGTCTGGGACGGCTACTAGAGTTGCAATAATTGCTCTTGTCGTTGCCGGTGGCTGAACCACTTCTATCTTCAATTTGTCAAAATCCCTTACAAGCGTGTCCTCTTGAGTGAGAAGAAGTCCTAACTCGGATTGAGTTTTACGACTTAAAGCATCAGCTACTACATTAGCTTTTCCCGGGTGGTAGTTGATACCGCAGTCGTAATCCTTTACGAGTTCGAGCCATCTCCTCTGTCTCATGTTCAAGTCTTTCTGCTCGAAAAAATACTTAAGACTTTTGTGATCAGTGAAGATTTCACATCTAACTCCGTATAGATGGTGTCTCCAAATTTTCAAAGCATGCACAATTGCTGCCAGTTCCAGATCATGAGTGGGGTAGTTCAATTCATGTGGCCTTAGTTGTCGCGAGGCGTAGGCAATGACCTTTCCTTCTTGCATCAACACACAACCTAGCCCATTTTTGGACGCGTCCGTGAAGATCACGTATTCTTTATCGGCTGCTGGAACTGCTAGCACTGGTGCAGTTGTCAATTTCTTCTTCAGCTCTTGGAAGCTGGCTTCACACTCTTCGTTCCACTTATACTTGATTCCTTTGCGAAGTAATTGCGTCATTGGTCTCGCTATTTTAGAGAATCCTTCGATGAATCTCCGGTAGTATCCCGCCAAACCTAAGAAACTCCGGATTTCATTAGGTGTGGTTGGTGATTTCCACTCGCGCACTGCTTGCACCTTGGCGGGGTCCACCTTGATTCCATCTGCTGATACGATGTGCCCTAGAAACATTACTTCTTTCAACCAAAATTCGCACTTGCTGAATTTGGCGAACAACTTCTCCGTCTTTAATGTCTCCAGGATGATTCTTAAATGATTTTCATGTTCTTGGTCATTCTTAGAATAGATGAGGATATCATCTATAAATACTAAGACAAATTTGTCTAAGTATGGATGGAAAACTCGATTCATGAGGTCCATGAATACTGCCGGTGCATTGGTTAGACCAAATGGCATGACAACGAATTCATAGTGACCATATCTTGTGCGGAAAGCGGTCTTAGATATATCCTCTGGTCTGATCTTCAGTTGATGATACCCAGACCTTAAATCTATTTTTGAGAATACACTGGCTCCTTTGAGTTGATCGAACAAATCATCTATCCTTGGGAGAGGGTATTTGTTTTTAAGCGTCAGTTTGTTCAACTCTCGATAATCAATGCACATCCTCATGGTTCCATCTTTCTTCTTGACAAAGAGTACAGGCGCTCCCCAAGGCGAGACACTGGGTCTGATGAAACCCAAGTCTAAGAGTTCCTGTAGTTGCACCTTTAATTCTTGTAGTTCCTTTGGGGCCATCCTGTACGGTGCTTTTGATACTGGGGCAGATCCAGGTTCTAGATCAATGGTGAAATCTAGTTGCCTGTCTGGAGGTAGTCCTGGCAATATTTCAGGAAAAACTTCTGGAAAGTCTCGTACTATTGCCACATCTTCCACCTTCTTGTCTTCACTAGCTTCTCCGTTTAGGTAGACGAGATAAGCTGTGCTTCCTTCCTTCATCATCTCTTTTCTGGCTTGTAATGCGGATATCACTGGTACTCTTTTCTTCATACCTATGCCGTGAAATTCCGTCGGTTCCTTTCCAGGTGGTCGAATAGAAATTTTTCGTTCACTACAAAGGATGGTGGCGTGATTCTCTGCTAGCCAGTCCATTCCTAAGATTATATCTACATCCCACATGAGCAGAATATTAAGATTGTTTGCTACCATCTTAAGTTCTCCTATTTCAAATTCTACGTTCGAGCAAACATGTGTGGTGGTAGATCTTCCTCCTGAGGGTGTAGTGATTCTTAAGGCACACTTAGCTCGTTCTGATTCGATTTCTAAGGTATCTACGCAAGGGGCAGATATAAAAGAATGCGAGGCACCAGTATCGAACAGAATCATTATGGAAAAACCTTTAAGCTTGCCCATACCTGCCAGGTTTCCTTGGTTTTTCTCGGGCTGGTTTTGGGTGAGAGCAAAGGCTCTTGCCTGCTGCGGCAATGGTTGTTGCCGCCTCTGTTGCTGTTGGCGCTGTTGGTTCTTGTGTTGGTATTGCTGCTGGTATGGCTGTTGTTGGCGGGGCTGGTATTGGTATTGCTGCTGGTATGACTGTTGTTGGCGGGGCTGGTGTTGCCCTTGAACTGCTTGCAGGGGCTGGGCATAAGTGGCCCTGATTGCCGCGCCCTGCTGTTTGTTGGGGCATTGTGAGGAGTAGTGGCCCTTCTGGCCACACGTGTAGCAACTGTCAGTTCCAGCCTTACAGACACCACGATGTGGTTTGTGGCATTTTGGACAAAGGGGAACTTCATTTTGTCTTTGGCTGCCCCCAGCTGGGGCAGGACCCTGTTGCTTCCCTTGTCCTTGTTGCTGATATTGTCCAAACGGCGCATTTCCTTGCCATGGCCTCTTGTTAGTCTGGTTTTCATTTCCTCTATGGTCGTTCCAGTTGCGTTTCCCTTTAAAGTTCTGAGGGCGTGCAGGTGGGTTGGCTGGCGCTGGGGTCTGTGATGGAGCCAACCTTTCTACTGGCATCGCAGCTTCGATGTCCAGTGCCCTGTTCAAAGACTCAGTGTATGAGAGTCCACCATGACTAGCTAGAGTCATCCGAATCTCGTGCCTCAGACCGGCACAAAATTTCTCCGCCATTTTCTCATCAGTATCCACCTGTTGTGGAGCATAACGCGATAAATCGCAGAACTCTCTGTCATACTCGGTCACCGTCTTCTTCCCTTGTTTCAGGCTATAAAACTCAGCCTCCTTCTTCTTTCTGTAGCTCTTGGGAATATACTTATCATATAATCCCGTCTTAAAGTCTTCCCAAGTGTATGCTGCCCATTGTTCGGGAGTCAGAGTCTTTCGGCGGGCTTCCCACCAAAAGTCAGCCGATCCGGCTAGTTGGAAAGACATACACGAGAGTCGCTCCTCTTCCGTGCAGTGTAGGAAAGTGAAGATACGCTCCAAGGCGCGTATCCAAGCTTCGGCCTCGGCTGGGTCGCCTGTCCCAGTAAATGTGGGCGGATTCTGTCGAAGAAACAGTTCTTCAGTCCTTCTAGCAGGGGGTGGAGGGGGTGGGGTAGGTTCCCTATCGTTTCGCCGCCCTTCAGGTATTTCATCGCGATTTCCATCATTGTTAACGTTTCTCCTAGGGGGGCGACCTCGTTTAGGCGGCATTCTGCAAATTACAAACACCCTTTTTAATACATTCTATACAGGAATCTCTAAGGCAATTAATAAAGAACTGTTTGTTAAATTTAACTTATCATAACTCCAAAACTAATATATTAACAGGAACCGTTGCATACACAAGTCACATTATTCAAAGTTACTACATTCTTAACTGACTCGTGAAGAATAAAACCCGTAGAGAAACATAAAACATACACGAGATCGTCGTAGAAAGCCCATGCTAGGGTCATATATATATATGGAATATTGCCTCATCGAGGGCTTTTACATCGTCAACCCAAAATGTAAGTAAAGTCTATCTAGTACTCCCTATGATGTATTGGCTTACTAGTTAAGCAATCACAAAAGGGTTTTTATTCACGGAACGTCCTAGAGACCAACATTTCCGTACTAATGCTAGCTAGAAACAACATAAATAAAATCATAGTCATTGGAACGAATTATTGTTTCCGGAGTACATTCACAAGCTAAAACTATCAAATCTATGAACTCTGAGTCGCGGTACGACTGTTCCTCGGTGACGTCAGGGGGTCCTCTTCTGGATCCTCCTCGGGGTCCTCCTCCTCATCCTCCTCGGGGTCCTCCTCCTCATCCTCGCCCGGCTCCCAGCTGGGCAACGGAGTCTCTCCCTGGCCCTCGCCTGTCTCCTGCATGATCTGGGCTGAGCGGAAGATATCGTCCACAATCTCACGGATCGGATCGTCTCTGGTGCTGATCCTGGCCGTGGCACGAGGCTTGATTGGAGCTGGAGTTGGCACGGGCTTGGGACGAGTAATTCTCATCGTACCATACTGTGCTGTATCGTCATCCTCCTGCATAGGGTATTTGCCCCTATCTAGAAACTCCCTCATGTTGGCCATGACCCTGTCGACATTTGCCATGGCAGCCTCAAACCTTGCGTCTATCGTAGGTATCAGTGGTGGTGGAGTAGCAGTAGCTCGGATCACTGAGTCAGGGGGCGATGGGAAATCCCTGCGAGCCCGTGGACGAGAAGGGCCTGCCTCGTCATCGTGCCTACCACGGCGCCCTAGAACTGAGGCTCGTGGTGGAGAATCTCGTGGCAAGGCCATCGGAGACTCAGGGGCAGTAGCGGGTGTCTCCGCTGGCAAAGGCGTCCCCACCTGTACGTAGTCTCCCGGAAGGATGTAGGGCCCTAGAGGAGCACGGCCCCACAAAGTGAAACAGATCTGAAGCTCTGCAATAAAGCTAGGGAAGTCTCCCATGAGGTCGTGGTAATCTTCTCGGCGAAAGATGTAGTGGGCAGAAATCTGTCTAGCCCATCCCTGCCACTCGGAAGGTAACAGTAAGATCAACCTCTGGATACCGTCATACCCTGATACTCCATGTGCACTCGCCTCGACCCAGTGTCTGTGAAAACCTGCGAGGAACTGTCCGAGGTTATCCCCGTGACATGGAGCATAGGTGCGGTAGGACCGCTCGACTTCCTCTGGACTAGCCCATGGGGGCAGTGGTCGTCGTCGGGTGAAAACAGTTCTCGCCATCTAACAAAGGAAATTCTATCGTCAAAAGTAGCACACGACAAGTAACTTAAGGCGATAAGGTTCTAAATATCTAAAATCGGAAAACAAGTTCGGTTCAATAACCATAACGTGCAAAAACACCTCATCATCTAAATCTAGCATTTACACAAGTCATACAGGTTCTTAATACTTAATTACAGATTACCTAATTCGACTATCATATAGTTCTAGTGTCGTTGTTTACCGAACTTAGGGCTTGTTATGTGATGATGATATTTTCTTAAATCTAGCAACGAGCACTAAAAGTTTCAACAAAATAAGTTCAAAAGGCCAAGCTAATTCGAGATCTCATCGTAGAAAAACACTCGAATATTTAAGCTATGCCCATGCCATCAACGTACTATTGGCGTTCGTTATGCTGCTCAATCTTCATGCTCGTGGTTTCATCATGCGACCCTTCGTGTGATTCTTCTTTCTCTATTTCGACCGTCATTGTCGATGTCATCGTAACATGAAGAAAAAGTTAAGGCATCTCCCTAAGTTCTCTTCTATGTTCCGTCGTGAGAGTGAGCATATATAACTTAACAGTTCTAAGTTCTTGTGATTCATACCATAGTCATACTTATTCATGCTTCATACATTTCAAGAAATTAACTTAATTAAAACTTGAAAGTACTTACCATAACCTCCGTTGAGCGTGACGAGATGTAGTGCCAAGCTTTTGTCAACTAGTTCAAAGTGTATTTACTTACTTAATCTAGACTCAACTTAGAAGGAATGAGTAGTACTCAGAGCAAAAGAAATGCTCTGATACCATTCTGTCACGACCGCACTTGCTAAGGATAGCAAATTCGGGGAAACCGCGACTAAGGGAGGGAATTTAGGAGCGGGAGTAAGAAAGGGACATATTCGGTTTCTTGATGACTCAACTTGTATAAGGAAATCAATCGAAATATCTAGATATCAATGAAGGCCACAAGGGGACCGTACATAATATTATCCCAAAACGGGGTACTCAATAGTTTTAGTACATTATTAAATAATACATATTGTTTGACATAATATCTTAACATAATCAGTGTTCGCAGCGGAATAACAATTTGAGTATATGTATGAAGACATATACTCTACTCTGAGGTAATCATCCTAGTTTGACAAAGCTCCGCTTGCACACTACATCCTCGATCACCACTCAACCTGCACATTTAAAAATACATGCAGGGCTAAGTACAAAAGTACTTAGTGGACACTTGCCGAAATTTACATACATGCATAATATTTTATTGTCAAGCCTTTCAACAGTAGTAATATACGAGGGTTTTCCTTTAAAGACTCGTATTTACCAAACATAATATCATTTCTTTCATCAATAACCCGCGCAGGTATTTTATATCATTAATCACCATATCAGTAACTCGTGCCGAGAGGGAGGCCTCCCTCTACGGACACTATGATCGGCCAACCCGCTAGATGACTCACGATCACAAGGTGTACACTAATTCCGAAGGGATTTGCGGTCCCATCCAGAATCCGAATTCGATTATCATCAGATAGGCAATTAATAATAAAACATAAAGCATTTAGGCATTGACAATATCATTTAAATTCATAAGCATAAAGTCTTAACAATTCTAATATATAATTTTAGTTTATACGTAGAAAGCCTACCTGAATAGCAGACTCACGGTTTAGCTCTAACTCTGGTGCTTGACCTTTAATCCGAGAAAATAAAATAAGATTCTAATTCTCGAAAAATCTCAATAAATGAGGATGCGTGATATGATTATGCATGACTCATATTCCTTTAATTAAATTATGAGGTGCTAATCCTATTTAAGGAATTAAATCTCGTCTTATGAGGTCGGATTATTAATCTTTAATAATCTACTCATTTTAAAATAATCTAATTCACTTACTAATTAATAATTAGTAAGTCTTAAAATCTTCTCTAATTAAAATTAATAGAATAATTATGAAGACCCAATTAAAATAAAATAATCAAGGCCCAAAAGGAATTTAATTCGAGCCCAAAAGAATAAATTCGAAGCCCAGTGCATTAATAATATTAGGCCCAACATCAATTAAATTCTAGAGCCCAACAAATGAGGCCCAAGATAATAAAATCATGAAGCCCAATAAGTGAGCCCATCATCATCCTTAAAATAATTAGTAAATTTTAATATTAATCTTATCTCGTCAAAACCTTAGACTCAAAACATTATCACATACTATCATTTAGGTTCGAAACTATTTATTCGAACATCAACATGCGCATTAATCATAACTCGTTCTATTTATGTCATCAAGTCAAATATTCCGTTATTTAAAAATAAATCCTATAATATTACATAGATAAATCATATCATCATAGATCATGCTTTCTTATTTTTTTTTAAAATCGTTTAATCATTTTCAAATAATCCATATTAATAAGTCATTTGAAAAGAATTAATTTAAATGAGAGTTTAACTCGAAATATTTCATTTTATAATCCATTTATAAATACTTGAAATAAAGAACTCCATTTAAATAATTAATTTAAAGGTCAATATATAATTAAATTAATCAAGCTCAATTTAAATTAATAATTAAGAGCTCAAATAATTTAAATAGATATAAGCCCAAATTAATTAGATAAATTAAGTCTATCATGTTTTTCTTTGAATAAGGCCCAAACAATTTAATTAAATCGGCCCAAGAGTTTAATTAAATCGGCCCAAGAGTTTAATTAAATCGGCCCAAGAGGGAGCCCAATATTTTCGGCCCAAACCCGGCTCAAACCCGGCCCAAACCCGGCTGAAACCCGGCCCAAACCCGGCTCCCTTTTCTAACCTAAATATACACACACAAACACCTCCCAACACACACACAAGCTTATCTCTCTCTAACTCTATCTCTCGGTTCTCTCTCTCCCTACTCTCTCTTCTCTCTCTCTTTACTCTCTCTGCTCTCTCTCTTCGATCTGCCGCCGCCGCTGCCGTTCAACGGCGCCGTCGCCGCCGGCGAGCGGCGCGGCCTCTCCTCCTCTCTCCCTGAACTCTCCCCCCCCTCTTCTCCTCTATCTCTCTCTCTAAATTTCGGCCGCTGGAAGTCAGCAGCGCAACCACGCCGCCGCTCCGTCGCCTCCGCCTCTCTTCCATGGCAGATCCGCCGCCGCCGTTCAACGCCACAGCCACCGCTTGGGTCGACGGGAGCCGCTGGAGCTGCTGCTGCTTCGCCGGGAGTCGACGGATCTGGCCTTCAACCGTTCGTCTCGCTCGGAGCTCCCGCCGCCGTTGGCTTGCACGGAGTCGCCGCCGACTGCAGCTGCTTCGCCGAGAGTCGACGGATCTGGAGTTGCTGCAGGCTCGTCCGGTGGTCAGTGGCTCGCTGGAGGAGCGCCGCCGCCGGCCGCTGCTGTTGGCAGCAAGAGCCCGGCAGCCGCCTCTCCCGGAGCCGCCGTCGCCGTGAGTCGCAGGGCTCCGACAATCCACCATCCTTTCTCTCTCGTTTTATCACTCACGATAGGTTCGTAAATTTGAATTAAAAACTGAAACTCCTCTTTCCCTTTCTTGGCAGATCGGAGACAACCGCGGCTCCGTCGCCGTCCGTCAACCGCCGGCGACGACGAGCCACCGAGGCTGCCCTCCCCCTGACCTCGACTCACACACGCAAACAGCCAACACAAAGGGTTTTTGTGCGAGAATCATATACTGTAATTGCTCAAATAAAAGTTTTAACTCTTTCCTTGTAACTTCAGTTCACAAGTACATATTTAGTAACTGTAAATCTATGAATTTGCTACTCATTTTCTTCATTTATCAAAGCATATGTAAATCTGAGTTAATGAGCATGTGTTGGTATTCTGGAATTGATGTATACAATTGAAGGATAATATATAAATTAGAAATATAAACCTTGAAAGATGAAAGATGTGGTGTTGTTTCTTGGCTGCGAGAGAGATGGTAGATGAATGTGAGAGGTGGGAATTGGCTGAAAAATGGTGTAGGTTATAAAAGAAAAAAAATGGGGTGGCTTGGGTGGAAATTCTTCAGCTTACAGGTATGAACACTTTCAGCCTGCATGTAAGACTGAAGAATTTCCTTCAGCATGCGTTCCAAATTTCTTCAGCTGGCATGTAAGACTGAAGAATTTCCTTCAGCATGCGTAGTAAGAATTTCTTCAGCATGCTAGGATTATTCAACTTTAATCATTAAAAAAAAAATCTAAGAGATTAATATATTAATTATATGGTTCCAAACTCATTTAAATACATTAAGACATATAAGCCTAATTCTTATTGAAGCATAAAATCCATTTGAGCTTGCTTCTAACATAAAATAAATTACTCATGGACTTAAGTAAACAATCGATAAAAGATTCATATTTAACACTTCAGTGTTAAATTCTCCACAATAAATTAATGGATGCTGAACTCTAATTACCATAATCAATCCTTAAATCAGTAATTAAAAGTATATAATCCTTAATAAAAAGTCGGGTCGTTACAAATTCGGCCCAAAGAAATAATGTAACCAAGGCCCAAACTTTAATTAAAATCGGCCCAAATATTAAAATAAATAAAGCCCAAAAATTTGGCACAACTCAATTAAATAAGATGTAGAGGCCCAAATAATTAAAGGAGTTCGGCCCAAATAAAATAAATAAGGAGGCCCAAATTGAAAATAAAATAAAGGCCCATTTCAAACTCTCTCTCTCTTATTCAGTCGAGCTCTCGCTCCCTCTCTCTCAGAACAGTCGACCCCCCCTTTTCTTCTCAAAGCAGACGCCCCTCTCTCTCTATTTCTCCCTCTTGCTCCGCCTCCAACCGGCCTCAGCCGAGGCGCCTGCCGCCTCCGCTCTGCGACTTGGCGAGTCGGCGCTTCGCCTCTTCTCCCTCTCTTCTCAAGGCAGATAGGGTGAACCCTAATTCCTCCATCACTTGAATCCGCCACCACCACTTTCGAAATCCGGCGAACGGCCGTTGCCGGTGGGTGAGGCCGCCTCTCCTTCGTCTGTCGTCCTTCCTCCCTCAATTTCTCTCTCAAAAGTTCACCGAAGAAGATAAACTGAAGAGTCCTATTCTCTCCCAAAATCAGAAATCGCCGCTGCCGTACTCTCCGTCGGAGTCGCCGTCGCGGTTCCTCTCTATCAAGCTGCCACCGCCGCCGCTGCCACAGCCTGCAGTTCGGCGAATCCGACGCCTTCATCGACTCTGCTCTCTCTCCGTTCTTCGCACAGCAAAGGCAAGGCTGTGCCCTTATATCTCCATTCAAGAATCGCCGCTGCCTCTGGTGGAGAAACTGGAGAACTAGGGCGTTGCTGCCGCTGTTTCTGAGGTCCGACGAGGCCATCGTCGTCCCCTTCTCTCCCAGGAAATGAAGCCGAAGCCAAAGCCGAAGCCGAAGCCGAAGCCGCCACCTATTTTCTCCTTTGTGAACGTTGTCGCTGCGACTGTTGCTCTGGAAGCAGCAAAGGTCGCTGCGTCGTCGCGTTTCTCCAGTGAGCAGGGGGTCCGCCGTTGCTGCTATCTCCGGAGTCGAAGGTTCGAGCCACGCCACGCCGTCGCTGCTACCATTTTGACTTCGATCGGCAGCAAGAGCTATCGTCAGAATCTTCGTCTCGTCTCGGCTGAATAGGGCAGCCGCCCCCTTCCCATACGAAGCTAAGTAAAACTCGACCCTCTTTCTATCGGCTCTCAACGCGAATTAACTACAAGGCGTAATCTCTTGTTGTTTGTATAAACTCAGTTCATAAATCTCTTGTAAAACTATAGTGTTCTGTACTAATCTTTGTTTTACTAGTTCTTGCGTGAAGTCTATAAGTATAAACTGAATTAGCTATTCATCAGTAACATATCATGGCTTATGCTGGATTATGGAAAGTGTGACTTCGCTAAGTCTATACGCATATATACTAATCTGTATAGTCTATATCCATTTACTAAAACATGGTTTGATGCTATGAAGTATAGCTTTGAATAATTGAGATAGTATAATACCTTGCAATTGATTTGTGGCTTAGTTGTTGTTGTTGAATAAATGGGAGAAGTTGGAATCTGAAAATAATCAGGTTGTTGTTCTTGCTTTAATGCAGGTGAGAAATAGTAAAGGTGGAGGGATTGAATCAAAACTTACCCCTTGAAGTTTGCTGGCAGAGCAATAAACGATTTCCTCTTGCTCCTTAGTGGATTCTACATGAAAAATGGAAGAGAATGAATGTGGTTTGTTGGTTGAAGTTGAGGCTAAGTGGAGGATGAAGAATATGGTGTGTTCTTGGCTGGAGTCGACTAAGTGGAGTGGTGGCAAAGTGTAGTGGTGATAGTAAAGTAGTGGTGTTGGTGGTTGAAGAAGTGGGGAGCAAAGGGTGGTGGGAAAAAAAATGTAGAGGAGGATTAATGATGTATATTCTATGTCTCGGTGATTCTGTAACTGTAAAATGGATCGCGTGCTCGTATCTGCTTGGTACTGTTTATTTAAATAAATCTCGTATTTCGACATGTGATTTCTCGCTAAAATCGATAAGTTATAAAATAAATCTAAATTAAATCCGTAGATTTAATTCGTTCGTTGTTTTAATATATAAATTAAATCCGCAGATTTAATTAACTCACGAGTCGGAAATAATCCACGACTTAAGTGAAAAAAAATCTAGTTCCATCTCGCTTAAATAAATAGCGTGACTTTGCTAAGTCAGTTATAACTCTGAAATAATATCATTGACTGCTTTAACAATATAAATTCAGGATCATCTGCTGAATTCATATCAGGATAATAACTGGTTTCATTCACTGATGAACAATAATAAACACGCATTACTGGATTTAAAAATATATAAAAGAGCGGGTCACTACATGTATTTTTTATATATTATACTCCCTCCGTCCGCCAAAAGTGGGGCACAATTACTAAATCGGGCGTCCGCAAAGAGTGTACCACTTTCCTTTTAAGGAAATGGTCCCACCATCCACTTTAATCTTTTAACCTTCTAAACACTCTTTATTTACAAAAAAACCACTCCAAATTCAATCTCAACCACATATCTCATAAAGTGGTGGGGCCCTTACTCCACTACATCAAAATCATCACAAATTTTATTAAATCCCGTGCCCACCTAAAGTGCCCCACTTTTGGCGGACGGAGGGAGTATTATTTAAACATATTAAAATTTTTATAAAAATAGGATGGTCTATAGTTATATATAGATGATGTATTTCTCGATTTTATAAAAATGCAAAAATTAAAATAAAATATTAATATTATTTTCTTTTTTCACATATCAGTAATGAAGGACTATAGAACCGCGCGGTTCTATGAACATATTTTCTAAAACTCCATAATTTGCTAATGTAATACCCGGGTTTTTGATGACGTGTTTAATTACTTTGTAAAGAGATGAGGAGTTATATTGTAGTAGCCCGCTCTTTTATTATACTTAAATCCAGTAATACGATAATTATTATTTCATCTTTCAGTAAATCAAGCCCAGTAATTATTTTATGATTTAAATTCAGCTTATGACACTGGATTATATTCTAATTGAAGCAGGGTTATTATTTTATCACTAAGTCAGTTAGCTTCGCGTGAGTAAAACCGCGATGAGAATTATTGAGTAAGCCAATAATTATTCAGTTCATATTTATAACTGACTTAGTTAAGTCATGTTAATTATTAATCACAATAGAATTATTTTTCTATTTTTTTTATTATTATTTCTTGAGTCGTGAATTTATTCCGGCTTGTGAAGAATTAAATCTACGATATTAATTTAGATATTACTCTGTGAATTAAATCTACGGATTTAATTTAAGCTAAGCAAGGAAGCGGATATCGAGTAGTTTCATAAACACGCGATATTAACAAAACCCGGGAGTTGATTTTTATTTTAAAACGCAATACAATATTACAGATATAGAAATTCCAATACAAGAATTATTGCTTCTGTTTACACTTCACTATTTTTCTACCTATCTACCAACACTTAAAAAAAAAAAAGTGCATGTGTGCTATTCCTTAAGCATGCTCAAACTTTCCCTCCGACTCAAAGATTGCAGATTTCAAAGATTTCAGATCTCTAGCCGCAACAAATCTCATTTTTTTTCAAAAGTACAGATTTCCAGCCGCAGCAAATCTTATTTTGTTCAAGAGCAGCCGACTTTCACTCACCAAAAATTCCACGTTCATAAACTCCATTGTCGCAGCAATTCGTCTATAAATTAACTCAAATGAATCAGTTTTAAAACCACAAACTTCAATTGCTAAATTCTAAAGTACAGAGTGTTCGTTTTGAGCAGAGTTATTCTTTCAGCAAGGTTCAGCAAAGGTATTAATTTCAACCTTCTTTCCTGTGTACACACATTACTATCCAAGACATATCAATCATTTTACAGTTTACAGAATTTGTACGCATCAAAGTTTTCACAAGAAATCAGAATTAGAATTTGTATCTCAATAAGAATACAGAAAACCAAGTTTTCATTCCAAAATCAAGTCTTTATACAAAGTTGAGTTTTCTGAAAACTAATTCTAATATACGAACCTATCGAGTGATAAAATGAGAGGGAAGATACGGTGGAAAGTCGAAGCCCTGCTGTCCATGTAATACCCCGTTTCCTCGAGCTAAGTTTAGAATAATTTTGAACTTAGATTTAAGATGATTCACGCCAGAATGAGAAAAAGAATTTATTTTTAATTCCAACAAAAATGATTTACAAAAACATTTGTAAATTTAGTTATTAAATTTATATGCATTGCATATTTATTTAATTTAGCATTCAAGTATTTTCACGAGATCGATATTTATTTAGCGAACCCTGAAGTATTTATTACAGTCCCGATATTTTATCCTGAGGGATTTTATTAGTTCAATCAACACCGCATCTCACACCATACCCTATGTTCCTAATAGCCACCCTATATCATGATTATTTTTTTTCATACATGTCTTTAGCCACCCTATATCATGATTATTTTTTTTTTCATACATGTCTTTATGCAGACAATCAAATCTCCCATATCTTTATCAAATTTCTTTTGCTTTAGGCTGTCCACTTTCTTTTGCTTCCACTTTCAAATTCCACTACACCTAACATCACCACTGTAAAACCCAACTGCCAGCCATATAATCAAACATCAGAACATGAACCCATCCATCCATACAATCTTTGAGTTCTCAAGAAAACAGCAACACCGATTTCATCAATAGAAGCAATCAAAACCAGTATCATTCATTCACAAAGGTTCTACCTTTTCTTTATACATCTTTCATTTATTCTTTACACAATCCCAAACCATATCAGACTACATACATTTTTCATGAATTCTTTGCAGATACACAACAAATAGAAACAGACTCCATTCCACACCTACAAGGTTATTTCTATGACTCGAGCACTTCTTTTGAAACAGAAACTCAAGTTAGAACCCATAACACATACACTGATTCCATTATATATAAATTTGCATATGACAACAAGACCCAAACTCAATGATGTTATTTATCGTCTGTGCATATACTGTCACACCCCAATTCTTGAATGAATAAAAATAATCGAGGTGCAACTAATTCATAGAAATAAACAAGGAACAACCTTGTTAAAACTCGAATAATAAGATAGAAAGTCGGGCTATGCCCCTTTGGATCACAAGTTTTGTTTCATGCTTCTGACAACCGACATTCATTAACTCGAAACTAGAAATTTTAAATTGAAGCTCGACATGAAGTCATCTTAAGTTGAGAAAACAAAAGATGTATAAGAGTTATTACTACAGCGGAAGTCTACATAGAAATTGAACCCTAGCCTCAGCTCAGTCCCGTCAGCACCGGCCAGCCAACCTGAAAACATTTGAAAGTATTTTTGGGCTAAGTACTAATGTACTCAGTGGGCATGCATTTTCATAAACATTTCATATTTTCATAAAGACAGTTTATCCAATCATAATTTACATAACTTAGAAGGTTTTAAAACGAAATAACTTCTAAGCATGTTAAAATATTTTCTTTCATTTGTGCGCACATGTCACACTCCCTTTCCGTTACTCGCTGTGATCCCGGACCTTTTAGCCACCGACGGATCCATTACTCCTGCTTTACTTGGACTGAGGGCGTAACCCAGCCAAGCTCCCATTTGGGACCCAATGCTCCGGAACACATCCCGTCGAGCACCCTTATAACGCCTCATACATGATTAGTGCCCGATGGAGATCAACCCACCAGGTCAGCTAATAGGTGTACACAATTCTCAAATAACGTGTTAGGTCAAGAGAGAACCTCGATCGATTCATTGTTGCGAGCCTTAAACGGAGCAGAGTGCACAAAATATTTTATTGGATAAACAGTTTGCATTTAATAGAATAAACAATTTGTATTTCATTGAAACATTTAGAGCTTAATAACTCAATCATACTTTATACATTTGGAAAGTAAGCCCACCTGGATAGGCAAAGCCTGAAGATCATACACATAAAAACCTGTCTTGGGAAAGCAGCGATAATCCCCCTGGTCACAAAGCCTACAAGAAATTCTATTCTTAATAGGTCTCGTGATGCTAACTTAATATCTTAGGGAAAATACTTAACATTCTATAATTCGTCACGCCGGGTTTCAAAATTTAATAAATAAATATTGAAAACTAACTTTCTTGAGTCAAGGACACCAACAATATCCTTACTCGATTTTCTTCACTAATTGTATTTAATGAAAACCAATTTAAATCATAAATATTTTTATTGCAAAATGCTAATGCAATTTCATGACATGCTTAAACATATAATAAGTAATTTGTTTAAAATATGCACATAATAGTAATATGATATTATTATGCAAATTAAAATAATTAATCGAACTTAAGTATGAAGTCCAATTAATTAGACTAGTGCAGTCCAAATATTTAATAAAAGTCAGGCCTGGCAAATAAAAGAACCCAGCCCAACACTTTAAGACAAATCTCAGCCCAACAAATTAAAATAAAACTCGGCCCAGCAGAGAAATAATTTGGCCCATGACATAGCCCAACACCTAACCCTTTTCTTCCTTCTTTTTAAAACACACACACAAACACACACACACACGCACACACACACGCAGCTGCGCAGCAGCACCCTCTCCCTTTCGCCCTCTTCTCTCCTCCGGCGGTAGGCGTCGCCGGCCACGCCGCCGCCCCCGACAACCCTCTCCCTCTCCTCTGCTCTACTATCTCCCTCAAACAGACGCCCATCACCTCCCTCTCTCTCTCACTTCACGTCGGAAGTCCGCCGCCGCGGAGACTCGCCGGAGGCGCAGCAGCGACGAGCCGCCGCCACCAGCTCTCTCTGACAGTGGCCGAGCAACAGCGGCACCTCCTCCTTCTCGAATCCGGCGACCACAGGACAGCCATGGCCGCCACCGACCAACTCCAGCCCCCCTGTTCTCTCTGGATCGGCGGGCAGCAGGAGCATCAGGCCACCGCCGCCGTCGCCAATCCCCTCTCTCTCCTCCGTCCGTGGCCGAGCAACAGCAGCCATGGCCGCCGAGCTCTGCCTCCCTCCGCTGATCCTATCGAAGCAGTCGCCCATCCCCCTACCCTCTGCTCCCTCCGGCCGATAGCAGCGAGGACCGCCGCTGACCACCGCCCCCTGACCTCTAGTGTAGTAGCCCGCTCTTTTATTTATGATTAAGATTAGTAAATGCGATATTTAATTATTGCATCCTCCAGTAATGTTAATCCAGCTGAGATTCTGAATTAGATATTTCCACATGAAATGATCGTGATTTATTCATTGAGTAGACAATGATTTATTTTCTAGAATGATAACTGACTTAGCAAAGTCAGGTTATTAATTTTTTATGCTATAGAATATTATTTCTATCTATTATTGTTACTTGAGTCGTAGATTTATTCCGACTTGTTAATCTAATTAAATCTACGGATTTAATTTAGATATTAGACGACATGTGAAGCGAATTGAATTTACGGATTTGATGTAGAATTAGCAGGCAAGAAATTAGATATCGATATTCAAGATACGTGATTAGTGGGAATAATCAATGTTTGATTGCAAACACGCAATTTTATCAGCAAAACTCGAGATTAGTATTATTGATACACAAGATATAGATTTATCGAAGACTGAAGGATTTTCTTCACTTTACTCCTACCATATAGCTAGTACACGCAACAATAAAGAAAAGAAAAAGGGGAAAGAAAAGAGAAAGGTGCGTGTGTGCACATAGAATAAAATAGCTGCAACAACAGTAGTTCTGATAACACTCATGTCCCATCCTTTCCCCTGTAGTAACTTGCGGCGCTTGCGGCTGGAGCAGTAAGGGGTCTTTCAACCACCCTACTGTTAAAACATGTTATTATCATAATGCAGAGAATAAAGAGAAGCAAGATTATTGTTGTTGTATTGCTTACTTTTCCTTGATTACAATGCATCCTTATATAGTATAAGGATGGATAAAAAGTCTTACAAAATCTTCTTAAAATCAAATATACACACTCTTATATTCAATTCAAAGATCTAATCTTTGAATTGATTTTAATACTTTTGACTATTGATTCTTATTTTCAACACCTACAGCCACCCTACCTCTGTACCATCTCCGTAGAGTGCTCAAGTGTTCAGCCAACAACCATTCCCTCTTAGTCTTAAACCTCCAGCCAGCAATCTCACTTCATTCTCTCCCATTCCACACTAAGGACTTTTGAGAGAGAAACGGGAGAATCCATTGCTGCTGCAAGACTTCAAATGAGGTAAGCCCTGACTTAAATCTCCTCCACCTGCTTCCATGATTCCACCTTCATTTGTTAAGAAAAACAATGCATAATTCTATTTCAGTTTGTCTCCACGAGAATCAATAGCAACACAGCAGCCACCCAACAGTTTGAACATATCCAAGGTATTTCACTATCCCAAGTATTCAATCCAGTTCGCATTCATTTCAAAACATGGCTAGTTTCGATTAATAAATGACCATAAGCATGTTAAACTTAGCAAAGTTACATGTTCTCTAAGGGATAACATCACTAGAATTAAGGACTAATAGAAAATAGAGGGAGACGAGAACTCAGCTTTTAGAGAAGGCGGGGCTACTGCCCTGTTTGTTCGGGCCGAAGGACGTCGAGTGGGCGGCAACTCGCGGGGACAGCAGCGTCGGCGGCGTCGAGCGGTGAAAGGCAGACGACTCCCGACCTCGGCGATGGCTCTCGCTGATTCTGGATTTCAGCAGCGGCGGAGTACCCTTCGCCCGAATCCAGCAGCAACGTGGCGTGGCTCGAACCGTCAGACCTCGGGGAATCGACGGAGGCGGCGAGAAACGCAACGGCTGCGGCAAGATTGAGAGTGGGCTGAGGACCAGAGCTCGACCTCTGCCTTGGGTGTGTGTGTGCGTGTTCCCGGAGCTTCCAGAAGGGAGAAGAGGTGAGGAATGGCGCCGGGCTCAGGCTCTACACCGGCGTCGCCGATTTGGGAGAAGGAACGACCGCGGCTCATCGAAAGTTCAGGGGCGGCGGCGGTGATTTCCGATTTGGGAGAGCTAGGGCTCGATTTTGGAAGGGGGAGAATTAGGGCTCAAATTTTGGGTGGCCTCCCTAAATCTGAGAGACAGCAGCAGAAGCTCGGCCGGCACGGTCTTGCCGGAGCCGTTCGCGGCGGAACCGGCTGGAGATGGAGCGAGAGAGAGAGAGAAGGCTGTTTCAGCCGTGACACTGGGAGAGTGAGGCGGACTTGAACATGAAGCGAAAGAGAGAGAGAGAGACCGAAAATGAAGAAAAGAAATGAGGATGGGTTAGCTGCTATTGGGCCGAATTCATGGGCTGATTTATTTGAGGCTTAATTATTCAGCTGGGCTATTTTACTAACCGGGCCGATTCTTGTTAAAGCATACTGGGTGTCCCTAATAAATAGTTTCTATGCCCAGTTCTTTATTTTTTAATTGAGCTTTCTTATGTTGCTCCTATTTAATAATAAGATTTTCCTATTATTTATTTAGCCCGATAAAGAGTAGTTTAGATTAATCTATTAATTGGATTTAGTTAATTCTGATTATGGATTCTTTTGAACAAGATTATTAATTAGTAAGCGGGTTAGTATACCTTAAGATGAGTGGATTAATTAAGATTAATAATCCGATATCATAAGACGAGCTTTAATCCAATAATTGGATTAATAATTAAAGGAATATGAGTCATGCATATTTATTATACGCATTCTCATTTATTTGAGAATTTTCATCGAGCTAAGGTTTGACCTTATGTTCTCGCATTAAAGGTTAAGCGCAAGAGTAAGAGCTAGTCAAGGAGTTACTGAACTGAAGCAAAGCTTTGCTATCAGGTGGGCATTACTTTTACTATACGTATATAGAGATCCCCTACGTATCGTAGGCCTCTTATACGAATGAATGCATGAGATGATCTAACTGTTAATTTCAGTTTCATATATATCAAATGAGTTTAAATGTTACATTCAAGCAAGTTATTTCATGATAAAATCTTTGAGTTAAAGTTATTTCAAGTATTGTCTTGCCATAAAATGTTTCAATTTTAGTATGATATCTATCTGCTTTGGCTTTGCCAATGATGTAATCGAATTCGGGTCCTGAGCAGTTGATAGCTATCCTGCCAGGACTAGTGTACACCAGTGACCGTGAGTCATCTAGCGGGTTGGCCGGTCAAGTGTCCGTGAGAGGTGGCCACCTCTCCGGCACAAGTTCCAGATATGATAGATTACAAGAGAACTTAGTCTGCAGACGAACTTTAAGAATCACAAATGAACTTAGTAAGCTTGGGCCTATTTAGCTAAAACTCCCTTGCTGTACTGTTTATGATGGCATGACAATTTACAGTTTTACGAAGCATGTTTGTGTTTATACTTAGGCATACGTGCCCACTGAGTACTCTCGTACTCAGCCCTGCATATATTTCTAAATGTGTAGGTTGAGCAGTGGCTGATGAAGATGAAGTGAAGAGCGGAGCTTTTGTCAAAAGTTAAATGAATGAACTCTTGGATACATGTCTTCATACATGTAATCAGATTATGTTATTCCGCTGCGTATTCTTAAGTAATAAGTCTTTTGAATTAAGTCGGATTCATCCGAACTTACTAGTTAATTGAATCTTTGTGGCTAAACATAAGATATATTATAAATGCCCCTTCGCTGTCAAAGATTAAGTTCAATCCTTCATTATATATATTTACCCTTTCTATCCCCGCTTCTAATCTTCCTCCCTTAGTCATGGTTTTTTTTCGGCTTAATTATCCTTAATTAAGTCCGGTCGTGACAGAATGGTATCAGAGCAGTTCGTTTGCTCTGAATCCAAGAGTTACCCAATTAGTCCTAAATTTGATATTAGTATAAAAGAGTCAGTCAACAAAAGCTCATCACTTCATCACATCGTCACGCTCAACAAGAAAGAAAGAGGTAATGATTTTTTTATCAAACGTTGAAAAGTTCACGTTTCATGCGAATGTATAGATGCTTATATTTAAGTTTTATGTCTTATTGATTGATTAGATATCTCAATAAACTTAGAAATATTAAGAATGCATGATCACTGTTACGAAAGAACAGTAGAAGGTAGAAATTCAGTTATCTTTCACTATAGCCATAGTGAAGAGCTAAGCAAGAGGAAGAACATCAAATGTCACTTGAAGAGACACGAGAATTCAATGAGAAAAATGCAATGAGACGAAAATAAGAGTGTCACACATGAGTCTGTGATACGGGCATAGTTCCTTATTCAGACTATTCGCCCGTGATAAAATACCGAACCAACTATTGCTTGACCCGACAAGAACTTACTTGAGACATTGCTCATAGTGATGAGTAGCTAGCAGTTGCGTAATGAGCTAAGCCTCATTTCAAACCCCTCAATTATCACCAGTTATGGCGTGAAGAGAACCTTCATGATTTATGAGTGAACTATAGAATTAGACTCACATAGAGTCATAAAGCTTAGTGTAATGATGTTATAGTGTTGCAATTAGAACTGTCACCTTATAATTTCAGATATTCGGAACCTTTTTACATTACACATGAGCATGATTTAGAACCCCTATTGATTATGATCGCCTACTACGAACCGGAAGGACGAGATGTGACATGGGTAACTAGAAGTTACCGACCATTATGATCGACCAGAGAAATCTATACAAGTGCGTAAGACGAGAGGAGTTCCCGAAAATATTTTAGAGTTTAACAAGAGTTAAAAGTATCGACAATGGTTCGATGCTAAAGTCAATATATTGAGATTCTAATGAGACCCTAAGGGTATACTCAAGTTAAGTTTACATACCTTAGCTGATCAGGGACATTTCCCCGGCTAGAATGTCTCGAGTGGAACATCCAGTCTAGTAATCAGAATGAAAGTAATAACTAAAGTTGTTCCATGATTTAGTATTGTGTGTGGTGACACAGACCTTGTAAAGATGCTCAGAGATGCAAAATCTATTTCCTGTAAAGGCGTGAGAGAGTGCTTCGAATTACATAAATGCATTACAAGCATTATGAGAATGAACGCTAGATACAAGAAGTACGACATTAGGATCGTTCAAAGGATGAATATTGAATAAGGTCGAATGTGTTTGAATGGTCTTGTTTCGTGTAAAAAAGATTTTAAGAAAAAGTGTTGATTTTAGGAGGAAAACCCCAAGCTTGGGAAGCTTCAGCATATTCTCAAGGATAAATTTTAGATGTGAAGAAAAAAAAAAGTGGAGATCTCAGACCAGAAGTACCTTTTGCAGCCCAATAAACAAAGAGTTACCAAGTTCGGAAAAGTAATTCCGTGTGACTGAGAAGTAATTGTGTTGGACCTGGCCAGTCCACATGACCAAAATCTCAGTAGTCGCCATATATGGGTCTCTAAACCTATATATATTTAAACTTTCATCTGAAAAGCCAAACGGGTTTCGATTATTAGGTCATTTCGTTTCGACCTCCTAGTCAATTCATTTCTACCCTGAGGTCATTCCTTTTCAATCATTTGACAAAATTGTTGATTCACTTTGCATAATTGCCATTTGTGACTTTAATCATTGTGGTTTATTAGTTGTTAGTAGATTTTCGGTGACCTAAAGACAAACAAGTATTCACCAGATTAAATCCATCAGACACGTATGCCTCGACCCAAGGGTCAATCACGTGATGCAACTAGACCATCTCTTACGGATTTGGTAGAACGTTATTATTTTTTTAGAAAACAATGATTGTTCTGATGCTTTGGTATGCCCTATGTTGGCTTAGTTATGTTTGACTAGTATTAGTACGGAAAGATTGGCTCCGTGACCAAATTCGTTGGTGATGGCATTGTTAGACAACCAGTTCATCATGAGTAGTACTTGAATGGATCAGTATATCCAGATCCAGATGTTGATGCAAAAGTTCTCATCGAAGGAATTTTCTTATGTCTATTTAGCGACCTTATCGGTCTTTTGCGGCAAGTCACTTCCGCTACATTTTACTTATATGCTTATACAAGGAAGAGTGCGAGCAAGATTTGAGAATCAAGAAACGGTTTACAGAAGCGATGATATGCATAGGTATGTATTAATGACTATATGTCAACTCATCAGTATGCCACCAAAATAAGGGTGTCCGAGAAGAGGAGGACGAATTCCGCGAGATAATGAAAGAGGCCCAGTACCATGGCTAGAACAATATAGTGCCACCAACCATACAGCAAAAACGTAGAATAGAAGAACTATTTTGATGAGAAAACCCACATGTCTTCGATAGGATAGGAGATCCAACGAAGGCTGAGACTTGGGTACAAGCTAGTGAGCGCATCTTCAAATTCTTGCGCTGCACAGATCATAAACGTCTTACTTGCGTATCCTTTCAGCTGACTTATGGTAGGAAGCAAGGAGGAAGACAATGACAACTGAACAATTAGGGAATTTGACGTGGGAATAGTTTTGAGATGGAAATATATGACAAGTATACAACCAAAAGCTATTGCAAAAAGAAAGAAATGGAATTTTACAATCATAAGTAGGGAAGAACAACAATTACTCCATACGACATGATGTTATGTGATATGTCAAGATATGCGCTCGAGCAAGTAGACACATATGAAAAGATGGTTAAAAGAATTCGGCGTCGGACTGAGGCATGAGATTAGAATGGCTTTGGCAAGCCATGGTGGATCGTCTTACGTTGAGTCGCTTAGCAAAGCGTTAGGCATTGAGGCAGCTATGCTGGGAGAGAGACCAGCAACTGCGCCTACGTCTGCACCTCCACAGACTCAGGCTCAGAACTTTTGAAAAAAAAAAAAAATGGGATATAGTAACCCTGGCCAAGCTAAGAAAAGGCCATGGCAGGGGCAGACATCCCAACAACGTGACTATGACACATCTAAACAGATGGGGGATAACGAGTATGGGACTCCACCCTGCCCAAAGTGTAACAAGAACCATGGGAAACTCTCCAGGACTGGTAATGAAAGTTGTAGCACAGCAACTGGAATGAGCATTATGCAAATCGTTACCCGAATAAGCAACAAAGGGCGGGTCTCAGGCTAAATTCGCCTGTTCAAACTCCGCATTTGAGCAATCCAAGCTTTGCCCAACCATACCAAGAGGAGTAACCATGCCAACGGCAGCAACAACAACAATAATAGCACATGTGTGATTGAATTTAGAGTTGAGCATAAAATTTTTCAAAGTTGTAGTGAACAACTCGTATGTTATGCCGATACGAGACATATACACAATTTTAGGAATGGAATGGCTAGTCGAGAACTATGCCACCATCATTTGCAATGAAAGTCAAATTTCTTTTTGACCCCGGGGAAGGAACCGACACGTTTTCATGGGATCAGCATAGGTAGGAGAAAGACGATCATCTCCGCCCCTCAAGCAACAAAGATGATGAGAAAAGGGTGTCCAACCTACCTTGTGTAGTTGCACAGAAAACCAGAAATCAAGAAAAGTATAAGAGACGTGACAATCGTACGTGAATTTCCAAATGTTTCCTAGAGATTTCACCGGGGTGCACCCGTTCTTTTGTAAAGAATAAAGATGGCACATTGAGAATGTGTATCCTCTACCGAGGATATACATCAACTTATGGAGAGTTGAACAAGGTAACACTCAAGGACAAGTATCCTCTATCGAGGATAAACGACTTCTTCAAGCAGCTCAGAGGAGATAGTGTGTCCTCAAAGCTAGATTTAAGGTCTAGGTACCATCAACTATAAATTTGATAAGAAGATGTACCCAAGATGGTCTTCCGAACCAGATATAGACACTATGAGTTCGTAGTGGTGTCATTTGGATTGACCAATGCACCAGCCATGTTTGTGGACCTCATGAACCGAGTGTTCCATCCATACTTAGGCAAGTTGTCTTAGTTTTCGTAGATGATGTCTTGATCTACTCGAGGAACGAGAAGGACCATGAGAAACACCTGAGGATAGTCCTAAAAACATTGAAAACAAAGCATCTTTATGCTAAGTTCTGCAAGTGCGATTTTTGGCTCAACAAAGTCACGTTTCCGGGACATATTATCTCATTAGAAAGGATCAAAGTGCACCCTGAGGAAGTACAAGTTGTACATGAATGGAGATCGCCTACTAACCTCAATGAGATCAAAAGTTTCTTGGAATTAGCAGGTTGCTATAAGAGATTCATAGAAGGATTTTCCAAATAGCAAGACCAATGACCCAATTACTCAGGAAGGGAATTAAATTTCATTGGACAGAAGTATGTGAGAAAAGATTTCAAGAAGCTCAAGGAGAAGTTAACCATAGCTGTTCCAACAGCTGACAAAGAATATATGATTTATACAGACGTGTCCAAGGAGAGTACTTAGTTGCATGTTAACGCAAGAAGGAAGAGTGACAACATACGCATCACGGTAGCATTAACCACATGAATTGAACTAGCCAACTCATAAACTAGAATTAACTGCAGTAAGGACAACACCTATATGAAGTCAGGTGCGAGATATTCACAGACCATAAAAATCTGTAATATTTTTTGAGCAAGAAGATCTTAACATGAGACAGTAAAGATGGCTCTAACTAGCGAAGGACTGTGACTGTAGTATTAACTACCACCCATGCAAGGCTAACTAGGTAGACGATTCCTTGAGTCGTAAGACTCAACTTAAGTTGGGATCTCCCCTCACTCAGGAAAAGGAACCCATGAAAGATTTTAGTAGAATGAATTTAGAAGTGGTTCAACCACTAGAATCTGTAGAAGGGATTATTGCCACGATGGTAATAACACCCAACTTTATAGGAAAGCTGATAATGCGCAAAGAAGGAATGAGACCTTGGAGAAAATACGTTTAGCAATAAGATCAGGCAAGCCTAGACGTACCATGAGACGTGGATAATGCGTTAATGTTCATGAAAGATTGTATATCCCCCATGATGACAAACTCAAAGATGAGATAATGAGTAAGGCTCATGACCCGCCGTATACTGCCCACCCGGAAAGCACAAAATGTATCAGGACTTAGAGAAAATTTTTGGTGAAAAGGTTCGAAGAAAGATATAGCTTCATTTGTTGAGGGATGCCTAGCATGCCAACAAGCGAAGCTTTGCACTAAAGACCATGTGGAAGCTACAACAATTGAACATTTCAAAATGAAAATGGGAGCACATTAAAATGGATTTTGTAACTAGTTTACAAGTCGAAAAGAGGAAACACCGCCATTTGCGTAATAGTGGAGCGACTCACGAAATGCGTTCGTTTTATAACAATACCGATTAGTTACAGATCAAACAAGCTAGCCCATCTGTATATTCGAGAAATTGTGCATTGCACGGCGTGCCCATGTCAATCACTTCAGACCGGGATTCAAAGTTCACACCCAGACTATAGATGAACTTACAGAAGGAATTGGGCACAAGGTTTAATTTCAATGCTACCTTCCACCCTCAAACAGATCGATAGTTTGAGAGAACAATTCAGATTTTCGAAAACATGTTAAGAGTAGTAGTAATAGACAGAGGTGGAAGTTGAGAATTAGTGCATTCATTCATTGATTGAGTTTGCCAATAATAGTTATCAGGCGATCATTAATATGGCACCTTATGAGTCATTATATGAAAAAAAAGAGAGCTACGCGAGAACTTGAAAGCAAGACGAGAGAAAATACCCAGAACTTTTGCGATGATATGCAAATTTCGGGACGAAATTTTTTTTAAGAGGGGTAGTATGTAGTAGCCCGCTCTTTTATTTATGATTAAGATTAGTAAATGCGATATTTAATTATTGCATCCTCCAGTAATGTTAATCCAGCTGAGATTCTGAATTAGATATTTCCACATGAAATGATCGTGATTTATTCATTGAGTAGACAATGATTTATTTTCTAGAATGATAACTGACTTAGCAAAGTCAGGTTATTAATTTTTTATGCTATAGAATATTATTTCTATCTATTATTGTTACTTGAGTCGTAGATTTATTCCGACTTGTTAATCTAATTAAATCTACGGATTTAATTTAGATATTAGACGACATGTGAAGCGAATTGAATTTACGGATTTGATGTAGAATTAGCAGGCAAGAAATTAGATATCGATATTCAAGATACGTGATTAGTGGGAATAATCAATGTTTGATTGCAAACACGCAATTTTATCAGCAAAACTCGAGATTAGTATTATTGATACACAAGATATAGATTTATCGAAGACTGAAGGATTTTCTTCACTTTACTCCTACCATATAGCTAGTACACGCAGCAATAAAGAAAAGAAAAAGGGGAAAGGAAAGAGAAAGGTGCGTGTGTGCACATAGAATAAAATAGCTGCAACAACAGTAGTTCTGATAACACTCATGTCCCATCCTTTCCCCTGTAGTAACTTGCGGCGCTTGCGGCTGGAGCAGTAAGGGGTCTTTCAACCACCCTACTGTTAAAACATGTTATTATCATAATGCAGAGAATAAAGAGAAGCAAGATTATTGTTGTTGTATTGCTTACTTTTCCTTGATTACAATGCATCCTTATATAGTATAAGGATGGATAAAAAGTCTTACAAAATCTTCTTAAAATCAAATATACACACTCTTATATTCAATTCAAAGATCTAATCTTTGAATTGATTTTAATACTTTTGACTATTGATTCTTATTTTCAACACCTACAGCCACCCTACCTCTGTACCATCTCCGTAGAGTGCTCAAGTGTTCAGCCAACAACCATTCCCTCTTAGTCTTAAACCTCCAGCCAGCAATCTCACTTCATTCTCTCCCATTCCACACTAAGGACTTTTGAGAGAGAAACGGGAGAATCCATTGCTGCTGCAAGACTTCAAATGAGGTAAGCCCTGACTTAAATCTCCTCCACCTGCTTCCATGATTCCACCTTCATTTGTTAAGAAAAACAATGCATAATTCTATTTCAGTTTGTCTCCACGAGAATCAATAGCAACACAGCAGCCACCCAACAGTTTGAACATATCCAAGGTATTTCACTATCCCAAGTATTCAATCCAGTTCGCATTCATTTCAAAACATGGCTAGTTTCGATTAATAAATGACCATAAGCATGTTAAACTTAGCAAAGTTACATGTTCTCTAAGGGATAACATCACTAGAATTAAGGACTAATAGAAAATAGAGGGAGACGAGAACTCAGCTTTTAGAGAAGGCGGGGCTACTGCCCTGTTTGTTCGGGCCGAAGGACGTCGAGTGGGCGGCAACTCGCGGGGACAGCAGCGTCGGCGGCGTCGAGCGGTGAAAGGCAGACGACTCCCGACCTCGGCGATGGCTCTCGCTGATTCTGGATTTCAGCAGCGGCGGAGTACCCTTCGCCCGAATCCAGCAGCAACGTGGCGTGGCTCGAACCGTCAGACCTCGGGGAATCGACGGAGGCGGCGAGAAACGCAACGGCTGCGGCAAGATTGAGAGTGGGCTGAGGACCAGAGCTCGACCTCTGCCTCGGGTGTGTGTGTGCGTGTTCCCGGAGCTTCCAGAAGGGAGAAGAGGTGAGGAATGGCGCCGGGCTCAGGCTCTACACCGGCGTCGCCGATTTGGGAGAAGGAACGACCGCGGCTCATCGAAAGTTCAGGGGCGGCGGCGGTGATTTCCGATTTGGGAGAGCTAGGGCTCGATTTTGGAAGGGGGAGAATTAGGGCTCAAATTTTGGGTGGCCTCCCTAAATCTGAGAGACAGCAGCAGAAGCTCGGCCGGCACGGTCTTGCCGGAGCCGTTCGCGGCGGAACCGGCTGGAGATGGAGCGAGAGAGAGAGAGAAGGCTGTTTCAGCCGTGACACTGGGAGAGTGAGGCGGACTTGAACATGAAGCGAAAGAGAGAGAGAGAGACCGAAAATGAAGAAAAGAAATGAGGATGGGCTAGCTGCTATTGGGCCGAATTCATGGGCTGATTTATTTGAGGCTTAATTATTCAGCTGGGCTATTTTACTAACCGGGCCGATTCTTGTTAAAGCATACTGGGTGTCCCTAATAAATAGTTTCTATGCCCAGTTCTTTATTTTTTAATTGAGCTTTCTTATGTTGCTCCTATTTAATAATAAGATTTTCCTATTATTTATTTAGCCCGATAAAGAGTAGTTTAGATTAATCTATTAATTGGATTTAGTTAATTCTGATTATGGATTCTTTTGAACAAGATTATTAATTAGTAAGCGGGTTAGTATACCTTAAGATGAGTGGATTAATTAAGATTAATAATCCGATATCATAAGACGAGCTTTAATCCAATAATTGGATTAATAATTAAAGGAATATGAGTCATGCATATTTATTATACGCATTCTCATTTATTTGAGAATTTTCATCGAGCTAAGGTTTGACCTTATGTTCTCGCATTAAAGGTTAAGCGCAAGAGTAAGAGCTAGTCAATGAGTTACTGAACTGAAGCAAAGCTTTGCTATCAGGTGGGCATTACTTTTACTATACGTATATAGAGATCCCCTACGTATCGTAGGCCTCTTATACGAATGAATGCATGAGATGATCTAACTGTTAATTTCAGTTTCATATATATCAAATGAGTTTAAATGTTACATTCAAGCAAGTTATTTCATGATAAAATCTTTGAGTTAAAGTTATTTCAAGTATTGTCTTGCCATAAAATGTTTCAATTTTAGTATGATATCTATCTGCTTTGGCTTTGCCAATGATGTAATCGAATTCGGGTCCTGAGCAGTTGATAGCTATCCTGCCAGGACTAGTGTACACCAGTGACCGTGAGTCATCTAGCGGGTTGGCCGGTCAAGTGTCCGTGAGAGGTGGCCACCTCTCCGGCACAAGTTCCAGATATGATAGATTACAAGAGAACTTAGTCTGCAGACGAACTTTAAGAATCACAAATGAACTTAGTAAGCTTGGGCCTATTTAGCTAAAACTCCCTTGCTGTACTGTTTATGATGGCATGACAATTTACAGTTTTACGAAGCATGTTTGTGTTTATACTTAGGCATACGTGCCCACTGAGTACTCTCGTACTCAGCCCTGCATATATTTCTAAATGTGTAGGTTGAGCAGTGGCTGATGAAGATGAAGTGAAGAGCGGAGCTTTTGTCAAAAGTTAAATGAATGAACTCTTGGATACATGTCTTCATACATGTAATCAGATTATGTTATTCCGCTGCGTATTCTTAAGTAATAAGTCTTTTGAATTAAGTCGGATTCATCCGAACTTACTAGTTAATTGAATCTTTGTGGCTAAACATAAGATATATTATAAATGCCCCTTCGCTGTCAAAGATTAAGTTCAATCCTTCATTATATATATTTACCCTTTCTATCCCCGCTTCTAATCTTCCTCCCTTAGTCATGGTTTTTTTTCGGCTTAATTATCCTTAATTAAGTCCGGTCGTGACAGAATGGTATCAGAGCAGTTCGTTTGCTCTGAATCCAAGAGTTACCCAATTAGTCCTAAATTTGATATTAGTATAAAAGAGTCAGTCAACAAAAGCTCATCACTTCATCACATCGTCACGCTCAACAAGAAAGAAAGAGGTAATGATTTTTTTATCAAACGTTGAAAAGTTCACGTTTCATGCGAATGTATAGATGCTTATATTTAAGTTTTATGTCTTATTGATTGATTAGATATCTCAATAAACTTAGAAATATTAAGAATGCATGATCACTGTTACGAAAGAACAGTAGAAGGTAGAAATTCAGTTATCTTTCACTATAGCCATAGTGAAGAGCTAAGCAAGAGGAAGAACATCAAATGTCACTTGAAGAGACACGAGAATTCAATGAGAAAAATGCAATGAGACGAAAATAAGAGTGTCACACATGAGTCTGTGATACGGGCATAGTTCCTTATTCAGACTATTCGCCCGTGATAAAATACCGAACCAACTATTGCTTGACCCGACAAGAACTTACTTGAGACATTGCTCATAGTGATGAGTAGCTAGCAGTTGCGTAATGAGCTAAGCCTCATTTCAAACCCCTCAATTATCACCAGTTATGGCGTGAAGAGAACCTTCATGATTTATGAGTGAACTATAGAATTAGACTCACATAGAGTCATAAAGCTTAGTGTAATGATGTTATAGTGTTGCAATTAGAACTGTCACCTTATAATTTCAGATATTCGGAACCTTTTTACATTACACATGAGCATGATTTAGAACCCCTATTGATTATGATCGCCTACTACGAACCGGAAGGACGAGATGTGACATGGGTAACTAGAAGTTACCGACCATTATGATCGACCAGAGAAATCTATACAAGTGCGTAAGACGAGAGGAGTTCCCGAAAATATTTTAGAGTTTAACAAGAGTTAAAAGTATCGACAATGGTTCGATGCTAAAGTCAATATATTGAGATTCTAATGAGACCCTAAGGGTATACTCAAGTTAAGTTTACATACCTTAGCTGATCAGGGACATTTCCCCGGCTAGAATGTCTCGAGTGGAACATCCAGTCTAGTAATCAGTAATTGAGTTTGAGTATTTGAATAATTCGAGATAATTATTTGAATGAGAACGGTAAACTCGGAAGTGAAATCTGAGTCCGTTAAGACGTTTTTGAAATTTTTGACTTTTTGACGATGAATAGTAAAAATACTGCTATTTCGTTTTTTTGTCGATTTTCAAAATCTTACGTGCATGTCGTCGAGAAATATTCTTAGTTTTTCGATACGAGTCCAATAATGAAAGTTTTTATTTTTGGACGACGAGTGAATAGTAAATTGGGATTTCTCGATAAACGAACCGAGCTCGTTTATCAGAATTTCGAGAACGGGCATGCGTTTTCTATATTTATATAGAATTACGAGTGTAATGAAAGTGAGTAGGAGTTGAGAGGGCGAGTAACGAAGAGTAAGGGTAGTTAGTCGTTAAGACGAGACGAGACGAAACGAGATATTTAACGACTAAATATCTAACCTACCCTACCCCTAACCACCCCCCCAACCGCCCAAACCCCTTTCCCCTCTAACTTACGGCTGTTAGCAGCCAACACCCCTCACTTTTAATTTTTAATTATCTCACACACACTAAACACATACACAACTCACGCATATCTCCATTGTTGAGGAGTTGGAGCTTTTGAGCTCCGATTTGAGCACCGAGACGAGCGCCGATCATCTTTTCGATCATGTATCTAAGTAGGTAAGATCTCTACCTACGTTTTGATGGTTTTATTTTCGATTTTCGTCGACGTCGAAAAACGTCGATTCTCGACTTTATTTTGAAACGACGTCGGATCGTCGTGAATTTTTAGTATGTTGTTCTTGGGTAGATGTTGAGCATGTTTAATGAAGGGAGTAAGAACGGAACGAACCGTAGCTATGAAACCCATGAGGGCAGCCCCGTTTTTCACATATTAGCTTGTCTTTCGATTTTTGTTTGATCGTTTTGACTTGATATTTGTGCTTAGGGGTATGCTAGGATCGATATATATTAAATTCGTATTTTTCCAAGCACGAAAATTGTATAAGTTTTTAGAGCATGATTATTTAAATTCGTGAAGTTTGGGACGTTGCATAATGAATATTATTGCGTATATGTGTTCTACGATATCACATGAGCATGCTAATTGATTTACAATTTATGGATGATAATTGGTTGAACGAAATTAAAACTGGAATTCTGTCAAAATTTTACAGCAGTTTCAAGCTTATGTTTCGATGAGTTTTCATTGCTTGATGGCTCTGAAATTTTAGTATGTTTATCTATGATATGTGTATTTCGTCGCTGCAAAATTTCATGTCTTTTGAATGATGTTTGCTATTTTAAAGATATTTTGAAAAATCCTTGACAGAATCTGTCAACTGTTGGTAGACTTCACAAAAACGTTTATATCTATTAATCCATGAAGGATTTTGCATCACCGTTTTTTTTAAACGAAACTAGACTTCAATACTTTTCTAAAAACATAAGATTTCGATTTTTATGACCTCTGAAACAGAGCAGTTTATTATTTCAAAAATGCCCTGTTCTGCTGCCATATTTTTCCAACAGTAAAAGTGTATGAGTTTCATTGTTTATTTGGCAGATCATATGAACGTTTTCTCTTGTGAAATTTTAACCAAATCTTCAAGGATACCTTTAGTTTTGGCTGATTAAATTTGATGGAATTTTATTAAGGTTTGCCTTGGTTTCTAATGGCCTAAACAAAATTGGCAGAAACTGTCAATCTTTGACAGCCTGCACTAAAAGAGCAATATCTTCAAAAAAACCTTTAACCTTTTTGGTTAACTACCATTTTTAGAGTGAACTACACTTCATGAAGTTTTTGAGATCAATTGATATGAGAGTTTATGATTATTGAGTTGGTTGTTATGAATTTTTAAAGATGACACAAAAACAGCAAAACTTTCTAGAAAACAACTTGATTATATTTGTTTTGATGGATGATACGATATGACTAAATGGTGTGAGTTGTGAGAGTTATGATTAACGCACATAAATGTTGGTATCTGACACTCGAACAATTAGTGTCGAGTATAAATGATAGTTTACTGATAAAGAGTTTTGATGATTTTGAATTGTTTGGTTTGCGTTGAAAAGATGTCAAGATGTTAAGTTTTGAGTCGAGAGACGAGTTCACGTAGTGAGATTCACGCGTTGAAATCTCGTGGCTGACATTATATATGAATAGGTCATGCCGAAATTTTTAGTGAAATTAGAATTTGAGCATAGTAAATTCTTGTTGACCCGTGACTCAAATACATGCCTAATGGAAAGTTTAACTTTCTAATTGGTTAATTAGACGAGATGAGAGCGAATATATCTGCTAAGAAAGTGGACTTTTCGATGTGTTAAATATTTCTTTTAATTGAAGCGCTGCTAATTATAACATAAGGATGTTATAATTAATGAGTAATGACGAGAGATAATAATTGTTATATTGATTAACAATCAAGAGAGATGAACATTAGAGATACTAATGTTTCATAAAAGAGATTAGATTATTAATCGAGGTTTCTTTTATAACTTCTCACCAATTCTTCATAACGATGAAGGTCCTTTTGGGAAGTAACGACTTGAGGGAGAGAGTGACGTTACTCATTGATACAGAGACACAACGAGGTGGGCATTACTTTTACTATACGTATATAGAGATCCCCTGCGTGTCGTAGGCCTCTTATACGAATGAATGCATGAGATGATTTAACTGTTAATTTCAGTTTTATATATCTATCAAACGAGTTTAATGCTACCTTTGAGCAAGTTATTTCATGACAAAATCTTTGAGTTAAAGTTATTTCAAGTATTGTCTTGCCATAAAATATTTAAATTTTAGTATGATATCTATCTGCTTTGGCTTTGCCAATGATGCAATCGAATTCGGGTCCTGAGCAGTTGATAGCTATCCTGCCAGGGCTAGTGTACACCAGTGACCGTGAGTCATCTAGCGGGTTGGCCGGTCAAGTGACCGTGAGAGGTGGCCACCTCTCCGGCACACAGTTTCAGATATGATAGATTACAAAAGAACTTAGTCTGATCAGACGAACTTTAAGAATCACAAATGAACTTAGTAAGCTTGGGCCTTTTTAGCGAAAAACTCCCTTGCTGTACTGATTATGATGGCATGACAATTTATAGTTTTGAAGCATGTATTTTTATACCTAGGCATACGTGCCCACTGAGTGCTTTTGTACTCAGCCCTGCATATGTTTTCTAAATGTGCAGGTTGAGCTGATGTGATGATGGTGCTGCAATGAGCGGAGTCTCCAGGGTTGTTAATAAATAGTTAACCTGTCTAGAATATGTCTTCATACATATGTCTAGCTACTTTCCGCTGCAAGATGTTGTTGATGTTATAGTATGTTATGTCATACTTTGAGTCTTAAGAGAATGGTTTCATACGATGTATAACTTGATTAATGATATTAATTAAGTTTTATGCTGTCTTTCATAGACTGTTTTCAATTGAGTATTAATGAATAAAAATGACGAGTTTTATTAAGATGAGTAAGTTTTACGGCTATAAATGACGCCCCTTTTCTTCCCCTTCTTCTTTAACCCCATCCCTAGTCGTGGATCACTCGGCCTAACTATCCATAGTTAGGGCGGGCTGTGACAGAGTGGTATCAGAGCGAAGGAAAGCTCTGAATTAGAAGTCTTGAGTTTAGTCTAGAATGAGTCACTAGACTAATAGTTATTAACAACCGTGAGCTCAGTGCACCATCACACCAGGCTCAACGAGGTATGTAAAATTTCAAAGTTTATTCGACGTTAAATTTTGAAGAGCATGATGTTGAGGTTATATGATGAGTTATGATGTTACACTTTAAAGGTGCATAGTTTGAGTTTGAGGATGACAACATGATTAATAATGAGTTATTATGTTGTAAGAGCATATGTTGATGTTACATGATGAATCATGAGAGCGTTTATATCATATGATGTTATATGATTGAGGATGCATAATTATGAGTTATGATGTGATGTATTTGAGATGTTTTGTGATGAGAATTGTTTGAGCAGTTGTGATAAGTCACGATGATTTAGATGAAGGAATCTAATGTCATTGTTAAGAGAGATTGTTTTTACTAAGTAGAAGGATGAAAATGAGAACTTAGAGCTAAAGCTTGAGAGAATTAGCAATTGCTTTATGTACTTGTTGGTTTGAGTTATGAGTTTGAGTTATGAGCTTGAGTATAATAGCATGATTAATGATGAGTTATTAGCATGCTGCAATGAGATATTGTACGATATGTTGAGTTGTTTTGTGACGCGAGTTTTGCTCACGCAACCTTAATGGTACTTGAGGAGGTATCATGAGCCATAGTCTTTGGAGATGGCTTTGAGAGTGAATTGTTGAGTTGTCTTATTGAGTCACGATGATTTAGATTAAGGGATCTAATATCATTGTTTAGAGGGATTTCCTACTAAGTAAAGACGGGACGAGATGAGAATTTAGATGTTTTGAGCTTGAGTTTTAAGATAACAGTACTACTTAGTAGGAGTTTTGCTAAGTTATGTTTTGTTTATTTCTGTTGCTGGAGCCAAGTAGAGTTAGTTCCTAGAGTCACCTTTAAGTTCTCCTTATAGGTTGGCCAAGACTGTTGGCACTGCACGAAAGTGGACTGCTGTGAGATCGAACTCATGGAAGATCGGATACGAGGACGAGGCGTACAGTATGTGGTACAGAGATGCCCTAGCAGATTTTCAAACACATGTTCATAGACTATGAAAGGATGAAAGCCTTTATGGTTGTTACTAGACTGGATGGCATCGTGCACCTAGTCCCCGTGCTACCAATCGAGTGGTAGGATTGAGCAAGGAAGAAAGCCACTCAATATGATGGGACATGTCGTCTTGAGCATTGGACCCACAGGAGATGGGATTTGTTACAGATACCCAGATTTTCTATGCGGATCTACTGACCGGATGCCTGTTTTCTACTAGGGACTCTAGAAGAGTGTAGTAGATATCGAGTCGATCCTTGAGTATCAGTTACCAAAGATGATAAAATGATAAACGATAATGAGGATGAGAAGTAGCCGAGGAGGGCTAGAGTTGATGAGGATGAGAAGAGAAGTCGATGTAGGCTAGAGCTAAGGATGATCTTGAGAGTATGCGCGGTACACCCTCGTTTTTGATTAGTTGCAATTACATTGCGATGTATATAACTTACTTAGGAGATACTGGTACTTGAGATTTTGACATGATGATAGATAAGCATGCGAATATAGTACCCTACTGATGTTAAATAGATGGATGTTCCTAGTGTGCTAAAGTAGCAACTAGATGAGTTAACTGGTAGCAATTACCGTAGGAGGTCCAAACCGAGACATAGTACTATTAATGGTGTCGGTTTAGAAGGGACATTACGATAGATACTATGATTTTTGTAGGGTTTAAATAACCCCTTTATGTAAGTCCTCTAAAAAGAGGCATTCTACTGATGGATATATTAGGTTGACCAGAGTGGTCTTTTTGTTAGCATTTCGTGAGTGCTTATTGCCTTACAGATGAATGTTAAGGTGACCGTGAGGGTTTCCTTAAAGTTGAGTTAGTAAATTGAACTTGAATTTCGAGGATGCTTAGAGCGTTGGTCGAGTTGAGTTTTCCTTTTGTGATTTCAAAAATGCCTCAAAGATGTCATCAAGAGTGTGATGTGAAGGATAGGCAGGATAATACTCCGCCACCACCACCGCAACATGAGAGGAGAGTCGAAAAATATTGAACTTTCGAAACAAGAGTCTAGAACATAGGACCCTGAGTTTAAGCTTTTAGCTTGCTGGTGTGAACTTAAGTTTTGTTATGTATAGTATGTTGAGGGTTTAGAAGACACAGAATTTCCAAGTTCGGGATAGTATATCCCGTGTGACTGGGGAGTGATTATGTTGGACCTGGCCAGTCCGCATGATCCAAATCTCAGTAGACGTGTTTTGGGTTTATAAACCCATGTGTTTCAACTTTCGGTTGAAAAGCCAGATGGGTTCTTACTCTAGGTCATTTTGTTCGACCTAGTAGTTACTTCATTCTACCCTCTGGTCATTCATTTGAGTCTCTTGAACAATTTGTTTTGATGTCGTTCTAGGATTGAACCCTTACAACTTTTGAGTTATCCTAGTAGATTATTTTAATGTATAAGACTAGTGAGAGGCACGTCAGAGGACTTTAACACCTGAGCAACTGGTAAACTACACCTGAGAACAATTGAAGACTACTCTTGAGAAGTATGTACCGAGGAGTACAGTAAGCAGCGAGAGGCTGATTATCGAAGTTTGATGCAAGGAAAGAAATCGATTGTAGAGTATAATTGAGAATTCTGTGAGCTATCACGTTCGCTCATCAGAAGATGGATAATAATGAAGAGATGTCTGAGTTTTAAGTGCTGGTTTAAGGCAGGACTTTAAGGTAGTATGGGCAAGTTATTGGATGCACCAGTTAGAATCCTGTTTAATACAGGAGCTTCGCATTCTTTAATTGGTTGAAGCATGTTACCTTCAAACTCGAACCAAAACAAGCTAGTCCCAAGTTGAGAGTAATCACTCCTGTAGGAAGAGCTACTACAGTTTCTCACATGATTTCTAAATTAGAGTTTGAGTTAGGATCACTAAAGATGAAAACAAGAACCTTGCACTTAATGCCTATGTGGAACGTAGACATTATTCTAAGGATGGACTGGTTAGAAGAGAACTTTGCCCCGATTGATTGTAAGAAGAGACAGATAACTTTCCAACCACCTGGGAAGGAACAGACATGTTTTCACGACATTGATAGAAAGAAGAGAATTCCAATCATTTCGGCACTTCAGGCGTCGAAATTGGTAAAGAAGAAAGGAGCACAAGCTTACCTAGTTTACTTGAATGATGAATGAGAATCAAGTAAAAACTTTGAGGATGTAGTAGTGGTAAGGGAATATAGAGATGTATTTCCCGAGGTCTTACCAGGATTGCCACCAACAAGATAGTTGGAGTTCACTATCGACCTAGAACCTGGATCAGCACTAGTGTCGAAGGCACCCTATAGAATGGCGCCTAAGGAGCTACAAGAATTGCTCGAGTTAGGTTTTATTAGACGTAGTGTATCCCCGTGGGGAGCACCAGTCTTTTTTTGTCAAAAAGAAGGATGACACGTTGAGAATGTGCATAGATTATCGAGAGCTGAATAAATTGACACTCAAGAACAAATATCCTTTGCCGAGGATAGATGACTTGTTTGATCAATTACGAGGAGCGAGTTTTTCTTGAAAGTTGACTTGAGATCATAATACCACTAGTTCAAATTTTGACAGGAGGATACACCTAAGACAACTTTTCAAATGAGGTATGAGCACTATGAGTTCATAGTTATGCCATTCGGTTTGACGAAGGCACCAGTAGTTTTCATGGATCACATGAATCGAGTGTTCCATCAATAACTGGATAAATTTATCCTAGTTTTCATAGATGATATTCTCATCTATTCGAAGAATGAGCAGGAGCGCCAAAACATTTGAGAACGATGTTGGAAACGCTAAGAGTTGAGAAGCTTTTTGCCAAATTCACCAAGTGCGAGTTTTGGTTGAACGAAGTAACTTTTCTAGGACATATTGTATCATCCGAAAGAATTAAAGTTGACCCCGTCAAGGTACAAGTTGTACATGAGTGGAGATCACCAACTACGCCTAACGAGATTCGCAACTTTTTAGGTTTAGCAGGATACTATCAGAGGTTTATTAAAGGATTTTCCATGATAGCAAGACCGAGAAAAGAAGTTAAGTACAATTGGAAAGAGGAGTGTAAAGAGAGTTTTTAAGAGCTTAAAGGAAATTGACTACAGCACCAGTGCTGCTAGTCCCGGAAATGGATAAAGAGTATACCATCTACACAGATGCGTCAAAGAATGGGCTAGGATGTGTTTTGATGCAAGAAGGAAGAGTTATAGTCTATGCATCACGACAACTTAGATCCCACGAGATAAATTATCCAATGCATGATTTAGAGCTTGCAGCCGTTGTGCATGCCCAAAAAAAAAAAAAATTTGGAGACATCATCTCTACGGAGTTAGATGTGAGATTTTCACGGACCACAAAACTTTGAAATACTTTTTCAAGCATAAGGATATTAACATGAGGCAAATGAGATGGCTCGAATTAGTAAAGGATGTTAACTGCGACATTAACTATCACCCTGGCAAGGCCAATGTAGTAGCCGATGCATTGAGCCGAAAGGTCTCGTCAAAGTTAGGATGTATTCTCACGAGAGAGGATGAGCTTATAAAGGACTTTGACAAGATGAGGATAGAGATGATAAAACCACCAGGGACGATAGCAAGTATTGTTGCGACGATGCCTAGTTTGAGGAAAATGGTGATTGAAGCACAAGGAAAGATGAGACAATGAACAAGTTACGAGAAAGGATAAGAGCAGGAGATCTCAAGAGTTCCAAAAAAAAAAAAAAAATCAGACAATGCTATCTTATTTTAGGGGAGAAGATGCATTCCCCGCGATGATGAACTTAAGAATACGATCATGAGTGAGACTCATAACACGCCTTACACCGCCCACCCAGGAGGCACAAAGATGTATCAGGTTGTAAAAAATAGATTTTTGTGGGACGGAATGAAATGAGACATAGCTTCGTTTGTAGAGCGATGCTTAGCTTGTCAGCAAGTGAAAGCATTACACCAACGACCCTATGGGAAGTTAAAACCGTTGGAGATTCCCGAGTGGAAATGGGATCACATAGCGATGGATTTTGTGACAGCTTTACCCAAAAGTCAAAGAGGAAATACAGCAATTTGGGTGATTGTAGATCGACTAACAAAATCTGCACATTTCATACCGATCCTAATCGCGTATGGACCAGATAAGTTATCACAATTGTATGTTCGTGACATTATAAGATTGCATTGAGTACCGGTGTAGATCACCTCAAAAAAAAAAATTATTACATCACGTTTTTGGATGAGTTACAGAAAGAGTTGGGTACAAGGATGAATTTTAGCATAGCAGGCGATAGAAGATATTATAGGAACTACTATCCTTGATAGAGGAGTAAATCGGGAGAATGTGTTGCCACTAATTGAGTTTACCTATAAGATGTGAGACAAAGTTTCGAGATAAGAGACAAAGTTTTCTTGAAGGTTTCACCCTCAAAGGGGATGAATAGATTTGGAGTTAAAGGACAGCTTAGACCCAGAGTTATAAGTCCTTACGAGATATTGCAAAAGATAGGTCCAATAGCGTATAGGTTGGCTTTGCCACCTAGCTTTGGAAATGTGCATAACGTGTTTCACGTGTCACAATTGAGAGGATACATATTTCCGACCCAAACCATGTGGTTTACTAAGAAGAAATGATCTTAGAACCAGACTTGAGTTATGAAGAGAGACCTCAGATGATGCTAAATCATAAAATTCGGCAATCGAGTAATAAGTCGATTGCATTGGATAAGGTCCAATGGAGATATGATAGTTAGAAAGAAGTGGAAAGAGAGCTTGAGGATAAGATGTGAGAGAAGTACCCGAAACATTTACAAGAGGTACAAATTTCGGGACGAAATTTATTTTAAGGGGGAGGGTATGTAATACCCGTGCTTTTGATGACGTGTTTAATTGCTTAAGTTTGAGTAATTAGGGTATAGATCCCTTGTTTGATTTACTTTGTAAAGAGATGAGGAGTTATATGAAGTTTTCTTGTTATTTTTTTTAAGATGTTGAGATGTTCTTTCGATGATGTGAGAATGATGTGAGATTTTATATCCGTAATTGAGTTTGAGTATTTGAATAATTCGAGATAATTATTTGAATGAGAACGGTGAACTCGGAAGTGAAATCTGAATCCGTTAAGACGTTTTTGAAATTTTTGACTTTTTGACGATGAATAGTAAAAATACTGCTATTTCGTCTTTTTGTCGATTTTCAAAATCTTACGTGCATGTCGTCGAGAAATATTCTTAGTTTTTCGATACGAGTCCAATAATGAAATTTTTTATTTTTGGACGACGAGTGAATAGTAAATTGGGATTTCTCGATAAACGAACCGAGCTCGTTTATCAGAATTTCGAGAACGGGCATGCGTTTTCTATATTTATATAGAATTACGAGTGTAATGAAAGTGAGTAGGAGTTGAGAGGGCGAGTAACGAAGAGTAAGGGTAGTTAGTCGTTAAGACGAGACGAGACGAAACGAGATATTTAACGACTAAATATCTAACCTACCCTACCCCTAACCACCCCCCCCAACCGCCCAAACCCCTTTCCCCTCTAACTTACGGCTGTTAGCAGCCAACACCCCTCACTTTTAATTTTTAATTATCTCACACACACTAAACACATACACAACTCACGCATATCTCCATTGTTGAGGAGTTGGAGCTTTTGAGCTCCGATTTGAGCACCGAGACGAGCGCCGATCATCTTTTCGATCATGTATCTAAGTAGGTAAGATCTCTACCTACGTTTTGATGGTTTTATTTTCGATTTTCGTCGACGTCGAAAAACGTCGATTCTCGACTTTATTTTGAAACGACGTCGGATCGTCGTGAATTTTTAGTATGTTGTTCTTGGGTAGATGTTGAGCATGTTTAATGAAGGGAGTAAGAACGGAACGAACCGTAGCTATGAAACCCATGAGGGCAGCCCCGTTTTTCACATATTAGCTTGTCTTTCGATTTTTGTTTGATCGTTTTGACTTGATATTTGTGCTTAGGGGTATGCTAGGATCGATATATATTAAATTCGTATTTTTCCAAGCACGAAAATTGTATAAGTTTTTAGAGCATGATTATTTAAATTCGTGAAGTTTGGGACGTTGCATAATGAATATTATTGCGTATATGTGTTCTACGATATCACATGAGCATGCTAATTGATTTACAATTTATGGATGATAATTGGTTGAACGAAATTAAAACTGGAATTCTGTCAAAATTTTACAGCAGTTTCAAGCTTATGTTTCGATGAGTTTTCATTGCTTGATGGCTCTGAAATTTTAGTATGTTTATCTATGATATGTGTATTTCGTCGCTGCAAAATTTCATGTCTTTTGAATGATGTTTGCTATTTTAAAGATATTTTGAAAAATCCTTGACAGAATCTGTCAACTGTTGGTAGACTTCACAAAAACGTTTATATCTATTAATCCATGAAGGATTTTGCATCACCGTTTTTTTTAAACGAAACTAGACTTCAATACTTTTCTAAAAACATAAGATTTCGATTTTTATGACCTCTGAAACAGAGCAGTTTATTATTTCAAAAATGCCCTGTTCTGCTGCCATATTTTTCCAACAGTAAAAGTGTATGAGTTTCATTGTTTATTTGGCAGATCATATGAACGTTTTCTCTTGTGAAATTTTAACCAAATCTTCAAGGATACCTTTAGTTTTGGCTGATTAAATTTGATGGAATTTTATTAAGGTTTGCCTTGGTTTCTAATGGCCTAAACAAAATTGGCAGAAACTGTCAATCTTTGACAGCCTGCACTAAAAGAGCAATATCTTCAAAAAAACCTTTAACCTTTTTGGTTAACTACCATTTTTAGAGTGAACTACACTTCATGAAGTTTTTGAGATCAATTGATATGAGAGTTTATGATTATTGAGTTGGTTGTTATGAATTTTTAAAGATGACACAAAAACAGCAAAACTTTCTAGAAAACAACTTGATTATATTTGTTTTGATGGATGATACGATATGACTAAATGGTGTGAGTTGTGAGAGTTATGATTAACGCACATAAATGTTGGTATCTGACACTCGAACAATTAGTGTCGAGTATAAATGATAGTTTACTGATAAAGAGTTTTGATGATTTTGAATTGTTTGGTTTGCGTTGAAAAGATGTCAAGATGTTAAGTTTTGAGTCGAGAGACGAGTTCACGTAGTGAGATTCACGCGTTGAAATCTCGTGGCTGACATTATATATGAATAGGTCATGCCGAAATTTTTAGTGAAATTAGAATTTGAGCATAGTAAATTCTTGTTGACCCGTGACTCAAATACATGCCTAATGGAAAGTTTAACTTTCTAATTGGTTAATTAGACGAGATGAGAGCGAATATATCTGCTAAGAAAGTGGACTTTTCGATGTGTTAAATATTTCTTTTAATTGAAGCGCTGCTAATTATAACATAAGGATGTTATAATTAATGAGTAATGACGAGAGATAATAATTGTTATATTGATTAACAATCAAGAGAGATGAACATTAGAGATACTAATGTTTCATAAAAGAGATTAGATTATTAATCGAGGTTTCTTTTATAACTTCTCACCAATTCTTCATAACGATGAAGGTCCTTTTGGGAAGTAACGACTTGAGGGAGAGAGTGACGTTACTCATTGATACAGAGACACAACGAGGTGGGCATTACTTTTACTATACGTATATAGAGATCCCCTGCGTGTCGTAGGCCTCTTATACGAATGAATGCATGAGATGATTTAACTGTTAATTTCAGTTTTATATATCTATCAAACGAGTTTAATGCTACCTTTGAGCAAGTTATTTCATGACAAAATCTTTGAGTTAAAGTTATTTCAAGTATTGTCTTGCCATAAAATATTTAAATTTTAGTATGATATCTATCTGCTTTGGCTTTGCCAATGATGCAATCGAATTCGGGTCCTGAGCAGTTGATAGCTATCCTGCCAGGGCTAGTGTACACCAGTGACCGTGAGTCATCTAGCGGGTTGGCCGGTCAAGTGACCGTGAGAGGTGGCCACCTCTCCGGCACACAGTTTCAGATATGATAGATTACAAAAGAACTTAGTCTGATCAGACGAACTTTAAGAATCACAAATGAACTTAGTAAGCTTGGGCCTTTTTAGCGAAAAACTCCCTTGCTGTACTGATTATGATGGCATGACAATTTATAGTTTTGAAGCATGTATTTTTATACCTAGGCATACGTGCCCACTGAGTGCTTTTGTACTCAGCCGTGCATATGTTTTCTAAATGTGCAGGTTGAGCTGATGTGATGATGGTGCTGCAATGAGCGGAGTCTCCAGGGTTGTTAATAAATAGTTAACCTGTCTAGAATATGTCTTCATACATATGTCTAGCTACTTTCCGCTGCAAGATGTTGTTGATGTTATAGTATGTTATGTCATACTTTGAGTCTTAAGAGAATGGTTTCATACGATGTATAACTTGATTAATGATATTAATTAAGTTTTATGCTGTCTTTCATAGACTGTTTTCAATTGAGTATTAATGAATAAAAATGACGAGTTTTATTAAGATGAGTAAGTTTTACGGCTATAAATGACGCCCCTTTTCTTCCCCTTCTTCTTTAACCCCATCCCTAGTCGTGGATCACTCGGCCTAACTATCCATAGTTAGGGCGGGCTGTGACATAATCTTCCTCCCTTAGTCATGGTTTTTTTTCGGCTTAATTATCCTTAATTAAGTCCGGTCGTGACATCTAGTCCAGCCCTCTGCAACCCCAGCTCAGTCCATCTCCCTCTATTTCCGGCGAGCAGCAGCGGAAGCCGCCACTTCGCCGCCCCTCCACCGACTCACACACATACCGCACATACTCAACAGGACACACATACACAACAGTCAAGCCTCGACCAAGCCTCGACACAGCAAGTTCGAAAAGTTAAAGCTTCAAGACTCTTCTTTCGTAAAGATCTTTTCTTTTCTTTTCCTTTCAATGAATCATGCTTTCATTTATAAATATATGCGCAGACTATGAATAAACATGTATACAGATTGTATGCATTTATGTAAATAATTTGCCATGCTTGTGAATTTGTTATGAAAATATTGAAATCTTGGTTGGTGTTCTGTACAAACGAGATAGCTGTGTGTGCTTGAAACAGAGGCAAAGTAAATTGAGGTAAACACCTTGTGATGTCTGTGTAGGGGAAGAGTTCTTTGAATGGTGGTCTCTTGTTGTATACTTGAAACTCCATGGATAGGCTGGAACGAGAGAGTAATTTGAAGGATATTTGAGTTGCTAGTGAAAGTGCAAAGGATGGGTTTCCTTCAATTATGCAGAGATATTTGAGGGCTGAAATTAGGGGAGTTGGTGGCTGCCAAGCATGACTAAATCTTGACTTTTGAAGTTGATTGGGTTGACATGAGATGGAGTGGGGTGGCTGATAGGAAGCATGGGTGAAGGAGTCAAAAATGGTAGGAAGCGTGCAAAAGAGTGGGCGCATGGTTGAGATGGGTGAAGGAGTCAAAATGGAGGTGCTGTACTTGGCAGCTAGGAAGCGTGGGTTGGGCTTCTCTTTTTGGGCTTAATTAAGACTAGGGCCCAAATAAATATTTGTCAAAGCCCAACACATTTAAATAATTAAAGCCTAACTTAGACTTAAATTAAATCGTGTAGTATTAAAAATAATATTAGCATATAGAATTAATCACATTCATATAATTCAATTTATGCAATGCACATAAATTCAAAAGACTAAATTTTGTAAAAGCTTTTGAAAATAATTTTGTTGGAATAAACTCATTTTCATTTCTCCGGCATAAATCATCTTAATCTAAGTTCAAAATAATTCTAAATTTAATATAAATAGGCGGGGTGTTACATTCCTCCCTCCTTATAAAAATTTCGTCCTCGAAATTGCATATCTGGGTCATCTTGTTTGGATACTAGACTTCACTATCAGTGCGGCTACATAGCTTGATTGTTATCGCATCTTTCTAATTGTGAGAACACCATGTCTATAGTCTCGAGAACTGTTGACAAACGAACTCATTCTAATCATATTATGCTTATCGTGATGGAAGAAAAATCTTATTGTGGCAACTACATAGTGAGAGTCTATACATTGGGATGACGCTCTACTCGAGGTCAAAAATCTTAATTGACAATCACCGAGATCTTAGTTATGTGGGCTGGCCAGACCCTGCACAACGAATCACTCAGTCAAATGGGAGCTTCGCCCCCAATCATGTCAACTTCTTATCTCTTATAAAGCTCTAAGTCAACTTCTAACTTAAAGCACTTACTTCTAAGTACTTCAATCATAAATCTTTGGTACCATATAAATCCATTCTATGCCGTTTTAGCGGTGCTATCACGGCTAACATTTTTAAGACATTCTTGGGTGGTTCTCAAACGGTTTGTAAAAGAACTTATCATTTAATCATATAGGCAGTGAACCTAAAATGATAACATAAAGCTTTCTCATCATTCATTCATACATACATACATACATATATTTGCTTTCTTTGAAATTTTGAGTCATATGGACATTAAATGTCCCTTTCATGAAAAAAATTGCTTATGCCGGAAAGATTCAAGGAATCTAACTCGACCATACATACATACATACATTGATTCGTTAAGGGCTCGGGTTGTCCCAAACACGAAATACATTCACATAACATCATAAAAATAAGGCGCGCATTTTCTTGAAAATTTTCATAACTTTGAATATACATATATATTTTGAAATTATTATCGTACCTTAGTTGCGGCAGTGTGACGGCGAGCTGAGGGCTACTGACATTCTTAGAAATCTAGAGATACTATTCTAGACTCGACATCAAAACCTTATGGTTATCAGAAACATGAAAGAAAATGAAGGAACCATATTTTGATATATGATTCACGTGCCCGTGACCCATTTCGGATATCAAACGAATACATACAAAAACCATGTGCCTAAAGCAAGAGGATGAAATCTTACTTGCAAATCTGGCAATGATCGACTCCAGTGTTGATCTTCCAACTTGTTCCCACGGCAAGACTTGACGTTGGGTGGCAACGATCTTCAAGTCCTCTCTTTTTCCTAGGGAAACGCGCCGCCTCAGTTACTGTGTTCTCACAGATTTCTCTCTATTTTACCTCACGTAACGTCACAAGTAAATTAGAATTAGGGCTGTACCTATTATTTATACTGGGTATTAAAACCCTAAATAATAAGCCCATCATCTAATTAAACTAAAACAAAGCCCAAAGGCTTAAGTGAGAAATAGATGGACGGACGCCCCATATGGAGTTAAGCCTTTATTGGGCCAAGCGGGGATCTACTAGCTTGAATAAAGTTTGGCCTCCCAGTGCTCGATTTTCCTATTCAGCCCAGAATAAAATCGAGACACAAGTATTAATTTATTCCACTAGAAAATTAATACTGAATTACCTCTTTATTCTTTAGGTGAGTCGGGGCTAGTATTAGACTTAATTAATCCCCGTGTTTAAGATATCCAATATCCATTAATTAATTAATTCCTCTGACGATCAATTAATTAATTAATTAGTCGTTTAATTATAAACGACATCTCGAGTGCTACCACTTAAACTTATTATCGTATTGGAACTAATTCCACCTGCAGGGTTTAATACGATAAACTTATTAAGTTCCTCGAGAGGATATTATCATCCTGTTATTAGCAGGACACGGATCCTTATTGCAATATAATCGCATGTCAAATAATAATTGCTATCACCCAAAGTATCGAGTATATTGAGCTTCAAGAGAACTCTCACCCATGATAAATCAAAGCAATAGTCAATATATTATTCACACCGATTAATCCAACTAAGGTTAAGACTATTTAAGTCACCGAGATCTTGATTCTTAATTAGTCAGAATATAAGAATTCATCTCACTGTGATCCTGTTCAATACACGAAGGTACTAGCATAAATAAATAGCCAAGACAAACTATTTATCCATTTATGCTACAATCTAAACCAGCAACTCGTCCATAGTTGCCTCGATTGTGAACTCAATTTATATCTCAACGTTTTCCAATTATATGATCTTCTGTGATCTACAACACACCATATAATCTATAGTATGAGATAAATTGGACTATAATAGGATTATGCAATAACAATATTTCAGATAGAAGAATCACAGTGAACTAAGGAATCAATGTATACAAGCATAAAGTCTTGCTTTCAGTATACAACCCTTCAATTCTCCCACTTATACTAAAGCAAACTTTTAGTATACAATGTGACTGAAAAACTGATAATATCCTCTAGCTATTACAAAATCTCCCACTTATACTAAAGTTTAATTTAGTATAGGGAGGCCACGAACTCCAAGGCCTTCAACATGCTTGTTGAACACCGCACCAGGAAGACTCTTCGTGAAGGGATCAGCCAGATTATCAACTCCCGCAATATGCATCAAAGCTACATCACCATGCTTGACCACAGACCGAATGTAATGATACTTGCCATCAATGTGTTTCATGGATTGATGACATCTTGAATCCTTGCTATTCGCAATAGCAGCCTCGTTATCACAATAAATTGTGATGCACTTCGGCAAACTAGGAATCACATCAATCTCAGTTAGGAAGTTCCTGAGCCATACAGCCTCTTTAGCAGCTTCACAAGCAGCTACATACTCAGCTTCCATGGTAGATAGTGAATTGCATTTCTGCTTTACACTTCTCCACACAATGGCTCCACCCCCAAACTTAAACACATAGCCAGTAGTAGACCGCCTCTTGTCCTTATCACCTTGATAATCGGCGTCCACATACCCTACCGGTGTCAGATCATCGGACTGGTAAACTAGCGCATACTCCTTAGTCCGTTTAAGGTACTTGAGTATGTGCTTTACAGTAGTCCAATGAGCTTGACCTGGATTCGCCTGATATCTTGCTGCAATGCCAACGGCAAAACAGATATCAGGCCTGGTACACTGCATCGCATACATGAGACTTCCCACAGCCGAGGCATAGGGAATTATCTTCATGCTCGCTATCTCCTCAGGCGTTGTGGGACACATTGCCTTAGATAGCGGAACACCATGTCTGAAAGGTAGAAAACCTTTCTTGGCATTCTGCATGCTGAACCGCGCCAAAACAGTGTCAATGTAGGATGTTTGAGACAAACTCAACATTCTCTTAGATCGGTCACGACCAATCTTTATTCCGAGAATATATGCTGCCTCTCCCAAATCCTTCATTTGAAACTGTTGGGATAACCACTCCTTAATGCCAGACAATACATTCACATTATCGCTAATGAGAAGTATGTCGTCCACATAGAGTATAAGGAATACCAGACTCCCATCGATACAGACCCTATAAACGCAACTATCGTTGACACACTGCTCAAAACCATAAGTTTTGACCACGTCATCGAAACGTTTGTTCCAGGATCGTGAAGCTTGCTTAAGCCCATAAATGGACTTCTTGAGCTTCCACACTAGATGCTCCTCACCTTCCTTGATGAACCCCTCTGGTTGTAGCATATAGATGTCTCTATCTTCCTCAAGATACCCATTCAAGAATGCGGTCTTGACATCCATTTGCCACACCTCTAGGTTCATATGGGCAGCCATAGCCAAGAGAGCTCGAATAGACTTAAGCATGGCTACTGGCGAAAAAGTTTCCTCATAATCGATACCAGGTCGTTGAGTATAACCCTTCGCCACTAGTCTCGCTTTGAAGGCCGTAACCTTCCCGTCCGGTCCTCTCTTGCGTTTGTATACCCATTTGCAACCAATGGCCTCACGACCAACAGGTAGCAAACATTTCTCGTATACATCCATGGCAGTTATGGATTCATATTCAGAAACCATACATGCTTCCCATTCAAGAGCATCTGGATCTGCTAGTGCTTCTGAGTAAGTCCAGGGATCTTCTTCAACAAGCCCATCATCAACTGAATCCGTAGATTCATTGACAAACGCATATCGATTGGGCGGTTTGCCCTTTGATGCCCTCTCACTACGACGTGGCACTATTGCAGATTCAGTATCGACAGCTTGTGCATTTTCTGATGAGACCTGTGGTACTACATCTTGCACAATTGGCTGAGTTGGTTGACTTGTCGTGCCAATGTCTTTGACCTCACCGAGGACGATTTCGCTCCTACTTTTGTGGTTATTTACATAGTCCTCTTCCAAGAATCTTGCGTTAGTACTAATAACGACTTTCTGATCCTTAGGACAATAAAAATAACCCCCTTTCGTTCCTCTAGGATATCCTATGAACAGCTTTACTTCAGTTCTAGGGCTCAACTTATCGGCATCCTTGTTCAGCACGTGTGCTGGACTGCCCCAAACCCGGATGTGGTTAAGAGAAGGCTTGCGCCCTGACCACAGCTCGGACGGGGTCTTTGCAACCGACTTAGAAGGCACTAAGTTAAGAATGTAACCAGCTGTTTCTAAGGCATATCCCCAGAACGAAATAGGTAAAGTAGCGAAACTCATCATCGAACGAACCATTTCTAGAAGAGTCCTATTTCTTCTCTCTGCTACACCATTCTGTTGGGGTGTACCCGGTGTAGTCAACTGAGATGTAATCCCAGATTCTAACAAGTATGCTCTAAACTCGTTACTGAGGTATTCGCCACCGCGGTCAGATCGCAATGACTTGATACTTTTACCATGTCGCCTCTCTACTTCCGCCTTGAATGTTTGAAACTTGTCAAAACATTCAGACTTGTAGCGCAACAAGTAAATGTATCCGTACCTTGAGTAATCGTCAATGAAAGTGACAAAATACTCGTACCCTCCACGAGCTTGAGTGGACATGGGTCCACACAAGTCAGAATGAACCAGTTCCAACACTTCTTTGGCCCTATACCCCTTGGCCTTGAAAGGCCGAGTCGTCATCTTTCCCTCTATGCAGGATTCGCAGACTGGGATTGGTTCTACTTGGAGAGACTCCAAGATACCATCGGAAACCAGTCTTTGGATCCTCCTTAGATTGATGTGACCCAATCTTAGGTGCCAAAGAAGAGTTTGGTTGTCTTGAGAAGAAGCCTTTCTCTTCTTTTGGTTTGTAGTCAAAGTATAAGCAGATGAAGAATAATCGAATGGACATGAAAAAGTATAAAGAGAATCAGCCGCACTTCTAAATAAAACTTGACCGTCTTTGATGAATACTGCACTGTCTTCTAAAAGAACAGAATATCCATACTTTCGTAATTGAATAGTAGAAATCAAGTTTTTCCGAAAACCCGGAACATAGAGTACATCTCTCAAAACCAAAACATGTCCATCAATCAATAAATTCACGTCTCCAATTGAAACAACAGGTAAGCTTGCTTCATTTCCCATGGAGAGTGCTAGCTCGCCTCCACTAAGCTCCCTTGTCCGCAGGAACCCCTTGAGCTTTCTTCATCATGGGACAGTCAGACTTCCAATGTCCTACTTGTTGACACTTGAAGCATTTCCCTTTCCCCTTTGGCTTGCCAACGCCTCCGGTCGGGCCTAGCTTCTTCTTGCTCCCACCTTTTGCTTGGCCTTTCTTGCCATTGGGCCCTTTCTTCTTCCTACCTTTCGGTGGAAAACTGGGTCCTGTGGCAGTGGCCAAAGCCTGTGGACTCTTTCCCATGACCCCCTCGGCCGCAACCAACTCATTAAGCAGTTCATTTAGAGTGAACTTTTTCTTGCCCATTACGGCATTGAGTCGGAAGTTTTCGTAGGATTTGGGCAGAGTGTGGAGAACCATGTCTACCTTAGTAGCATCCTCGATTCCTCCACCGAGCACGTCCAGCTCATTGAAATGATTAATCATTCCAAGCACGTGCTCGCGCACAGACGAACCTTCCGTCATCTTTGAAGACATGAGTTTCCTCATGAGTTCAAAACGGACTGACCGGTCCGATTCCCCAAAGAGCTCCTCGAGGTTCCTCATAATTGCAGCCGCAGTCTCCAACGACTGATGTTGCAGCTGCAACGCAGAAGACATAGTGGTCATAATATAAGCTTTCGCCATATTATTCGCCCTATGCCACCGCTTATGGGCCTCCCTTTGCTCTTCGGAAGACCGAGTATTAAGGTTTGCGGGAGCGGGAGTAGTAAGCACAAACTTATACTCCTCCGCGTCTAGGACAAATCCCAGATTGCGCTTCCATTCCGAAAAATTCGGACCAGTAAGCGGCTTAGCAGATAAAACATTCAAAAGCGGGGTAACAGTCATATCTGAAATATAAACAAACAAGCGCACATTAGAAAACACGTTATTGCATAAAGATTCGTAGCAATAATATTGTAACCTTTTGATAAAACAATATTATTGAAACCTCCGTTAGCCCAATCGAATTACACGCAAGCCACGTTCGTGTGGACGTTTACGCGCTCTTCGGTTGACCAGACACCCAGTCTTTGGTCTCATTCCATTGCCAACTTATCCTTATGACAAAATGGGACCAATAAACGGACCTTGACTAGACCACGCAATTTCAAGAAGGGACTCCGTTGGGGAGTTGTACTTGAAATAAACGCCTAAGCTATGACCACAGTTTAGTCAACTTTATGACTATCTTTTATTTTAACCCCTCCTAGAATAATCCATGAAAGACTAACCCGTGCAAGCCACGTTCGTGTGGACGTTTACACGAGAAGCTCCCACTATTCTCAAGGTTAAAATAATTTATTTTAATCCTTTCAAGAATAACACGCAGAAATTAATACATGCAAGTCACGATAGTGTGAACGTTTACATGCAAAACTCCCACTTATTCACAAGATTAAAATATTTTTAATTTAGAAGTTTAACCGACAAAAGCTGCAAATTAATAACGAGTGCAAGCCACGTTCGTGTGGACGTTTACACCAATTATTAATTTACTTTGTCTCAAACCAACTGTGGAGGTCTATATCAATTTTATTTAAAAAATTGAATTATCCGCTTAGTCTTTTACTTCAAAAGGTTTACAGGTTAAATCACGTTGACACGGAAAACCTAAGCATGCATTTCTAGAACACATGTAATAAAACATGCTCGCTTGAAATTAAAACGTGCTTAGTGAAAACGTGATTGAACCTAGCATGATATTCTATGCGCATTTAAAATCACATAAAGCAAATAAAATCATGCTCAAAACACCATAACGGTGATAAAATCCCACGACATGCTGAGAACAGTAAAGAAAAATTCTTCGCGGCCCATTCGTGGAATCCCATTTCTAATCTATTACAATAAAACAATAGAAAAGAAATTAAAAAAATGGGCAAATACAGCCCAAAACAGCCACAAAATAGGCTGGAAAACACCTCCAGCCCAGCACTTGGGCCCAAAAGCCGAGGCCCAGCCGCCTAGGCCCGTTCAGTAGCCCAAACCCGGATCCGCTGACCCTCTGACCCGCGTTTGACCCAGTCAAAATTAGGGTTTTCAGCCCCTATTGTCATTTCTCGGTTTCTGCGCCGCACCTAGGGTTTCGCGCCGCAGAGCGGCGCTGCACATCTTCTTCCCGACGCGCAGTCGGCTCCCGGCCACCAGCCCGGCCACCTGCAATCTCCAGCTCGCGATTTCCGCCGTGAAACGCCGCCAGAGCCCCGCTGCGCTAGACACGGCAGTCGAGCAGGCAGAGGTTGCCGGAGCAACTCCAGCCCTCGACGCCATCGAGCGCAGGCTGGCGTCCATCTCGCCGTCTGACCAGATCTGCTTGCGACCTCCGCCTTCACGCCAGTCACCAGCACGCACACGAGAAGGAGGCGCGATTAAAATCGCCGCCCAGCACCCTGTCAAGTGAAGCTCCGCCGCCCCGCTGTTGCAGAACCAGGCTACAATTTTCGGCAGAACCGCTGCCCCTCCACGGCGGTCGAGCAAGCAGGAGTCGTCGGAGCGACTCCAGCCCTAAACGCCGAAGGACAGCAGATTGTTGTTGCTGTCACAGCACTGCCGGAACTCCGGTCGCCGGTTTTCCAACGCCGGGCGACCAGCGGGTTGTCCCAAACACGAAATACATTCACATAACATCATAAAAATAAGGCGCGCATTTTCTTGAAAATTTTCATAACTTTGAATATACATATATATTTTGAAATTATTATCGTACCTTAGTTGCGGCAGTGTGACGGCGAGCTGAGGGCTACTGACATTCTTAGAAATCTAGAGATACTATTCTAGACTCGACATCAAAACCTTATGGTTATCAGAAACATGAAAGAAAATGAAGGAACCATATTTTGATATATGATTCACGTGCCCGTGACCCATTTCGGATATCAAACGAATACATACAAAAACCATGTGCCTAAAGCAAGAGGATGAAATCTTACTTGCAAATCTGGCAATGATCGACTCCAGTGTTGATCTTCCAACTTGTTCCCACGGCAAGACTTGACGTTGGGTGGCAACGATCTTCAAGTCCTCTCTTTTTCCTAGGGAAACGCGCCGCCTCAGTTACTGTGTTCTCACAGATTTCTCTCTATTTTACCTCACGTAACGTCACAAGTAAATTAGAATTAGGGCTGTACCTATTATTTATACTGGGTATTAAAACCCTAAATAATAAGCCCATCATCTAATTAAACTAAAACAAAGCCCAAAGGCTTAAGTGAGAAATAGATGGACGGACGCCCCATATGGAGTTAAGCCTTTATTGGGCCAAGCGGGGATCTACTAGCTTGAATAAAGTTTGGCCTCCCAGTGCTCGATTTTCCTATTCAGCCCAGAATAAAATCGAGACACAAGTATTAATTTATTCCACTAGAAAATTAATACTGAATTACCTCTTTATTCTTTAGGTGAGTCGGGGCTAGTATTAGACTTAATTAATCCCCGTGTTTAAGATATCCAATATCCATTAATTAATTAATTCCTCTGACGATCAATTAATTAATTAATTAGTCGTTTAATTATAAACGACATCTCGAGTGCTACCACTTAAACTTATTATCGTATTGGAACTAATTCCACCTGCAGGGTTTAATACGATAAACTTATTAAGTTCCTCGAGAGGATATTATCATCCTGTTATTAGCAGGACACGGATCCTTATTGCAATATAATCGCATGTCAAATAATAATTGCTATCACCCAAAGTATCGAGTATATTGAGCTTCAAGAGAACTCTCACCCATGATAAATCAAAGCAATAGTCAATATATTATTCACACCGATTAATCCAACTAAGGTTAAGACTATTTAAGTCACCGAGATCTTGATTCTTAATTAGTCAGAATATAAGAATTCATCTCACTGTGATCCTGTTCAATACACGAAGGTACTAGCATAAATAAATAGCCAAGACAAACTATTTATCCATTTATGCTACAATCTAAACCAGCAACTCGTCCATAGTTGCCTCGATTGTGAACTCAATTTATATCTCAACGTTTTCCAATTATATGATCTTCTGTGATCTACAACACACCATATAATCTATAGTATGAGATAAATTGGACTATAATAGGATTATGCAATAACAATATTTCAGATAGAAGAATCACAGTGAACTAAGGAATCAATGTATACAAGCATAAAGTCTTGCTTTCAGTATACAACCCTTCAGAAAACTCATGCTCTGATACCATTCTGTCACACCCCAATTCTTGAATGAATAAAAATAATCGAGGTGCAACTAATTCATAGAAATAAACAAGGAACAACCTTGTTAAAACTCGAATAATAAGATAGAAAGTCGGGCTATGCCCCTTTGGATCACAAGTTTTGTTTCATGCTTCTGACAACCGACATTCATTAACTCGAAACTAGAAATTTTAAATTGAAGCTCGACATGAAGTCATCTTAAGTTGAGAAAACAAAAGATGTATAAGAGTTATTACTACAGCGGAAGTCTACATAGAAATTGAACCCTAGCCTCAGCTCAGTCCCGTCAGCACCGGCCAGCCAACCTGAAAACATTTGAAAGTATTTTTGGGCTAAGTACTAATGTACTCAGTGGGCATGCATTTTCATAAACATTTCATATTTTCATAAAGACAGTTTATCCAATCATAATTTACATAACTTAGAAGGTTTTAAAACGAAATAACTTCTAAGCATGTTAAAATATTTTCTTTCATTTGTGCGCACATGTCACACTCCCTTTCCGTTACTCGCTGTGATCCCGGACCTTTTAGCCACCGACGGATCCATTACTCCTGCTTTACTTGGACTGAGGGCGTAACCCAGCCAAGCTCCCATTTGGGACCCAATGCTCCGGAACACATCCCGTCGAGCACCCTTATAACACCTCATACATGATTAGTGCCCGATGGAGATCAACCCACCAGGTCAGCTAATAGGTGTACACAATTCTCAAATAACGTGTTAGGTCAAGAGAGAACCTCGATCGATTCATTGTTGCGAGCCTTAAACGGAGCAGAGTGCACAAAATATTTTATTGGATAAACAGTTTGCATTTAATAGAATAAACAATTTGTATTTCATTGAAACATTTAGAGCTTAATAACTCAATCATACTTTATACATTTGGAAAGTAAGACCACCTGGATAGGCAAAGCCTGAAGATCATACACATAAAAACCTGTCTTGGGAAAGCAGCGATAATCCCCCTGGTCACAAAGCCTACAAGAAATTCTATTCTTAATAGGTCTCGTGATGCTAACTTAATATCTTAGGGAAAATACTTAACATTCTATAATTCGTCACGCCGGGTTTCAAAATTTAATAAATAAATATTGAAAACTAACTTTCTTGAGTCAAGGACACCAACAATATCCTTACTCGATTTTCTTCACTAATTGTATTTAATGAAAACCAATTTAAATCATAAATATTTTTATTGCAAAATGCTAATGCAATTTCATGACATGCTTAAACATATAATAAGTAATTTGTTTAAAATATGCACATAATAGTAATATGATATTATTATGCAAATTAAAATAATTAATCGAACTTAAGTATGAAGTCCAATTAATTAGACTAGTGCAGTCCAAATATTTAATAAAAGTCAGGCCTGGCAAATAAAAGAACCCAGCCCAACACTTTAAGACAAATCTCAGCCCAACAAATTAAAATAAAACTCGGCCCAGCAGAGAAATAATTTGGCCCATGACATAGCCCAACACCTAACCCTTTTCTTCCTTCTTTTTAAAACACACACACACGCACACACACACGCAGCTGCGCAGCAGCACCCTCCCCCTTTCGCCCTCTTCTCTCCTCCGGCGGTAGGCGTCGCCGGCCACGCCGCCGCCCCCGACAACCCTCTCCCTCTCCTCTGCTCTACTATCTCCCTCAAACAGACGCCCATCACCTCCCTCTCTCTCTCTTCACGTCGGAAGTCCGCCGCCGCGGAGACTCGCCGGAGGCGCAGCAGCGACGAGCCGCCGCCACCAGCTCTCTCTGACAGTGGCCGAGCAACAGCGGCACCTCCTCCTTCTCGAATCCGGCGACCACAGGACATCCATGGCCGCCACCGACCAACTCCAGCCCCCCTGTTCTCTCTGGATCGGCGGGCAGCAGGAGCATCAGGCCACCGCCGCCGTCGCCAATCCCCTCTCTCTCCTCCGTCCGTGGCCGAGCAACAGCAGCCATGGCCGCCGAGCTCTGCCTCCCTCCGCTGATCCTATCGAAGCAGTCGCCCATCCCCCTACCCTCTGCTCCCTCCGGCCGATAGCAGCGAGGACCGCCGCTGACCACCGCCCCCTGACCTCTAGTCCAGCCCTCTGCAACCCCAGCTCAGTCCATCTCCCTCTATTTCCGGCGAGCAGCAGCGGAAGCCGCCACTTCGCCGCCCCTCCACCGACTCACACACATACCGCACATACTCAACAGGACACACATACACAACAGTCAAGCCTCGACCAAGCCTCGACACAGCAAGTTCGAAAAGTTAAAGCTTCAAGACTCTTCTTTCGTAAAGATCTTTTCTTTTCTTTTCCTTTCAATGAATCATGCTTTCATTTATAAATATATGCGCAGACTATGAATAAACATGTATACAGATTGTATGCATTTATGTAAATAATTTGTCATGCTTGTGAATTTGTTATGAAAATATTGAAATCTTGGTTGGTGTTCTGTACAAACGAGATAGCTGTGTGTGCTTGAAACAGAGGCAAAGTAAATTGAGGTAAACACCTTGTGATGTCTGTGTAGGGGAAGAGTTCTTTGAATGGTGGTCTCTTGTTGTATACTTGAAACTCCATGGATAGGCTGGAACGAGAGAGTAATTTGAAGGATATTTGAGTTGCTAGTGAAAGTGCAAAGGATGGGTTTCCTTCAATTATGCAGAGATATTTGAGGGCTGAAATTAGGGGAGTTGGTGGCTGCCAAGCATGACTAAATCTTGACTTTTGAAGTTGATTGGGTTGACATGAGATGGAGTGGGGTGGCTGATAGGAAGCATGGGTGAAGGAGTCAAAAATGGTAGGAAGCGTGCAAAAGAGTGGGCGCATGGTTGAGATGGGTGAAGGAGTCAAAATGGAGGTGCTGTACTTGGCAGCTAGGAAGCGTGGGTTGGGCTTCTCTTTTTGGGCTTAATTAAGACTAGGGCCCAAATAAATATTTGTCAAAGCCCAACACATTTAAATAATTAAAGCCTAACTTAGACTTAAATTAAATCGTGTAGTATTAAAAATAATATTAGCATATAGAATTAATCACATTCATATAATTCAATTTATGCAATGCACATAAATTCAAAAGACTAAATTTTATAAAAGCTTTTGAAAATAATTTTGTTGGAATAAACTCATTTTCATTTCTCCGGCATAAATCATCTTAATCTAAGTTCAAAATAATTCTAAATTTAATATAAATAGGCGGGGTGTTACATATACATACATACATGAAGCATGTTTTCTAAATAGAAAAGAAGTAGAAATTGAAGCTCTGTTTTTATTCTTTGTTTTCGAATTGCCGTGTCGAGTCGGGGAGAGAGCTTGAGGGCTAGGTATCGGCGGTGGCGGTCTTCCAGCCGTGCAGTCGCCGGAAGTCAGAGGGTAGGGAGGTGGAGACTGAAGGTGGGGATTAGAGGCGGTCGGCGATGGCTGGTTGCTGTCGTCCGTCCGACACAGAGTGAGAGGAAGAGAGGCAGGGGCCGGGCACGCGGCGGTGGTTAGCTCCGCTAGCCACTGTGGCCGCCGGACTTCGGAGAGATGCAGCGGCGTTCTCAGTTTGTGGGAGTGTGTGCGTGCTCGTTCGGTGAGCGAGGAACGAGAGAGAGGACGAGGTAGACGGGTTTAAGGATCGAGCGGCCGGCGGCCGGCGACTCTACCGCCGCCGGAGAAGGAAGAAAAGGGGGGGGAAGGCGTGCTGCTGCGCGCAGCTTTGTGTGTGTGAGTATATGAGTGTGATTGTGTGTGTGAGGGTGTTAAATGATGGGTTAGGTTTGGGCTTAAGAGTTGGGTTTTGCAGATGGGCCTATACTTTAATTTTCACTTGGGCTGAGTAAGATTGTGGGTTTGAGTGTTGGGCCGGATTTTAATTAGATTAGGCTGCGATTTTTAAAAGCTTGGGCCATTTCCAAATCTTAGCTGGGCCCTTATTTATTTAAAACTTTGGGCTGATTTTATTTATTTAACATGGACTCAATTTTTAATTAATAGTTGGGCCTTCATTCCTTTAAAATTTTGGGCTGCCTTCTATTAATTAAATGGACTACACTTATATTAATTAATTGAACTATTAATTAGTTTAATTAATTATTATTTTTAAAGGATAATTAGCATAATAATATTATTATTATTATGTGCATATTTTAAGTAATTACTTATCATATGTTAAGCATGACATGACATTGCATTTGCATCATGAAATAAAACGTATTTATGATTTAATTGGATTGTGCAGATTTGTTTTAAAGAGCGACACTATTATAATTAATTAGACTTATTAAGTTTGATTAATTATTTTAATTTTCATTATAATATTAAATTATTATTATGTGTATATTTTTAAGTAAATTACTTATTATATGCTAAGCATGACATGAAATTGCATTTTTACTTGCAATAAAAGATTTAATTGGTTTTAATTATAATTCCAATTATTAAAGAAAGATGAGTAAGAATATTGTTGGTGTTCTTAACTCAAGAGAAATATTTTCAAGTATTTATTTATTAAATTTTGAAAACCCGGCTAAGTGAATCATAGAATGTTAAGCACTACACCATGACTTAAGATTAGATACAAGGAGACCTATTGAGAATAGATTTCTTGTAGGCTTCGAGCATCAGAAGGATTAACACTGCTATTCCGATTCAGAGATAAGGTTAAACGACAGGCTTTGCCTATACAGGTGGGCATTACTTTTACTATACGTATATAGAGATCCCCTGCGTGTCGTAGGCCTCTTATACGAATATATGCATGAGATGATTTTAACTGTTAATTTCAGTTTATTATTATGCCCAAATGATAAATGACTCTTATGAAATGAAAATGAAATGTTTATGAAATGAAATGAAATGCTTATGAAATGATTGACTGCCAAAAATGTTTATGTTTTTATATGTATCCTATCTGTGTTGGTTCGCCAACTTTAAAGGAAATCTAATTGGGATCCTATGCTAGACAAAGGTCGCTAGCTAGGGTTAACGTGTACACTCATGGAGACCGCGAGTCGCTTGCGACCGGTCTTGGCGTCCGTGGTAAGGAGGCCTCCTTCCCGGCGCGTGACAGAAAGGAACAGATATGGATCATATGAAGGAAAATGATCGGCCGATCGACTTTATGAAAATGAAAGAAATATTTTAGTAAGCGCAGATCATTTAAGAAAACCCCTGTGTGTTACTGTTATGGCAGTTCAATTTATATATGTATGCATGAATGTATTTTCGGCTATGCCCACTGAGTATTTTTATACTCAGCCCTGCATGTATTTCTAAATGTGCAGGTTGAGCAGCTGATGGAATGGAATGATGTTGAGCGGGTGTTCCTTTGACATTTCAAGAAATGTAACCTTGAGTATACATCTTCATATGTATATCTCACACGTTTTCCGCTGCAAAACACTTTGATTAGGATAACTCTATGTTATGAAGTTGTTACACGTGTTATTGGGTAACCCACCTTAATCAGTTCTCTTTTATGTGTATGTTTTATAAGTATCCAAATGATCATATATGATCCTAGCTTTTTATCTATAAGTGACATTTTCATATACTTTAATGTTAAGTAATTGTCCATATCCGTTCCCACTCATTAATTTTCATCCCAAGTCATAATCCCGGCTAAATCATCATTAAAGGTAGCGGGCTGTGACAGAGTGGTATCAGAGCGGTTCGTTCGCTCTGACCCTAGAAACCTTATTCTAAAGAGTCGAGTCTAGTTTGATTCTTTAGACTTACATGGGTTCATATGGCACCGCTCAACACTCCATTACATCGTGCTCAATCAAGGAAAGAAGGTAACTGTAGTTTCAACGTTTTAAAGATGTTAATGTTCTAAAATGCTTCATGAATATGTTTATGTGAAGAGCATGTTATGATGAAATGTTGAATGTTTTGCCTTTCATGGCATATTTTCGCAATCTATGATGTTATGATCAGACGAATGATAGAAAAATTGACATATGTTTTCCCGGAGAACATAGATTGCTATAAGTTGCATGATCACAATTTTAAAAGAACATAGATTACTAGATTAGTAGGATATCTCTACAATCTAGATTCTTAAGGTGATGATGTAGAAGAATGAAAGAGAACTTAGAATGTCTCAGCTCCCTTAAGAAAATGATGGTTCTTTTGAACTACAAAGATGAATGAAAAGATATGTACGAGGTAAAGGAAAAACACAGAATGACGATACGCGACAAATTCAAGGTAAACGTTGCATCAAAGGTTGAACCATAGTCTCTACGTTCAAATGTTCAAGTGCGACGGAATATCAAATCGACTTTTGCTACAGGATAGATTTTAAGAATAGTGTGTTTTGCCTGTGTACGTATGTTTGTGTGTATATGTCTTAAGAGAGGTTTGGGGTTTGAGATCAATAGGATAGAGAACCTTAAGATAAGTTTAGTTGTCATAATGAGCTTATGTTTTGTTATGTATAATATGTTCATGGCTCTCCAAGTTCGGGACGATGTTTCCCGTGTGACTGGGAGGTGATGATGTTGGACCTGGCCAGTCCACATGATCCAAATCTCAGTAGACGTCTTTTGGGTTGAAAACCCATGTGTTTCAACTTTCGGTTGAAAAGCCAGATGGGCTCTTACTCGAGGTCATTTTGTTCGACCTTGTAGTTAATCATTTCATACCCTCTGGTCATTCTTTTGATTCTCTTGAACAATTTCTACAACACTTTGCTTTGATGTTGTGTTGAGTTTGAGTCTTGCAACTCGTGAGTTGTCATAATAGATTCCCTTGATTGATAAGACTAAGAAGTGTTAGTCTACTGACGTAGTATACTACCCAAACTATGGCTTCGTATAATTGTGTCTCATTGTAATTAGTTAAGATTAGTCTTTGTCCTATAAATGATATCGACCACTCATTATGATAGAAATTCAGAGTTCAAGCTAAGACCGTAATATAGTGTTCGAGTACGAGGACTTAAGTTAATTGGTCTATGATAGTTTTAAGATAGATTCATAGGAAAGTGTTATGCATGTGATAGGTAATAAGAAATGGGTTGATGACCATTTTGGTCTTTGAAAAATAGGATACCCCGTAGATGAGCCCTAGGAATGAGGTAGGAGTAATGAACCGCCGCAAAAGAACGAGGGAACTTATTCTCAAGTAAATCTCGTGTATATAAATTGGAATTGGGAATCCAATTGATATGAGGAGAGACCCAAATCTATTTTAGATCGGAAAGTTAAAGTACTAAGGAATAAGTCGATACCCTTAGTAATAGTTCTTTGGAAGCACCATCATCAAGAAGAGGCGACGTGGGAACTCGAGTTTAGCATGAAGGAGAAGTACCCAGAATTATTTTCATGTGGTACAAATTTCGGACGAAATTTCTTTTAAAGAGGATAGTATGTCATACCCCGACTTTTAATCCCTGATTAAGGGCTTAATTATTAATAATTAGGGTTCGGCATCCATTAATAATAAAAAAAACTGGTTTGATTTATCCGAAGTGATTTAATCGCTATATATGTGATTTTCGTTACGTGTGTCATTATGACCAAGTTATTATGATTTATATTTGAGACCTTAGCACTTGGAATTTTGTTTAAGTTTCCAAAGCAAGTGCGGTTTATTTTTGCTGAGAAATCGAATGATGCCGGTTTATGAAAATATTTCCATAATTATTGTGATTTATTTTTAATCACCCTTCTCACACTATTACTTTAATTTCCCTACCATGTGACTAAATACCACAATTTGCTAAGTGTAGAGATTATTGAGTGAGTGTAGAGATTAGAGAGAGAGTGTAGAGATTAGAGAGAGAGAGATCAATGCATTAATTGCCAATATTTCCTTAAGATTACAAAATCCTCTTTAAAGATCACAAGATCATTTACAATCTTGCAAAATCCTCTCTCACTCCTCATTCATCATTTTCGACCAACACCTCTCTCCCTCTTTCTCTCACTTTCCTCCATTTTCCTCCATTGAAGAGACCTTCGGAGCTTCCAAAAATTTTACAAAACACCTCAATCCACTCTAAAATCTTCCATAAAAACATCCTAGCTACTTATATTCAAAAGAATCATTGAAGAAGGGCTTCAAAGCTAGAGTGAGAAAGTGTGAGTCTTGGTAAGAATTTGGGTAAGTGATCATGTATTCCATAAATCTTGCTTGAATGATGTTGTATGTGAGTATTCTCGAAAGATTGAAGAAAGAAAATCACCCCTCCCTTGTTCTTAAAAATTTCAAAAAAAAAAAAATGGGTCTTTACCCTTCAAAAAATTTCTTTCTCTTTCCTTGATTTTGGGGTAAAAAAAAAAAATGAGATCTATGTGGTGTTTGTTGATGATTGATGTGTGTTGTGAAAGTATATGCTTTGAGATGTGAAAGTCGATTGAGTTTAGTTTACAAAAAAATTGGGAAATTGTGAGTCGATGATTAAAATGATGAATTGATGATGTAGATGAGTCCATGAGATGTATATGATGATGATTGATAGAGTAAATTGAGTATATGATGTTAATTGATGATTTTGATATGAGTTAGTTTAATAAAATTAGGGATATGTGTATCTATGCTCTAATTTGTAAATTGATGGGTTATATGTGAGATAAATGGGTTAAGATTGATAGATCCATGATTAGATTAAAGATCCATGTGTGTTTATAAAATTTCAAAGAGTTTAGTTTAATAAAAATTAGGACTTTTTGCCTATGTGTTATTTAAGTGAATTTATATATTTAAACACATTATCAATGAAAATCAATTAATTGCTATTTTGAAAATTGTAAATACTAAAATAAAAATTTATATATTTTCAAATTCATGTTTTGTTTATTGAAATTATGTCGTGGATATATATATATATATATATATATAACATGTCTTTCAATTTCGATATTGGTCGTGCATCGCACGAGTGGGCGTATACTAGTTGTTGATTATATGTGAAATTGCTTGAGTTTAGATTACTAGGATTTGTGTATTTTGAATTATGAGATCAATGTTTGGATTAATGATGTCTATATGCTAATTAGACTTTATAAAGGACTATGGCATGATTAAATTGAGAATTTTGAATGAAATGAAAAGTGTTAGTTTGAGGAAGAAGATGACATACATGTGTATCTATATGTGTATAGTGAGTTATATGATGAATGAGATCATGTTTGAATAATTGAGTAATTTTGTGCATGAAAATGAAAAGAGAATTTTAATGATGCGTTCATTGAAACGTTTTACTAGAGATTTGAAGTTATGATGTAAGTAGAGAGTCAAGATTTGAGTATGATGAGCATTATAATGTGCTTGAATGTTTGTGAGTGTTATATGTGTTTAACATGAGCTTTGATGAGTTTCCTTGAAGGAATGTTGAGTTGAGTATTTTAAGAGTTTGAGATGTGATTTTGGTGAATTTCGTTGGCCCACTGACCTACTGTGATCGACAGTTTTTCAATGTCAAAAAGCTTTGAAAATTTTATACCAAGTCTCTACATGAGTCTTGAGAACATCGGTGAAATTTCAAGTCATTTGGACTTTGTTTACTATTTTTATAAAAGACAATACCGAAACTGCACATTACTACCGAGAGTTTCAGAGAGCAGGGAAAAGAGTCATTCATTTCAGTAGCTTTCTGTGTGATCTAGCTTTCCAAAATTTTATGGTATTAACCTTATTGTGTTAGCTAGATATCCACAAAATTTGAGCCCAGTTTGACAATATTTACTATTTTGTTCAAAAATCCAAGTTTTCGATTGCTCAAAACTGCCGAATATGGTAGACTGTAGTAAAACAGTCATGTCTCCTACAATACTTGGAGTTTTTGACTCTACTTTTTTTTATATGAAAATAGACTCGAAGACCTTTCTTTTGGTATGAGTCTCGAGTCCAAGAGGTGTCGGAGTAAGAACAGGTTAGATTTTGAAGTTGAGTCAGTGTAAAAACAGAGCATGTTTTGATAATGTTTGATTGTGTTTTCTTATGTGCCTTATGTGATTGTGTTGTCTATGTGTTGAATGAGATTAGACGAGCCTTATATGAGAGATAAATCGAGACTTAGTACCATGATTTTCTTGAAACCTATCCTTGAACTTAAGGATTTGAGATGAGTGGAGAGTTAATATAGAGTTGAGTAAAGAGATAGAACATGAGATAGAGCATGAGTTAAGGCTTTATGAGTATGGATTTTAAAAGGATTAAAATGTTTTAAATCAATTCCTTTTTAATGGAGTTTAAAATGCTTATTTAAGTCATTTATAAATGAATAATGAGAAATGCGTAAAGGAGTTCGTAAATCAATCGCGGCATGAGATTTTCAATTTCCCTAGTAAACTAGGGAGATATTATGAAGGAACAAGCAATGAACGAGATTCTCACCACCGAGTCATTACAACAATTGGAGAAGGAAAAAGTTCACGCACAAACAAGATATGTACACCACCTCAAGATGGAGGTAAAGAAAAAGGAAATGGAAGGAAAGCACTAGAACTAAACTTAAGGTATAACCCAACCCCAAGGCTAGTAGGCTCAAGCTAAGAGAGTGAATGCTTTGACTAAAGTGCCAGAAGCTACAGCAAGAATAAAGTTGGAACGCCACCACAATGGAAACTTAGAAAACCACATTAAATAATCATTTGAAAATGAGAAAATGAGTTTACATGGCAGAAGGAGTGCCATTAATCTTTAAGTGAAAGTTACCAAGATGATGAGAAAAGTTTGATGTTAGAATTCCATAGTCAAATCTAAGAAGGCGACTTAGGACGAAGGAAACAATTAAGGTAGTTCACCACTTTACTAAGATGAAGTGGGTGAAAGAATGTTGTTAGGTCCTGAACTGGTCCAACAGATGATTGAGAAAGTCGACCACATCAAGCAAAGAATCAAAAAAAAAACTCAAGATAGACAAAAGTCTTACGCCGATAAACGCCGATCGGAATTAGAATTTAATGTTGGGGATCGATTTTTCCTCAAAGTCTCTCCCTCAAAGGGAGTTATACGTTTCGGAAATAGGGGCAAGTTACGACCCCGTTATATAGGACCTTTTGAGATCCTAGATAAGTTAGGCCTTTGTAGCCTATAAGTTGGCTCTGCCACCAAGCATTGTGGATGTATACAATACGTATAGCATCTCGCAATTAAGAAAGCATGTGATTAAGCAAGATAAAGTAGTCCTAGCCAGGACCTAAGTTGTGAAGAGAAATCAGTCCAGATACTTGATCGCAAGATTCAAGTTTTACGAGGCAATGATATTGTTCTCGTCATGTAGTGGAACCATCACAGGATGGAAAAGGCCACAAAAGAGAAGGATGAAATGAAAGACTAGTATCCTCAACTAGATTATCAAGGTATGTAATTTCGAGGACGAAATTTTTTTAAGGAGGGAGGGATGTAATACCCCGTTTCCTCGAGCTAAGTTTAGAATAATTTTGAACTTAGATTTAAGATGATTCACGCCAAAATGAGAAAAAGAATTTATTTTTAATTCCAACAAAAATGATTTACAAAAACATTTGTAAATTTAGTTATTAAATTTATATGCATTGCATATTTATTTAATTTAGCATTCAAGTATTTTCACGAGATCGATATTTATTTAGCGAACCCTGAAGTATTTATTACAGTCCCGATATTTTATCCTGAGGGATTTTATTAGTTCAATCAACACCGCATCTCACACCATACCCTATGTTCCTAATAGCCACCCTATATCATGATTATTTTTTTTCATACATGTCTTTAGCCACCCTATATCATGATTTTTTTTTTCATACATGTCTTTATGCAGACAATCAAATCTCCCATATCTTTATCAAATTTCTTTTGCTTTAGGCTGTCCACTTTCTTTTGCTTCCACTTTCAAATTCCACTACACCTAACATCACCACTGTAAAACCCAACTGCCAGCCATATAATCAAACATCAGAACATGAACCCATCCATCCATACAATCTTTGAGTTCTCAAGAAAACAGCAACACCGATTTCATCAATAGAAGCAATCAAAACCAGTATCATTCATTCACAAAGGTTCTACCTTTTCTTTATACATCTTTCATTTATTCTTTACACAATCCCAAACCATATCAGACTACATACATTTTTCATGAATTCTTTGCAGATACACAACAAATAGAAACAGACTCCATTCCACACCTACAAGGTTATTTCTATGACTCGAGCACTTCTTTTGAAACAGAAACTCAAGTTAGAACCCATAACACATACACTGATTCCATTATATATAAATTTGCATATGACAACAAGACCCAAACTCAATGATGTTATTTATCGTCTGTGCATATACATACATACATGAAGCATGTTTTCTAAATAGAAAAGAAGTAGAAATTGAAGCTCTGTTTTTATTCTTTGTTTTCGAACTGCCGTGTCGAGTCGGGGAGAGAGCTTGAGGGCTAGGGATCGGCGGCGGCGGTCTTCCAGCCGTGCAGTCGCCGGAAGTCAGAGGGTAGGGAGGTGGAGACTGAAGGTGGGGATTAGAGGCGCTCGGCGATGGCTGGTTGCTGTCGTCCGTCCGACACAGAGTGAGAGGAAGAGAGGCAGGGGCCGGGCACGCGGCGGTGGTTAGCTCCGCTAGCCACTGTGGCCGCCGGACTTCGGAGAGATGCAGCGGCGTTCTCAGTTTGTGGGAGTGTGTGCGTGCTCGTTCGGTAAGCGAGGAACGAGAGAGAGGACGAGGTAGAGGGGTTTAAGGATCGAGCGGCCGGCGGCCGGCGACTCTACCGCCGCCGGAGAAGGAAGAAAAGGGAGGGAAGGCGTGCTGCTGCGCGCAGCTTTGTGTGTGTGAGTATATGCGTGTGATTGTGTGTGTGAGGGTGTTAAATGATGGGTTAGGTTTGGGCTTAAGAGTTGGGTTTTGCAGATGGGCCTATACTTTAATTTTCACTTGGGCTGAGTAAGATTGTGGGTTTGAGTGTTGGGCCGGATTTTAATTAGATTAGGCTGCGATTTTTAAAAGCTTGGGCCATTTCCAAATCTTAGCTGGGCCCTTATTTATTTAAAACTTTGGGCTGATTTTATTTATTTAACATGGACTCAATTTTTACTTAATAGTTGGGCCTTCATTCCTTTAAAATTTTGGGCTGCCTTCTATTAATTAAATGGACTACACTTATATTAATTAATTGAACTATTAATTAGTTTAATTAATTATTATTTTTAAAGGATAATTAGCATAATATTATTATTATTATTATGTGCATATTTTAAGTAATTACTTATCATATGTTAAACATGACATGACATTGCATTTGCATCATGAAATAAAACGTATTTATGATTTAATTGGATTGTGCAGATTTGTTTTAAAGAGCGACACTATTATAATTAATTAGACTTATTAAGTTTGATTAATTATTTTAATTTTCATTATAATATTAAATTATTATTATGTGTATATTTTTAAGTAAATTACTTATTATATGCTAAGCATGACATGAAATTGCATTTTTACTTGCAATAAAAGATTTAATTGGTTTTAATTATAATTCCAATTATTAAAGAAAGATGAGTAAGAATATTGTTGGTGTTCTTAACTCAAGAGAAATATTTTCAAGTATTTATTTATTAAATTTTGAAAACCCGGCTAAGTGAATCATAGAATGTTAAGCACTACACCATGACTTAAGATTAGATACAAGGAGACCTATTGAGAATAGATTTCTTGTAGGCTTCGAGCATCAGAAGGATTAACACTGCTATTCCGATTCAGAGATAAGGTTAAACGACAGGCTTTGCCTATACAGGTGGGCATTACTTTTACTATACGTATATAGAGATCCCCTGCGTGTCGTAGGCCTCTTATACGAATATATGCATGAGATGATTTTAACTGTTAATTTCAGTTTATTATTATGCCCAAATGATAAATGACTCTTATGAAATGAAAATGAAATGTTTATGAAATGAAATGAAATGCTTATGAAATGATTGACTGCCAAAAATGTTTATGTTTTTATATGTATCCTATCTGTGTTGGTTCGCCAACTTTAAAGGAAATCTAATTGGGATCCTATGCTAGACAAAGGTCGCTAGCTAGGGTTAACGTGTACACTCATGGAGACCGCGAGTCGCTTGCGACCGGTCTTGGCGTCCGTGGTAAGGAGGCCTCCTTCCCGGCGCGTGACAGAAAGGAACAGATATGGATCATATGAAGGAAAATGATCGGCCGATCGACTTTATGAAAATGAAAGAAATATTTTAGTAAGCGCAGATCATTTAAGAAAACCCCTGTGTGTTACTGTTATGGCAGTTCAATTTATATATGTATGCATGAATGTATTTTCGGCTATGCCCACTGAGTATTTTTATACTCAGCCCTGCATGTATTTCTAAATGTGCAGGTTGAGCAGCTGATGGAATGGAATGATGTTGAGCGGGTGTTCCTTTGACATTTCAAGAAATGTAACCTTGAGTATACATCTTCATATGTATATCTCACACGTTTTCCGCTGCAAAACACTTTGATTAGGATAACTCTATGTTATGAAGTTGTTACACGTGTTATTGGGTAACCCACCTTAATCAGTTCTCTTTTATGTGTATGTTATATAAGTATCCAAATGATCATATATGATCCTAGCTTTTTATCTATAAGTGACATTTTCATATACTTTAATGTTAAGTAATTGTCCATATCCGTTCCCACTCATTAATTTTCATCCCAAGTCATAATCCCGGCTAAATCATCATTAAAGGTAGCGGGCTGTGACAGTCCATGGCGACGGCGACGGCGGCACCGGGAGAGGCAGATGTCGGATTCTTGCTGCCAACGGCAGCGCTCCTCCAGCGAGCTGCTGGCCGTCGATCACAGGCGGCGACAGCTCGACTCCCGGCGAAGCAGCAGCAGCTCCAACGGCGGCTTCAGTGGCAACTGCCGGCGATGCAGAGCGGCGGCGCGACGCCGGAATCAAGAACGAGAGTGTGAGAGGGATGAGATGGGTGTGTGCAGAAGGAGAAGAGAGAGTTGGAGGGAAGGGAGGAGCAGGACGACGGCGGTATGCCGGACCATCGCCGATCTCGGGCGGCAGCGGTAGTGTGAGGATAGAGAGAGAGAGAGAACCGATATTGTAAGAGAGAGAAGAGTGAATGTCGGTAGAGAGAGAGAGAGAGAGATAGAGAGGCGTGAGAGATATAGTGGAAGAGAGGAGTGGGCCTTTCTCAATTGGGCCGGGTTTCAGCCGAGTTTGGGCCGGGTTTGAGCGGGGTTTGGGCCGATTTTGGGCTCTCTTATTGGGTCTAGTTCATTTTATTTTTTGGGCCGGAGATTAATTCATTGGGCCATCTTTTTATTTCTATCTGGGCCGAATTTATTTAATGTTCTTGGGCTGAAATTTATTTAATTCTATTAGGCCTGTTTCAGATTTGTTTAGTTCAGCCCAGCTATTAATTCGTCATTTGAGCCGATTAAATTGTCTATTGGACTAAGATTAATTCTTTCCAGTCCACATTAATTATTATTTGGGCTCTTACAATTTAATTGATTAAGTCCAATGAAATTTATTTAGTTAAGCCCAATGAGACTTATTAATTTAGGCCCCATTATTAATCCTAATTATATTTAATTAGTGATTATTTTTTTTAAATAAGTAAGTTAGACTAATTCAAGATGAGTAGATTATTAAGATTAACTATCCGATTTCATAAAACGAGCTTTAATCCTATAGTTGGATTATTATTAGAAATTTCTCGGTTTATTATCTCAGAATAATAATTAACGGAATAAGAGTCATGCATAGTTATTTTATGCATTCGCATTTATTTGAGAAATTCCCTCAAATTAAAATCTTGTTTATTTTCTCGTATTAAAGGTCAAGCACAAGAGTTTAAGGCTTAGTCGTGAGTCTCTACTACCAGGTGGGCTTTCTACGTATAAACTAAAACCATATATATTAGAATTGCTAAGACTTTATGCTTATGAATTTAAATGATATTGTCAATGCCTAAATGCTTTATGTTTTATTATTAATTGCCTATCTGATGTTAATCGAATTCGGATTCTGGATGGGACCGCAAATCCCTTCGGAATTAGTGTACACCTTGTGATCGTGAGTCATCTAGCGGGTTGACCGATCATAGTGTCCGTAGAGGGAGGCCTCCCTCTCGGCATGAGTTACTGATATGGTGATTAATGATATAAAATGCCTGCGCGGGTTATTGATGAAAGAAATGATATTATTTTTGGTAAATACGAGTCTTTAAAGGAAAACCCTCGTATCTTACTACTGTTGAAAGGCTTGACAATAAAATATTATGCATGTATGTAAATTTCGGCAAGTGTCCACTAAGTACTCTTGTACTTAGCCCTGTATGTATTTATAAATGTGCAGGTTGAGCTGTGATCGGGGATGTAGTGTGCAAGCGGAGCTTTTATCGATCTAGAATGAGTACCTCAGAGTAGAGTATATGTCCTCATACATATACTCAAATTGTTATTCCGCTGCGAACACTGATTTTGCTAAAGACATTATGTTATCTTGTCAAACAATATGTATTATTTAACAATATACTCAAACTTGTTGAGTACCCCTTTGAATAATATTATGTAGGGTCCCCTTTTGGCCTTCGTTAAATTTTAGTTAATTTCAATTGTTTTCCTTATACAAGTCGAGTCATCAAGAAACTAAACATGCCCTTTTCTAATCCCGCTCCTAATTCCCCTCCCCTAGTCGCGTTTTCCCCGAATTTGCTATCCTTAGCAAGTGCGGTCGTGACATATATGAAGTTTTCTTGTTATTTTTTTGGACTATTAAAATCAGTAATGCAATAATTAATTATTGCATCTTTCAGTGTTGATTTTTGATTAATTTCGACTTATGACTTTGAGTTATATAGTACTTGAAGCAGAGTTATTATTTTATTTCTCGTGAGAAACCGCGATAAGGATTATTGAGTAGTCAATAATTATTATTTCGGATTATAACTGACTTAGCAAAGTCATGTTATTTAATTGTTACAATAAAAATATTATTTTTATTATTATTATTATTTTACTTAAGTCGTGGATTATACCGACTTGTGAGGAAAATTAAATCTTCGGATTTAATTTAGATATTAGATGAGCAGATGAATTAAATCTACGGATTTAATTTAGATTATTTTACAGTCTATCGACATTAGCAAGACAAGAATATCGAGATACGAGATTTATTAGAAAATACAGCAAAACCAAAGTTAGTATTTTTGATACAGAATGACCAACATTGAGAGATTATATCTATCACACCACAACTTTTACAACCTATCTATTACAATTATCACTACTCCTTCCCCCCCCCCCCCCACTACTCCTACCTCTCCACCACACTACTCCTTTTCCCCACCACTACTCCTTTTCCTCCACCACACTACTCATTTTCCCCACCACTACATTCTTTTCCCCACCACTACATTCTTTTCCCCACTCTCACAACTTTTGTCCCACCATTATCACACTCCATAGAAGCCTTTGAAGCCCCAAGAGAAGTAGCAAAGCAAGGGAGAGTGTGGGAAAACTAGGGCGTAAAGTTAGAGTGAAGGTTGTGCTTCGAGGGTGAGTTTTTCTTTGCTTTTTCTCAACTGAAAATGCTTTATGGCCATGTATTTTTACACATATGTGTGCTATATTATGTGAGGATATGTTTTATGATTTTGGATGATTATTTTGGTAGAGTTTATTGGGTGAAAAACCGTGCACGAGGTAAGGCAGCGAATCTGCCATAAGCACACTGCTCCGGCAGTGTATTGCAAGGCGATTCCAGCAATCCAAACGGTTCCCAAAACTTCCCAAATTAATTGTGTATCGTGTTTAATATGTTTTCTATACTATCGTAAAATATAAGAATATTTAGACCTCTCATGTTTTATTTATGAATTTTTAAACATCACTGCCCATCTGGATTACATTTTTGGTAAACCATCTTTGGGAGGCCATAAGTCAAGTTTCAATCGGTGAAAACCTTTGAAACTTGAGTATGTCACTCTAGACTCCTGTATCTTTCTTTTGGCATTGGCCTCACCATTTTTGAGTAAGGGAAAAAACCGGTATAAATTATTGAAATCTAGTTCTTATTCCTTGTACCATCCAGTAGGTTTTACAAACCTACGAATTTGAGGTCTCAAAGGCCGACTTAAATCTTTTATTATCAAGCCTATCTTTCTACTGAATATTCACTGACATGTTGGAAACTTACGTGTTCAGTTTTAGAATTTTTTGTGAAGCCTAAAGTGGTTTTTCCAATTTATGTTCTGAATCTGCCAAACTTGAACTCTTTTTCTGCACTGAACTTTAGACAGTCATATCTTCTAAACCATGAATTTTCTTGGAGTAAATACAACTGGAGAGTGTTGTGATCTCTCCCTAGTTTCCGAATTGACCCTTGGGGCTCCCAGTGGAGTTTTGTAAAGGGAGATATGAATTTTTAAAGAAAGCCCACTGACTTGGTTGTAATCTAGAAATCTGAAATTTTCAGATTTTTGTTTGTTAAATACCCATCTTTGAGAGGGCATATCTTGCTCGTTTGAACTGTTTTTCATTCGATTCAAATTGGAGAATGATCCTTGAAATGTCTAGTTTCTAGAATGTCTTTTGGAGCCTCATTTGGAGATCCGAGGCAGATTTGGTGTCTGTTGCAAAACAACCCCTTAAGAACTCAAGTTGTTGAATTATTTTCTATGTATCAAAGTTGATTTTTAAAGGATGTTTCATGAAAGAGTTAGTATATGTGCGTAACGAGTTTGAGACATGTTTTGTGCAAAGTTTTTATGAAAATGAGTGAGTTAACCTAGATAAGGCATCAAGATAAGCTAATGTATGTAAAATGCATAATCCATAGTTCGATTATGCGTTGTAAGTTCGGGAATAGGTTGACCAGAGACCCTAAGTAGACAACGATTCTCGTTATCTATGGTATGTGCTAAGTGTTAAGAACTCGTCTTGTAGGAATTGGTTCACATGACGGTACTACAGCTTAAGATCACCTCTCTTCCATACCGAGGATCAGGTGGGTTTATTTTCAGATATATATCAAATCAGTTTAATGTTACTTTCAAGCAAGTTATTTCATTACAAAATTTATGAACGGAAAGTTATCTAAGTTATCTCAGATATTGTCTTGCCATAAAATGTTTCATTTAGTATGATATCTATATGATGAGGCAATGCTAGTTTAAGTAATCGAATTCGGGTCCTGAGCAGTTGATAGTTGTCACGACCGCACTTGCTAAGGATAGCAAATTCGGGGAAAACGCGACTAGGGGAGGGGAATTAGGAGCGGGATTAGAAAAGGGGCATGTTTAGCTTCTTGATGACTTGACTTGTATAAGGGAAACAATTGAAATTAACTAGAATTTAACGAAGGTCAAAAGGGGACCGTACATAATATTATCCAAAAGGGGGTACTCAACGAGTTTGAGTACATTATTAAATAATACATATTGTTTTGACAGATAACATAATGTGTTAACGAAATCAGTGTTCGCAGCGGAATAACAATTTGAGTATATGTATGAAGACATATACTCTACTCTGAGGTACTCATCCTAGATTGACAAAAGCTCCGCTTGCACACTACATCCTCGATCACAGCTCAACCTGCACATTTATAAATACATACAGGGCTAAGTACAAGAGTACTTAGTGGACACTTGCCGAAATTTACATACATGCATAATATTTTATTGTCAAGCCTTTCAACAGTAGTAAGATACAAGGGTTTTCCTTTAAAGACTCGTATTTACCAGAAATAATATCATTTCTTTCATCAATAACCCGCGCAGGTATTTTAATATCATTAATCACCATATCAGTAACTCGTGCCGAGAGGGAGGCCTCCCTCTACGGACACTATGATCGGCCAACCCGCTAGATGACTCACGATCACAAAGGAGTACACTAATTCCGAAGGGATTTGCGGTCCCATCCAGAATCCGAATTCGATTAACATCAGATAGGCAATTAATAATAAAACATAAAGCATTTAGGCATTGACAATATCATTCAAATTCATAAGCATAAAGTCTTAACAATTCTACTATATGGTTTTAGTTTATACGTAAGAAAACCCACCTGGTAGTAGAGACTCACGACTAAGCCTTAAACTCTTGTGCTTGACCTTTAATACGAGAAAATAAGCAAGATTTTAATTCGAGGGAAATTCTCAAATAAATGCGAATGCATAAAATAACTATGCATGACTCTTATTCCGTTAATTATTATTCTGAGATAATAAATCGAGAAATTTCTAATAATAATCCAACTATAGGATTAAAGCTCGTTTCATGGGGTTGGATTATAAATCTTAATAATCTACTCATCTTGAATTAATCTAACTCACTTACCAACTAATAATTAATAAGTATTAAAATTAATCACTAATTAAATATAATTAGGATTAATAATGAGGCCTAAAATAATAATTCTAATTGGGCTTAAGTAAATGAATCTCATTGGACTTAATCAACTAAATAGTAAGAGCCCAATTAATAAAAATTCGAAAATCATTATTAACAATTATTAGAAGCCCAATCAAAATGAATAATAGGAGCCCATTTATATAAATAATAGAGTCCAAACAATATATATATTAGCCCAATGGAAATAAAATAAGCAAAGCCCAAATGAATTAATATCCGGCCCAACAAATAAACTGAACCAGGCCCAAGAAAAATAAAAGCCCAAAACTTCTCTCTTCATCCCCAACACTCGGTTTCTCTCTCTTTTTTTTTCTCAAAATAATCGGTTCTCTCTCTCTGTCTTTATTAAAGCAGAATTCTTTTCTCTCTTAAATCACTATCGGTTCTCTCCCTTTTATTAAAGTAGATCTCTCTTTCTATCTTTATTAAAGCAAAACATTCCCCCTCTCTCTTAATTATTAAAACTGAAACTCTCTCTATATTATCGAGAAAGGAACGCTGCATCTCTCTCTTTCTCACAACAGCCGCTCGGCTCTCTCAATCAAGCCATCGTCGTCGCCCCTCTTCCCGGCGAGTCATCGCCGGAAACCACCTCTCTCTCCCTCGCGTACATCGGACGGCAGACGATCATAGGAGGCAGTCGCCGCTGCTGCTCTGCTCTGGGCCGCGACCAGCGGCGGTTGGCCTTCGGCCGCGCCGCCCCGCTCAGCCGCCTCCCTTCTGAAGCTGTTGCCGCTCCCCCTGAAGTCGACGAGTCAGCTGTCGCCAAGGAGTCCGCCGCCGACTGCTGCTGTCGCCGAGGAGTCCGCCGCCGACTGCTGCTGTTCTGGAGTTGGCGAGAGATGGCAGAACAGCTGCTGCCGACAGAGGCCAGCTCGCCGGGGCTGCCTTCCTCGACTCGAGTCCGAGGCTTCCTTCGGCGGAGTCGAAGGTCGCCGCTGCTGTTTAATTCCGACGAGCAGCGGGCTCTGCTGCCTATGTGTATCGTCGATTGATCTCGCTCGTTCGCCGCCACTGACTCAAAGCCGAGTCGAGCAGAGCAGTCAGCTGTTTCCTTGGACTCGACTGGACAGGGTGGTCAGCCTTGTTTCTTCTAAAGAGCTAAGTTCGAAGCTTGTCTACTTGAAGTTTTAGTTATGTAGGAGATACAAGGGAGCGTTGTTCTAAGTCGTATGATTCATTCAATCTCTTAAACATTCATAAACAATTTTGTGAGGTCTGTGGTTCTGTTAAAAGCATGATACTTACATGCCTCTTGCTGTGGTTCTAAATTTTAATGGTATAGCATGGTGACAACATGTATGGTTTGAATAAGTAGAGGAAAAACTGAGGTAGCAGTAGGTACCTTGAATGATGCTTGGTGTTGTGGTTGGATTAAATGGTGTCACTGTGATAGAATAACATATATTATTTCATCAATCAATGCAGGTGAAACATGAAACAATGGTGGGAGCATTAAAGCCAAGATTACCTTCTTGAAGTTCTTGGCAGAGATGGATGAAGAGCAGTACAAGTGTGGAATGGAAATGAAATGAGGAGGTTATATGCTTGAAATCTGAAACCAATTGAAAGTGTTCGGGTGTGAAATGGCTAGTCAAAAATTGTGTAAATCTGCTGCTGGAGCTGGAGTCAAAAAGAGTACAGCATAGGCGTGGAGTTGGAGTCAAAAAGATGCATATAAGCGTGGAGTTGGAGTCAAAAAGATGTACAGTATAGGCGTGGAATGGAGTCAAAAAGATGTACAATATAGGCGTGGAATGGAGGAAGCGTGCAGTGCATTTATTTCTTTCCCTTATCTTATTCTTCTTAGACTTATATATTAATGATTGAGAGTAATTGGTTTGATCTGTGCCTTGTATCTATATTTATTTTTTTGTATCCAGACTCTTCTCGGTCTCATTCAAAAGTACTCTAAGTAGAATGTTTCCTACTTCGCAGTTATCCATCTGAAGTATTATCTGCTTAGTTGTTAGCACCAAAAATGAATAGATTATATTGTATTGCGTTTTTTTTTAAAATCTAACTACCGGGTTTTGTTAATATCGCGTGTTTATGAAACTATTCGATATTTGCTTTCTTGCTTAGCTTAAATTAAATCCGTAGATTTAATTCTTCATAAGTCGGAATAAATTCACGACTCAAGAAATAATAATAACCCTGCTTCAATTAGAATATAATCCTGTGTCATAAGCTGAATTTAAATCATAAATAATTACTGAGCTTGATTTACTGAAAGATGAAATAATAATTATCGTATTACTGGATTTAAATATAATAAAAGAGCGGGCTACTACATACTACCCCTCTTAACAAAAATTTCATCCCGAAATTTGCATATCTCCGCTAAAACAACTCGGGGTATTTTTCTTTCATCTGGTCCTCAAGTTCCCACGTTGCTTCTTCAGGTCCATGGTGTCTCCACAGTATTTTGACTGACGCAATCGATTTATTCCTCAACTCTTGCACCTTTCGGTCCAAAATGGCTTCAGGTTTTTCCTCGTACGTCAAGTCTGGGTTAAGAATCATTTCCTCTTGGTGAATCACGTGTTTGGGGTCAAACACGTACCGTCTCAGCTGTGACACGTGGAACACATTGTGGACGTTTCCAAAGCTAGGTGGCAGCGCCAACTTATACGCTACGGGACCTATTCTTTCAAGGATCTCATAAGGTCCTACAAAACGGGGTCTCAACTTACCCTTAACACCGAATCTAACGATCCCTTTCGAGGGTGATACTTTAAGGAAAACCTTATCTCCAATCTGAAATTGTAGTTCGGTTCGTCGGGTATCAGCATAAGACTTCTGTCTGTCCTGGGCCTCTTTAATTCTTGCCTTAATCTGGCGGATGGTCTCGATCATCTCGCTTACTGCATCTGGCCCAAGGATTTTTCTTTCACCCACCTCATCCCAGTAAAGTGGTGATCTACACTTCCTTCCATACAGCGCCTCATAAGGTGCCATATCAATGGTCGCCTGGTAACTATTGTTGTAGGCGAATTCGATCAACGGCAACACTGATTCCCAACTTCCTCCTCGGTCTAGCACCACTGTCCTCAACATATCTTCAAGGGTCTGAATTGTCCTTTCTGATTGTCCATCTGTTTGAGGATGAAAGGCGGTGTTAAAGTTTAATCTCGTTCCCAACTCTTTCTGCAAACTGATCCAAAATCTAGAAGTAAATTTTGAATCTCTATCCGAAGTAATGGATATTGGTATTCCGTGTAGCCGTACAATCTCACGGATGTACAGTTGGGCTAGTTTCTCCGATCCATGGGTAATTGGAATCGGTATAAAATGAGCGCACTTCGTGAGACGGTCTACTATTACCCAAATAGCTGTGTTGCCCCTATTTGTCTTGGGTAGACCCGTCACGAAATCCATCGCTATGTGCTCCCACTTCGATTCTGGGATTTCCAATGGCTGCAATTTCCCATATGGTCGTTGATGTAAAGCTTTCACTTGCTGACATGCAAGGCAGCGCTCTACAAACGAGGCTATATCTTGTTTCATCCCGTCCCACCAAAACTTCTGTTTCAGATCTTGGTACATTTTGGTACTTCCGGGATGAGCAGTATAGGGCGTGTCATGAGCTTCACTCATGATCTCGTTTCTGAGTTCCTCGTTATGGGGAACACACAATCTTCCTTCAAAAAGAATGGCGTTATCCGTTGCCTCTTGGTAGCCTCCTGGCGTGCCTGTTCGGATCTTGAGACGAAATTTTTCCAAGCCCTCGTCCGCTCTCTCGGCACTGACGATCCTTTCTCTGAGATCTGGGACGGCTACCAGAGTTGCAATAATTGCTCTTGTCGTTGCCGGTGGCTGAACCACTTCTATCTTCAATTTGTCAAAATCCCTTACAAGCGTGTCCTCTTGAGTGAGAAGAAGTCCTAACTCGGATTAAGTTTTACGACTTAAAGCATCAGCTACTACATTAGCTTTTCCCGGGTGGTAGTTGATACCGCAATCGTAATCCTTCACGAGCTCGAGTCATCTCCTCTGTCTCATGTTCAAGTCTTTCTGCTCGAAAAAATACATAAGACTTTTGTGATCAGTGAAGATTTCACATCTAACTCCGTATAGATGGTGTCTCCAAATTTTCAAAGCATGCACAATTGCTGCCAGTTCCAGATCATGAGTGGGGTAGTTCAATTCATGTGGCCTTAGTTGTCGCGAGGCGTAGGCGATGACCTTCCCTTCTTGCATCAACACACAACCTAGCCCATTTTTGGACGCGTCTGTGAAGATCACGTATTCTTTATCGACTGCTGGAACTGCTAGCACTGGTGCAGTTGTCAATTTCCTCTTCAGCTCTTGGAAGCTGGCTTCACACGCTTCGTCCCACTTATACTTGATTCCTTTGCGAAGTAATTACGTCATTGGCCTTGCTATCTTAGAGAATCCTTCGATGAATCTCCGGTAGTATCCCGCCAAACCTAAGAAACTCCGGATTTCATTAGGTGTGGTTGGTGATTTCCACTCGCGCACGACTTACACCTTGGCGGGGTCCACCTTGATTCCATCTGCTGATACGATGTGCCCTAGAAACATTACTTCTTTCAGCTAAAATTCGCACTTGCTAAATTTGGCGAACAACTTCTCCGTTTTTAATGTCTCCAGGATGATTCTCAAATGCTTTTCATGCTCTTGGTCATTCTTAGAATAGATGAGGATATCATCTATAAACACTAAGACAAATTTGTCCAAGTACGGATGGAAAACTCGATTCATGAGGTCCATGAATACTGCCGGTGCATTGGTTAGATCAAATGGCATGACAACGAATTCATAGTGACCATATCTTGTGCGGAAAGCGGTCTTGGGTATATCCTCTGGTCTGATCTTCAGTTGGTGATACCCAGACCTTACGTCTATTTTTGAGAATACACTGGCTCCCTTGAGTTGATCGAACAAATCATCTATCCTTGGGAGGGGGTATTTGTTTTTAAGCGTCAGTTTGTTCAACTCTCGATAATCAATGCACATCCTCATGGTTCCATCTTTCTTCTTGACAAAGAGTACAGGCGCTCCCCAAGGCGAGACACTGGGCCTGATGAAACCCAAGTCCAAGAGTTCCTGTAGTTGCACATTCAATTCTTGTAGTTCCTTTGGGGCCATCCTGTACGGTGCCTTTGATACTGGGGCAGATCCAGGTTCTAGATCAATGGTGAAATCTAATTGCCTGTCTGGAGGTAGTCCTGGCAATATTTCAGGAAAAACTTCTGGAAAGTCTCGTACTATTGCCACATCTTCCACCCTCTTGTCTTCACTAGCTTCCCCGTTTAGGTAGACGAGATAAGCCGTGCTTCCTTCCTTCATCATCTCTTTTCTGGCTTGTAATGCGGATATCACTAGTACTCTTTTCTTCATACCGATGCCGTGAAATTCCGTCGGTTCCTTTCCAGGTGGTCGAAGAGAAATTTTTCGTTCTCTACAAAGGATGGTGGCGTGATTCTCAGCTAGCCAGTCCATTTCTAAGATCATATCTACGTCCCACATGAGCAGAATATTAAGATTGTTCGCTACCATCTTAAGTTCTCCTATTTCAAATTCTACGTTCGAGCAAACATGTGTGGTGGTAGATCTTCCTCCTGAGGGTGTAGTGATTCTTAAGGCACACTTAGCTCGTTCTGATTCGATTTCTAAGGTATCTACGCAAGGGACAGATATAAAAGAATGCGAGGCACCAGTATCGAACAGAATCATAATGGAAAAACCTTTAAGCTTGCCCATACCTGCCAAGTTTCCCTAGTTTTTCTAAGGCTGGTTTTGGGTGAGAGCAAAGGCTCTCGCCTGCTGCGGCAATGGTTGCGGCCGCTTCTGTTGCTGTTGGCACTGTTGGTGCTGGTGTTGGTATTGCTGCTGGTGTGGCTGTTGTTGGCGGGGCTGGTGTTGCCTTTGAACTGCTTGCAGGGGCTGGGCATAAATGGCCCTGATTGCCGTGCCCTGCTGTTTGTTGGGGCACTGTGAGGAGTAGTGGCCCTTCTGGCCACACGTGTAGCAACTGTCAGTTCCAGCCCTACAGACACTACGATGTGGTTTGTTGCATTTCGGACATAGGAGAACTTCATTCTGTCTTTGGCTGCCTCCAGCCGGGGCAGAACCATGTTGCTTCCCTTGTCCTTGTTGCTGATATTGTCCCAACGGCTCATTTCCTTGCCATGGCCTTTTGTTAGTCTGGTTTTCATTCCCCCCACGGTCGTTCCAGTTGCGCTTCCCTTTAAAGTTCTGAGGGCGTGCAGGTGGGTTGGCTGGCACTGAGGTCTGTGATGGAGCCAACCTTTCTACTGGCATCGCAGCTTCGATGTCCAGTGCCCTGTTCAAAGACTCAGTGTATGAGAGTCCACCAAGACTAGTTAGAGTCATCCGAATCTCGTGCCTCAGACCGGCACAAAATTTCTCCGCCATTTTGTCATCAGTATCCACCTGCTGCGGAGCATAACGCGATAGATCGCAGAACTCTCTGTCATATTCTGTCACTGTCTTCTTCCCTTGTTTCAGGCTATAGAACTCAGCCTCCTTCTTCTTTCTGTAGCTCTTGGGAATATACTTATCGTATAATCCAGTCCTAAAGTCTTCCCAAGTATAAGCTGCCCATTGTTCAGGAGTCAGAGTCTTTCGGCGGGCTTCCCACCAAAAGTCAGCCGATCCGGCTAGTTGGAAAGACATGCACGAGAGTCGCTCCTCTTCAGTGCAGTGTAGGAAGGTGAAAATACGCTCCAAGGCACGTACCCAAGCTTCGGCCTCGGCTGGGTCGCCTGTCCCAGTGAACGTGGGTGGATTCTGTCGAAGAAAAAGTTTTTCAGTCCTTCTAGTAGGGGGTGGAGGGGGTGGGGTAGGTTCCCTGTCGTTTCGCCGTCCTTCAGGTATTTCATCGCGATTTCCATTGTTGTTAACGTTCCTCCTAGCAGGGCGACCTCGTTTAGGCGGCATTCTGTAAATTACAAACACCCATTTTAACACATTCTATACAGGAGTCTCTAAGGCAAAAAAAGAACTGTTTATCAAATTTAACTTATGATGACTCCAAAACTAAGATATTAACAGGAACCGTTGCATACACAAGTCACATTATTCAAAGTTACTACATTCTTAACTGACTCGTGAAGAATAAGAACCCGTAGAGAAACATAAAACATACACGAGATCGTCGTAGAAAGCCCATGCTAGGGTCATATATATCATGGAAAATTGTCTCATCGAGGGCTTTTACATCGTCAACCAAAACGTAAGTAAAGTCTATCCAAGTACTTCCTATGATGTACCGGCTTACTAGCTAAGCAATCACAAAAGGGTACTTATTCACGGAACGTCCTAGAGACCAACGTTTCCGTACTAATGCTAGCTAGAGACAACATAAATAAAATCATAGTCATAGAGTTACAAAAACATCGGAACGAGTCATCGTTTCTGGAGTACATCCACAAGCTAAAAACTATCAAATCTGTGAACCCTGAGTCGCGGTACGACTGCTCCTCGGTGACGCCAGGGGGTCCTCCTCTGGATCCTCCTCGGGGTCCTCCTTCGGATCCTCCTCGGGGTCTTCCTCCTCATCCTCCTCTATAGGGTATTTGTCCCTATCTAGGAACTCTCTCATGTTGGCCATGACCCTGACGACGTCTGCCATGACAGCCGCAAGCCTTGCGTCTGCCGTAGGTATCAGTGGTGGTGGAGGAGTAGTAGCTCGGATCGCTGAGTCAGGAGGCGATGGGAAATCCCGGCGAGCCCGTGGACGAGAAGGGCCTGCCTCGTCATCGTGCCTACCACGGCGCCCTAGAACTGAGGCACGTGGTGGAGGGTCTCGTGGCAAGGCCATCGGGGGCTCAGGAGCAGTAGCGGGTTCCTCCGCTGGCAAAGGCGTCCCCACCTGTACGTAGTCTCCCGGAAGGATGTAAGGCCCTAGAGGGGCGCGGCCCCACAAGGTGAAACAGATCTGAAGCTCCGCAATAAAGCTAGGGAAGTCTCCCACGAGGTCGTGATAATCCTCCCGGCGAAAGATGTAATGGGCAGAGATCAGCCTAGCCCATCCTTGCCACTCGAAAGGTAACAGTAAAATCAACCTCAGGATACCGTCATACCCTGATACTCCATGTGCACTCGCCTCGACCCAGTGTCTGTGAAAACCTGCGAGGAACTGTCCGAGGTTATCCCCGTGACATGGAGCATAGGTGCGGTAGGACCGCTCGACCTCCTCTGGACTAGCCCATGGGGGCAGTGGTCGTCGTCGGGTGAAAACAGTCCTCGCTATCTAACAAAGGAAGTTCTATCGTCAAAAGTAGCACACGACAAGTAACTTAAGGCGATAAGGTTCTAAATATCTAAAATCGGAAAACAAGTTCGGTTCAATAACCATAACGTGCAAAAACACCTCATCATCTAAATCTAGCATTTACACAAGCCATACAGGTTCTTAATACTTAATCACAGATTACCAATTCGACTATCATATAGTTCTAGTGTCGTTGTTTACCGAACTTAGGGCTTGTTATGTGATGATGATATTTTCTTAAATCTAGCAACGAGCACTAAAAGTTTCAACAAAATAAGTTCAAAAGGCCAAGCTAATTCGAGATCTCATCGTAGAAAAACACTCGAATATTTAAGCTATGCCCATGCCATCAACGTACTATTGGCGTTCGTTACGCTGCTCAATCTTCATGCTCGTGGTTTCATCATGCGACCCTTCGTGTGATTCTTCTTTCTCTATTTCGACCGTCATTGTCGATGTCATCGTAAAATGAAGAAAAAGTTAAGGCATCTCCCTAAGTTCTCTTCTATGTTCCGTCGTGAGAGTGAGCATATATAACTTAACAGTTCTAAGTTCTTGTGATTCATACAATAGTCATACTTATTCATGCTTCATACATTTCAAGAAATTAACTTAATTAAAACTTGAAAGCACTTACCATAACCTCCGTTGAGCGTGACGAGATGTAGTGCCAAGCTTTTGTCAACTAGTTCAAAAGTGTATTAACTTACTTAATCTAGACTCAACTTAGAAGGAATGAGTAGTACTCAGAGCAAAAGAAATGCTCTGATACCATTCTGTCACGACCGCACTTGCTAAGGATAGCAAATTCGGGGAAAACGCGACTAGGGGAGGGGAATTAGGAGCGGGATTAGAAAAGGGGCATGTTTAGCTTCTTGATGACTTGACTTGTATAAGGGAAACAATTAAAATTAACTAGTTTGAGTACATAATATTATCCAAAAGGGGGTACTCAACGAGTTTGAGTACATTATTAAATAATACATATTGTTTTGACAGATAACATAATGTCTTAACGAAATCAGTGTTCGCAGCGGAATAACAATTTGAGTATATGTATGAAGACATATACTCTACTCTGAGGTACTCATCCTAGATTGACAAAAGCTCCGCTTGCACACTACATCCTCGATCACAGCTCAACCTGCACATTTATAAATATATACAGGGCTAAGTACAAGAGTACTTAGTGGACACTTGCCGAAATTTACATACATGCATAATATTTTATTGTCAAGCCTTTCAACAGTAGTAAGATACGAGGGTTTTCCTTTAAAGACTCGTATTTACCAGAAATAATATCATTTCTTTCATCAATAACCCGCGCAAGTATTTTAATATCATTAATCACCATATCAGTAACTCGTGCCGAGAGGGAGGCCTCCCTCTACGGACACTATGATCGGCCAACCCGCTAGATGACTCACGATCACAAAGGTGTACACTAATTCCGAAGGGATTTGCGGTCCCATCCAGAATCCGAATTCGATTAACATCAGATAGGCAATTAATAATAAAACATAAAGCATTTAGGCAATGACAATATCATTCAAATTCATAAGAATAAAGTCTTAACAATTCTACTATATGGTTTTAGTTTATACGTAAGAAAGCCCACCTGGTAGTAGAGACTCACGACTAAGCCTTAAACTCTTGTGCTTGACCTTTAATACGAGAAAATAAGCAAGATTTTAATTCGAGGGAAATTCTCAAATAAATGCGAATGCATAAAATAACTATGCATGACTCTTATTCCGTTAATTATTATTCTGAGATAATAAATCGAGAAATTTCTAATAATAATCCAACTATAGGATTAAAGCTCGTTTCATGGGGTTGGATTATAAATCTTAATAATCTACTCATCTTGAATTAATCTAACTCACTTACCAACTAATAATTAGTAAGTATTAAAATTAATCACTATTTAAATATAATTAGGATTAATAATGAGGCCTAAAATAATAATTCTAATTGGGCTTAAGTAAATGAATCTCATTGGACTTAATCAACTAAATAGTAAGAGCCCAATTAATAAAAATTCGAAAATCATTATTAACAATTATTAGAAGCCCAATCAAAATAAATAATAGGAGCCCATTTATATAAATAATAGAGTCCAAACAATATATATATTAGCCCAATGGAAATAAAATAAGCAAAGCCCAAATGAATTAATATCCGGCCCAACAAATAAACTGAACCAGGCCCAAGAAAAATAAAAGCCCAAAACTTCTCTCTTCATCCCCAACACTCGGTTTCTCTCTCTTTTTTTTCTCAAAATAATCGGTTCTCTCTCTCTGTCTTTATTAAAGCAGAATTCTTTTCTCTCTTAAATCACTATCGGTTCTCTCCCTTTTATTAAAGTAGATCTCTCTTTCTATCTTTATTAAAGCAAAACATTCCCCCTCTCTCTTAATTATTAAAACTGAAACTCTCTCTATATTATCGAGAAAGGAACGCTGCATCTCTCTCTTTCTCACAATAGCCGCTCGGCTCTCTCAATCAAGCCATCGCCGTCGCCCCTCTTCCCGGCGAGTCATCACCGGAAACCACCTCTCTCTCCCTCGCGTACATCGGACGGCAGACGATCATAGGAGGCAGTCGCCGCTGCTGCTCTACTCTGGGCCGCGACCAGCGGCGCTTGGCCTTCGGCCGCGCCGCCCCGCTCAACCGCCTCCCTTCTGAAGCTGTTGCCGCTCCGCCTGAAGTCGACGAGTCAGCTGTCGCCGAGGAGTCCGCCGCCGACTGCTGCTGTTCTGGAGTTGGCGAGAGATGGCAGAACAGCTGCTGCCGATAGAGGCCAGCTCGCCGGGGCTGCCTTCCTCGACTCGAGTCCGAGGCTTCCTTCGGCGGAGCCGAAGGTCGCCGCTGCTGTTTAATTCCGACGAGCAGCGGGCTCTGCTACCTATGTGTATCGTCGATTGATCTCGCTCGTTCGTCGCCGCTGACTCGAAGCCGAGTCGAGCACAGCAGTCAGCTGTTTCCTTGGACTCGACTGGACAGGGCGGTCAGCCTTGTTTCTTCTAAAGAGCTAAGTTCGAAGCTTGTCTACTTGAAGTTTTAGTTATGTAGGAGATACAAGGGAGCTATGTTCTAAGTCGTATGATTCATTCAATCTCTTAAACATTCATAAACAATTTTGTGAGGTCTGTGGTTCTGTTAAAAGCATGATACTTACATGCCTCTTGCTGTGGTTCTAAATTTTAATGGTATAGCATGGTGACAACATGTATGGTTTGAATAAGTAGAGGAAAAACTGAGGTAGCAGTAGGTACCTTGAATGATGCTTGGTGTTGTGGTTGGATTAAATGGTGTCACTGTGATAGAATAACATATATTGTTTCATCAATCAATGCAGGTGAAACATGAAACAAGGGTGGGAGCATTAAAGCCAAGGATTGCCTTCTTGAAGTTCTTGGCAGAGATGGATGAAGAGCAGTACAAGTGTGGAATGGAAATGAAATGAGGAGGTTATATGCTTGAAATCTGAAACCAATTGAAAGTGTTCGGGTGTGAAATGGCTAGTCAAAAATTGTGTAAATCTGCTGCTGGAGCTGGAGTCAAAAAGAGTACAGCATAGGCGTGGAGTTGGAGTCAAAAAGATGCATATAAGCGTGGAGTTGGAGTCAAAAAGATGTACAGTATAGGCGTGGAATGGAGTCAAAAAGATGTACAGTATAGGCGTGGAATGGAGGAAGCGTGCAGTGCATTTATTTCTTTCCCTTATCTTATTCTTCTTAGACTTATATATTAATGATTGATAGTAATTGGTTTGATCTGTGCCTTGTATCTATATTTATTTTTTTGTATCCAGACTCTTCTCGGTCTCATTCAAAAGTACTCTAAGTAGAATGTTTCCTACTTCGCAGTTATCCATCTGAAGTATTATCAGCTTAGTTGTTAGCACCAAAAATGAATAGATTATATTGTATTGCGTTTTTTAAAAAAAATCTAACTACCGGGTTTTGTTAATATCGCGTGTTTATGAAACTACTCAATATTTGCTTTCTTGCTTAGCTTGAATTAAATCCGTAGATTTAATTCTTCATAAGTCGGAATAAATTCACGACTCAAAAAATAATAATAACCCTGCTTCAATTAGAATATAATCCAGTGTCATAAGCTGAATTTAAATCATAAATAATTACTGAGCTTGATTTACTGAAAGATGAAATAATAATTATCGTATTACTGGATTTAAATATAATAAAAGAGCGGGCTACTACAATAGCTATCCTGCCAGGGCTAGTGTACACCCAGGACCGTGAGTCATCTAACGGGTTGGCCGGTCAGGTGTCCGTGAGAGGTGGCCACCTCTCCGGCACACAAGCTTCAGATATGATAAAATACAAGAGAACTTAGACTGATCAGTCGAACTTTAAGATTCACAAATGAATTTAGTAAGCTTGGGCTTATTTCATGAAAAACTCCCCTTGCTGTACTGTTTATGATGGCATGACAATTTACAACTTTACGAAGCATGTTATATTTCATAGTAGGCATATGTGCCCACTGAGTACTTTTGTACTCAGCCCTGCATGTATTTCTAAATGTGCAGGTTGAGCAGTAGCCGGTGGTGATGAAGTGACGAGCAGGAATTCCCTTTTGTCTGAAGTTATATATATATATATATATATATATATATATATATATATATATATATATCAAAGAACTCTTGAGTACATGTCTTCATACATGTAATCAGAACCTTCTTCCGTTGCGTACTCAATAGAATTTCATGTTATTTTAGCTAAGTCGGAGCTATCCGAACTTACTAGTTTGACTAAATCATTAAGACTCCAACTTTGTTGTAAATATTCCCTTCGTTGTTAATGTTTAAGTATGTTCTTCTTCGTTTATTTCTCAATCGTTCATCCCCTTTCTATCCCGCTTCTTATCTCCAACCCTTGGTCATGGTTTCCCGGCTTAATTATCCTTAATTAAGTCCGGTCGTGACATTCAAACCAATAAATTAGTGGCATGTGTTAGATTTCTATTGGTGCATTCTTGGAGGAGAGAGAGAGACCATGCGCTCTCTTTTTTAAGATGGTCGAACATCTCGCAAACATAGTTATTCAATTTTTTTTTTCTTTTTTTAATTATGGGGTGGTCGACCTGGTCTCCAAAAAGGAACCGATAACCTTGGTCTTAGTGGGTTAATATTTTGGATATTGATGTATTTTTTATATATTATATTATTTAAACATATTAAAATTTTTATAAAAATAGGATGGTCTATAGTTATATATAGATGATGTATTTCTCGATTTTATAAAAATGCAAAAAATAAAATAAAATATTAATATTATTTTCTTTTTTCACATATCAGTAATGAAGGACTATAGAACCGCGCGGTTCTATGAACATATTTTCTAAAACTCCATAATTTGCTAATGTAATACCCGGGCTTTTGATGACGTGTTTAATTACTTTGTAAAGAGATGAGGAGTTATATGAAGTTTTCCTGTTATTTTTTTTAAATATTGAGATGTTCTTTTGATGATGTGAGAATGATGTGGGATTTTATATCCGTATTTGAGTTTGAGTATTTGAATAATTTGAGATAATTATTTGAATGAGAACGATGAACTCGGAAGTGAAATCTGAGTTCGTTAAGACATTTTTGACTTTTTGACGATGAATAGTAAAATACTGCTATTTCGTCTTTTTGTCGACTTTCAAAATCTTACATGCACGTCGTCGAGAAATATTCTTAGTTTTTCGATACGAGTCCAATAATAAAAGTTTTTATTTTTGGACGATGAGTGAATAGTAAATCGGGATTTCTCGATAAATGAACCGAGCTCATTTATCAGAATTTCGAGAACGAGCCTGCGTGTAACAACCCGCTCTTTTATTATATTTAAATCCAGTAATACGATAATTATTATTTCATCTTTCAGTAAATCAAGCCCAGTAATTATTTATGATTTAAATTCAGCTTATGACACTGGATTATATTCTAATTGAAGCAGGGTTATTATTTTATTACTAAGCCAGTTAGCTTCGCGTGAGTAAAACCGCGATGAGAATTATTGAATAAGCCAACAATTATTCATTTCAGATTCAAAACTGACTTAGCTAAGTCATGTTATTTATTAATCACAATAGAATTATTTTCTATTTTTATTTCTTGAGTCGTGAATTTATTCCGACTTATGAAGAATTAAATCTACGGATTTAATTTAGAATTATTCTAGCTAAGCAAGGAAGCAGATATCGAGTAGTTTCATAGAGTACTTTTGAATGAGACCAAGAAGAGTTTGGATAAAAAAAAATAAACATAGATATGCACAGATCAAATCAATTACTCTCAATTATTAATACATATGTCTAAGAAAGATAAGATAAGGGAAAGAAATAAATGCACAGCACGCTCCTCCAACTCCACGCCTACACTGTGCATCTTTTTACTCCAACTCTCCACGTCTGTCTGTATTCTTTTTTACTCCAGCATTCTGCACATTTTTGACTAAAATGTGTGCATATTCACACCGAACACCTTCAATTGGGTTTCAGATTGAAAGCATATAACCTCCTCATACCCATTCCACACTTAAACGTCTTCATCCATCTCTGCAAAAATATTCACAAGTTTCAGTTTAATTCAACTGCAATCATCAACCAAGCATCATTCAAGGTAATTATCATCTCAGTTATTTCAAGTTCCATTTACATGCTTCACATTCCATCAGCATGAGTTCAACCTTAGAAACACTAGATATGCATTGATTAGCATGATCATTTCAATAAGAAAAATGCATAAACAGTTTACTTCTATATAAAACCCAACATGTAATCCTACACCATTTTACGCTAAAGGACCATAGCCATTTACTTAGCACATATAGCACCTTTGATTCGTACAAATAGAAGAAATAAAAGTAGGACTTAGCTTCTGAAAAAAAAGGGGGGAGCAGTAGCGACTCGGTGCTTGGCGGCGGTTTCAGGCGAGAAGCTCGCCTTGTTGCTCCACGACCTGTTCAGTCGGGCCGAGAGACGAACGAGACGACGCGATGATGGAGCTCTCACCGGCTTCGGAACTCGGAGAAGAACTGGAAACGGTGAACACCCGGCTGTTCGCCGGCCTCCCTACAACAGCGGCGTTCGGTGCTTGGCAGCAGAAGTCGGCCTTGGGCGAGGCAGCGGCAGTCGACGACGGTGGTGGCTGTCGGAACTCTGCAACAGCAGCCCGCGACTCCAGAACAGCAGCAGTCGGCGGCCAACTCCAGAACAGCAGCAGTCGGCGGCGGACTCCACGAACAGCAGCAGTCGGCGGCGCTTCCACAAACAGCAGCAATCGGCGGTGGCCTCGTCGTGAGTCGCCGGAGCAGCAGGAACAACGGCGCTGTAGTGAAACGTTGAGGGAGGTGACTGACCGGCGGTTCTTCGCCGGAGGAGATTCGAGAGAGATTGAGAGGTGAGTGTTTGGGTGGTTACCGATGTATGCGAGGGAGAGATAGATGGTTTCCAGCGATGACTCGCCGGGAAGAAGGACGCCGGAATCGAGCGAGAGAGAGAGAGATGTTGCTGCAACTCTTTTCTTGATTGAGAGAGCCGAGTGCTTTTAAAAAAAAAGAGAGAAAGCTTTGATAATATTAAGAGAAAAAAAAGGTGTGTTTTGCTTTATAAAAAAAGAGAGGGAACCGATGATAGTGGGGATAAAAGAGAGAGAGAGAACCGATAAAAAGAGAGAAAGAGATGTCGGTAGAGAGAGAGATAAAGAGGCGTGAATTTGGGGAAGAAAAGGGGAGGATTTTGGGCCGGGTTTGGGCCGAAATTTTGGGCTTTATCAATTGGGCCTAGTTCATTTAATTGATGTTGGGCCTAATGTTATTTATGCATTGGGCTTTGAATTTATCCATTTGGGCTCGAATTAAATTCCTATTGGGCCTTGATTATTTTATTGGGCCTTCATAATTATTCTATTAAGTTTAAGTAGAGAAAATTTTAAGACTTACTAATTATTAATTAGTAAGTGAATTAGATTATTTTAAGATGAGTAGATTATTAAAGATTAATAATCCGACCTCATAAGACGAGCTTTAATTCCTTAAATAGGATTAGCATCTCATAATTTAATTAAAGGAATACGAGTCATGCATAATCATTTCACGCATCCTCATTTATTGAGATTTTTCGAGAATTAGAATCTTATTTTATTTTCTCGGATTAAAGGTCAAGCACCAGAGTTAGAGCTAAACCGTGAGTCTGCTATTCAAGTGGGCTTTCTACGTATAAACTAAAATTATATATTAGAATTGTTAAGACTTTATACTTATGAATTTAAATGATATTGTCAATGCCTAAATGCTTTATGTTTTATTATTAATTGCCTATCTGATGTTAATCGAATTCGGATTCTGGATGGGACCGCAAATCCCTTCGGAATTAGTGTACACCTTGTGATCGTGAGTCATCTAGCGGGTTGGCCGATCATAGTGTCCGTAGAGGGAGGCCTCCCTCTCGGCACGAGTTACTGATATGGTGATTAATGATATAAAATGCTTGCGCGGGTTATTGATGAAAGAAATGATATTATGTTTGGTAAATACGAGTCTTTAAAGGAAAACCCTCGTATCTTACTACTGTTGAAAGGCTTGACAATAAAATATTATGCATGTATGTAAATTTCGGCAAGTGTCCACTAAGTACTCTTGTACTTAGCCCTGTATGTATTTATAAATGTGCAGGTTGAGCTGTGATCGAGGATGTAGTGTGCAAGCGGAGCTTCTGTCAATCTAGGATGAGTACCTCAGAGTAGAGTATATGTCTTCATACATATACTCAAATTATTATTCCGCTGCGAACACTGATTTTACTAAAGACATTATGTTATCTTGTCAAACAATATGTATTATTTAATAATGTACTCAAACTCGTTGAGTACCTCTTTTGGATAATATTATGTACGTTTCCTTTTGACCTTCGTTAAACTCTAGTTAATTTCAATTGTTTTCCTTATACAAATCGAGTCATCAAGAAGCTAAATATGCCCCTTTTCTAATCCCGCTCCTAATTTCCCTCCCTTAGTCGCGGTTTCCCCGAATTTGCTATCCTTAGCAAGTGCGGTCGTGACACTGCGTTTTCTATATTTATATAGAATTACGAGTGTAATGAAAGTGAGTAGGAGTTGAGAGGGCGAGTAACGAAGAGTATGGGTAGTTAGTCGTTAAAACGAGACGAAACGAGATATTTAACGACTAACTGGTTAATATCCTAAAAGATCTAACCTACCCTACCCTTGACCACCCCACCCAACCTCCCAGCAGCCCCTTTGATCAATACACGGCTGATAATTCAGCCCACAACACTTACTCTCATTTTGTCACGACCAGCCTTAACTAAGGATAGCTAATCCGGGAAATCGTGACTAGGGAAGGGATTTAAGAAGCGGGGTTAGAATGGGCACATTTGACTCATTTATAACTTGATTATAGACATTGATATCTAGCATTAATTCTTGAAATAAAATTTAAGACATTGAAGGATTGACGCATATAATTAAAAAGGATACTCGATGAACCCGAGTAAGCATTAGATATTTCTTTGAAGAGTAATTCACATAGTTATAGACTTGACTAAAACATAATCAGTGTTTGCAGCGGAAGACATAACTGAGATACATGTATGCAGACATATATCTTTTCTGAGCCTAATTTCAAATTGACAAAAGCTCCACTCAGCAACACTTCATCATCCATCACAGCTCAACCTGCACATTCATAAACATATGCAGGGCTAAGTACAATAGTACTTAGTGGTAGTTGCCAAAACTAAAATATAAACTTAACATTTTATTAACAAACCACAACATCATATAAGAGACGTGAGTCTTCTTTCAAATCTTTTGCTTTCTAAACATTTCCAAATCTATAAATAGCGTGAGAGCATTCTTCATCATCGAAAGTCCTATTAAGAAGCATCGTGTCGTGAGGAAGGCCTTCCTCAACGAGCACAGGCATCGCGCCGTGAGGGAGGCCTCCCTCAGCGGACACAGCATCGTACTGTTGAGGGAGGCCTCCCCCAACAGACGCTAGCATCGTACCGTTGAGGGAGGCCTCCCTCAACGGACGTTTGACCGGTCAACCTTCTCATTGACTCACGGTCGCGTTGCAATATATATATATATATATATTTCCTTGGCAAGATAGCTATTTGCTCAGGAATCGAATTCGTTAACATCATCACATAAGCATTTGATAATAAGCATAAAGCATTAAAGCGTAACTTACATAGACGTTAAATAATAAGCATAAAGCATTAAAGCGTAACAAAGCATGAACCACATAGGCGCGTAACAAAGCGTAACTCACTTAAGCGTAAATCACTTGAAAGCGTAACAAAGCATAAATAATAAATTATAAAAATTTAAGTCGTAATTTAAGCGTAAATAGCATAGCGTAAATTATTAAAGCGTGACAAGTGTAGATAATAAAGAGAAATAAAGTTTTAACTCATTTAAGCATAATAAAGCATAACTCATTTAAAAATCAAATTTTGCATTTTAAAGCATGAGAGTTGCATAGTTCTTCAATAGCATTTTTATTTTACGCATAATAAATGCCCACCTGGTAGTCGAGACTCACGACTAAGCCTTAAACTCTTGTGCTTGACCTTTAATACGAGAAAATAAACAAGATTTTAATTCGAGGGAAATTCTCAAATAAATGCGAATGCATAAAATAACTATGCATGACTCTTATTCCGTTAATTATTATTCTGAGATAATAAACCGAGAAATTTCTAATAATAATCCAACTATAGGATTAAAGCTCGTTTTATGAAATCAGATAGTAAATCTTAATAATCTACTCATCTTGAATTAGTCTAACTTACTTATAAAAAAATCACTAATTAAATATAATTAGGATTAATAGTGGGGCCTAAATTAATAAGTCTCATTGGGCTTAACTAAATAAATTTCATTGGACTTAATCAATTAAATTGTAGGAGCCCAAATAATATAAATTCGAGACCCATTATTATTAAATAATAGGAGTCCAAATAATAATTAATGTGAACTGGAAAGAATTAATCTTAGTCCAATAGACAATTTAATCGGCTCAAATGACGAATTAATAGCTGGGCTGAACTAAACAAATCTGAAACAGGCCCAATAAAATTAAATAAATTCCAGCCCAAGAACATTAAATAAATTCGGCCCAAAAAGAAAGCCCAAAAGATGACCCAATGAATTAATCTCCGGCCCAACAAATAAAATGAACTAGGCCCAATAAGAAAGCCCAAAATCCTCACTCTCTCCCTCAATCTCGGTTCTCTCTATTTTTTTTTCTCACAAATCACTCTTATCTCTCACACCTCTCTCTTTCTACCGACATCTCTCTCTCTCTTTAACCTCACTATCATCGGTTCTCTCTAATTATCGAGACTCCCCTCTTTTTTTTTATAAAGCAGCACACACTATCTCTTAATTTATCAACATTGCATCTCTCTCTTTCTCACAATAGTGCTCGGCTCTCTCTCTCTCTCTCTCTCTCTCACCATCCTCCCATCTGCCTCCCCCATTCTCGCGCCCGTGTCCGAAGGCAGACGGCCATGGAGGAAACGCCACCGCCGCCGCTCGCCTGCTTCGGCCGAGTTCAGCGGCGTCGGGTGCCGCCTTGCACCGTCCTGCCTCAAACCGCGCCGCCTCGCCTGCCTTCACCGTGAGCAGCCACGGGCTGCCACCACTCATGCGGCGCCGGCCGCCGCATCATCGTCAGCCCGGCATCGGGCCTCCGACAACCTCCCCCTCTTCTCTTCACTCATTCCCAAACCAAAACAGCAAAATGAAATTCTCGGATTTGTAAAGATTCGATTTTTGGTGCATTGGTCAAGGTATTTCTTTAATAGAAACAGTTGGGTATTTGGATTTCGTGAGTTAATCTTTTGTGAAAATCATGTTGGTGTAAATCATGTAGCATGAACTAGAGTAAAATGAGATTAGCAATCACCTGTGTTTTTTTTTTTTTTTTGTGCTTGGTTGGCTGCTGTGCTAATGAATTCAGGAATGAATAAACTGAAACATAATTGTGGATTTTGCTTAACCATTGCAGGCTGAACTCAAGAAGAAAATGGAGAAGTTTAAGTTGAGCTTACCTCTTGGGGTCCAGATTGCAGCTGAAATAAACTCTCTATGATTTTTGGTGCATAAAGGAAGGAGGGGGAATCGTAGTTGGTGATTTTCAGGCTACTATGAAGCCCTCAATTTATAGGCAGATTAGGCCGCAAAACTTGAAAACTATTTACAGCAAATGTGGAAATTTTGCTGCAATTTTTGACAAAAATGAAATTGGTTGGTGGCTGCCAAAATTTTTTTTGACTAATAGTGGAATTTCATGTGAGACTTTGAAAAGTGGAGTACTCATAGGGTGCGTCTGATCCTAGTTGTATCTTAGCATACTTCAAATATTAAATTGTGACTTTTGCAGGGAAAAGAGTATGACCTTAGCAGAGTTAAAGAAAAGGGGCTGCTATGCGTGTACTATCTATATTTTATTTCTTGATTTTGTATACTCTATTGATAGTGTAGGAGCGTAGGGAGTGTGAAAGAAAAATGATGATTGTAAGTAAATAGAATTGAGGTGACTAATAAAAATCTCTTGCCTTGATTAATTAATCAAGTATTTGTAAAACAAATATTGGGTTCTACTAAATAACGACACTTCGTTATAACTCTCTACGAATTAAATATCTAATTTAACTCGTTCTTAAATTCGGAATTATATCACGACTTCCAAGTAAATAATAGAAATAATATTTCTATCGCATATAAATTAATAACTTGACTTCGCTAAGTCAGTTATTAAACTGGATAATAAATTATTGAATGCTTCAATAATTCAATTGCGATCATATTACGCAATGGCATCAAATTCAGATTTCTGAGCTGAATTAGTTGATAACTAAACACTGGATTTACCATAACTGAAGATGCAATATAACAATTATTGCAATCACTGATCTTAATAAAAATAAATAAATAAATAAAAGAGCGGGCTACTACACATTTATCTCTCACACACTAACACCTAGAACACACACTCACACGCATAACACCATTTTAGGTTGAAGTTCAAGCTTTTGAGCTCCAATTTGAGCACCGAGACGAGCGCCGATCATCTTTTCGATCATGTATCTAAGTAGGTAAGATCTCTACCTACGTTTTGATGGTTTTATTTTCGATTTTCATCGACGTCGAAAAACGTCGATTCACGACTTTATTTTGAAACGACGTCGGATCGTCGTGAAATTTTAGTATGTTGTTCTTGGGTAGATGTTGAGCATGTTTAATGAAGAGAGTAAGAACGGAATGAACCGTAGCTATGAAACTCACGAGGGCCGCCCGTAATTTCGTCTGTTAGCTTGTCTTTCGATTTTTGTTTGATCGTTTTGACTTGATATTTGTGTTTAGGGGTATGCTAGGATCGTTATATATTAAATTCGTATTTTTCCAAGCACGAAAATTGTATGAGTTTTTAAACCATGATTATTTAAATCCGTGAAGTTTAGGACGTTGCATAATGAATATTATTGCGTATATATGTTCTACGATATCACATGAGCATGCTAGATTAATTTGGGAATTCTTGAGAAATGTTAGAAACGAGAAGCATGAGGACCGAATGGTTTGATGCCCGGATGTGAATATTTGATTTTTATTTGAATGATTTGAGTTTATATATGTGTTTATATTTATTAAATATTGCACGTATAATTTACTTAGATTAATTTGAACACCAAGGTTCAAATTTGATGAAGGCCGTGAGTCATAAGGCCAGAGACGAGCGATGCTCGATTTTAATTGAGTTATTTTGAGCATGCCAATGTGTTTAGAATAATTAAAAATATTTGTATTTAAATTTTTGGAATTTATTTCCATTAAATACAAATTTTATAATTATTCGATGATTTATTAAGTTGAGATATGTGGAGTATGTGAAGTCATGTAAGTGAACTAGCAGTGCATATGAGTTAATGCTATGTTAGTAAGACTATATGAATTATTTGAGTATTTATGAGATGAGCATGATTAGTAAGTTATTGAACTTTTTGAATTGCATGAGAAATGCATATAAAATGGCTAAGTATGAGAAATTAGCATGGATTAGATTTATTAGTTTAAATGAGATAAATAAATTAGAGAAGCATGTTAATTAATTAAAGTTGGAATTTAGTATTTAATTACAAAGTCCGAGATTTAATCGAGAATTATGAGCATGTTAAATTGTTAAGATATAATTTATTATTTGAGTTTGATATCGATTATGTGTCTAAATGGAGTGAGTGTGAGAGTTATGATTAACGCACATAAATATTGGTATCCGACACTCGAACAATTGGTGTCGAGTATAAATGATAGTTTACTGATAAAGAGTTTTGATGATTTTAAATTGTTTGGTTTGCGTTGAAAATATGTCAAGATGTTAAGTTTTGAGTCGAGAGACGAGTTCACGTAGTGAGATTCACGCGTTGAAATCTCGTGGCTGACATTATATATGAATAGGTCATGCCGAAATTTTTAGTGAAATTAGGATTTGAGCATAGTCAATTCTTGTTGACCCGTGACTCAAATACATGCCTAATGGAAAGTTTAACTTTCTAATTGGTTAATTAGACGAGATGAGAGCGAATAGATCTGCTAAAAAAGTGGACTTTTCGATGTGTTAAATATTTCTTTTAGTTGAAGCGCTGCTAATTATAACATAAGGATGTTATAATTAATGAGTAATGACGAGAGATAATAATTGTTATATTGATTAACAACCAAGAGAGATGAACGTTAGAGATACTAATGTTTCATAAAAGAGATTAGATTATTAATCGAGGTTTCTTTTATAACTTCTCACCAATTCTTCATAACGATGAAGGTCCTTTTGGGAAGTAACGACTTGAGGGAGAGAGTGACGTTACTCATTGATACAGAGACACAACGAGGTGGGCTTTCTTAAACACGTATATAGAGATCCCCTGCATGCAGTCCTCTTATACGAAATGAAATGAATGACATGATATAATTGTTAAGTTTCGATTTTATGAAAATGATCAAATGATGAATGGTTCTTTATGAAATGAAATGAAATGAAGGGAATTATTATATGAAGGATATTATATTGAAGTTATTGCATTGCCAAATTTTTGATGTTTTGGCATGTTATCTATCTGCTTGAGATGAAGAATTCGGTCATATGCTAGTGTAGATACTAGTAAGGATTTGTGTACACTGAGGTGGTCGTGAGTCATCGAGCGGGTTGGCCGATCACAGTGCTGCAGAGGGAGGCCTTTTTCTCAGTACTTGATGTTATAACAGATATGATACTTACCTGATGAGAAAAGTCTGCGCAGACAACTTTGAGGAAATGAAAATGAGTTTAGCTAATACAAGGCCTTTCTACAAATTCCTTGTATTATGCATATGAAATGGCAATGACAATATTTATAGCTTTATAAGAATGAGATGTTTGGCATGTGTTCACTGAGTGCTTTTGTACTCAGCTCTGCATATGTTTTCTAAATGTGCAGGTTGAGCTGATGTGGTGATGGTGCTGCAATGAGCGGAGTCTCCAGGGTTGTTAATAAATAGTTAACCTGTCTAGAATATGTCTTCATACATATGTCTAGCTACTTTCCGCTGCAAGATGTTGTTGATTTTATAGTATGTTATGTCATACTTTGAGTCTTAAGAGAATGGTTTCATATGATGTATAACTTGATTAATGATATTAATTAAGTTTTATGATGTCTTTCATAGACTGTTTTCAATTGAGTATTAATGAGTAAAAATGACGAGTTTTATTAAGATGAGTAAGTTTTACGGCTATAAATGACGCCCCTTTTCTTCCCCTTCTTCTTTAACCCCATCCCTAGTCGTGGATCACTCGGCCTAACTATCCCTAGTTAGGGCGGGCTGCGACAGCTAACCAACAATAGAAATTACTCTATTCGTTGTGATTGAAGGGGGCAAGTCCGCTATGATAGCTTGTGGAGTCAATGTGAAGAAAGTGTTGGATGTTCGGATATACATACAATGGCTTAATTAATTTTGCACACTAAGAGCACCGGCAACGCGTTACTCGAGTGGCTACTCGAGTAAGGCGTTGCCTTCGAGTAGGTGCGTTGCGGGGGGAGGTACTCGAGCAATACTCGAGTCTTCGAGTATGCTCGAAGGGGGGAGAGGGAAGGCGCGTGCAATGCACGCGCCCTAATTAAAAAAAAAAGGAAAAATAGATAAATTCGAATTTTGACTGCAATGCCTCGATTTGCGGGCTTTGACCGACCGTTTCCAAATTTTTTTTTTCTTCTTCTCCTCTTTAAAAAACCCCAACTTCTCCATTTTTCTTCACACCTCTTTTTCTCCAATTTTCTTCTCCTCCATTTCTCTTCAAGAATTTTCTTCCGTCATGGATCTACACAACCCTTTCTACGATCCAAATTGGTGCCTCGATCTCTCCTCCGATTATCATCCCGATATGGGAGAAATCAACTTGGAGGAGACCCCGCCCGAGGAGGAACCGGTCAGTGCAGATGTCATATCCTGGCTTTTAATCACTGATTAAAGGCTTAATTATTAATAATTAGGGTTCGGCATCCATTAATAATAAAACTGGTTTGATTTATCTGATGTGATTTTGTAACACCTCGTACTTTTCCTTATGTTGTGAGATATTGTCTTAACACTAATGAGAGTACTGAGATGTCGAGATGTGAGATTATTTTTTTTAAGACTAGATAAGACAGATTGTCTTTTAAATAGAGTTACAAGTGGACAAACCAATGATGGAGTTAGAGTGATGAGATTTGAGAAATGAGTTGAGTTAGAGATGCTGATTGAATTAAGTTGAGATTTTATTTTATTTCCGACTACCAGGAATAGAATTATCGGATATTGAGTTATCAGAGATTGACTGTCCTAATAAGAAAATAGGAATAATGAGTTGGAAATAGAGTCAAGGAAGAAAGAGTGAGAACCCTTGATGAAAAGAGTTGGTCAGAGAGACGTCTAGTTTGTCTGTGTTTGCCGATTGCTTTGATGTGATGTTATGTGAACTTACGTGACTAATTGATTATGTAATTTTTGTTACGTATGTCTTTATGAGCAAATTATTATGATTTTTATTTGAGGACTTTAGCACTTGGAATTTTAATTAAGTTTCCAAAGCAAGTGCGGTTTATTTTTACCAAGAAATCGAATGATGCCGGTTTATGAAAATTTTTCCAAGCATAATATTTTTAAATTATTTTTCCTACGATAAGGAATATTATAATTGAGTGAGTGCACTAATATTAGTGCTATAATTATTTTATTTGGTCACATGAATAATTATGCTATGGTATTTTATTAATGAGTAATATTTCCATAATTATTGTGGTTATTATTAAATCACCTTTCTCACATTATTATTTTATACCTTTGAACATGTGCTTAATTACCCACTTGCCAAGTGGATTGCTTGAGAGAGTGTAGAGATTAGAGAGAGAGACTAAGGCATTTAATGCCATATATTCTCAAAGATTTACAAATCTTTCATAAGATTACCAAATCAATCTATATCTTACAAAGCAATTCTCTCTCTCCTTCTCCCCCACTTTCGGCACTCACTCTCTCTCCCTCATCTCTCACATTTCCTCCATTGTCAACTATTAACGAGACCTTCAAAGCTTCACAAAAGTATGCCAAACACATAAATCACCATCAAAATCTTACCTAAACACCTCCTATCTACTTGAATCCAAGAAGATAATTGAAGATTGGTTTCGAAGGTAGAAAGAGAAAGTGTGAGTTTTGGTGTAAGTTTGGGTAAGTGATCTTTAAATCCATAGATATAACTTGTATGACGATATATGTGAGTATTTATGGAAGATTGAAGCAAGAAAATCACCCCTTCTTTTTTTCCCCAATTTTCGAAAATTATGGGTCTCAACCCTTCAAAAAAATTTCTTTTTCTTTCCTTGATTTGAGGTGAAAAATGAGATCTATGTGATGTTTGGTGAGGATTAATATGTGTTGTGAAAGGCTATGCCTTGAGATGTGAAAGTTGGATGAGTTTAGTTTACCCAAAATTTGGGAATTTGTGAGTTGATGTGTTAAGTGATGAATTGATGATGAAAATGAGTCTATGTGATGTTTATGATGATAAAATTTGGGATATGTGTATCTATGCCCTAATTTGTAAATTGATGGATTATATGTGAGTTTAAATGGTTAAAATTGATAGACCTATGATTAGATTAAAGTTTCATGTGTGTTTATAAAATTTCAAGGAGTTTAGTTTAATAAAAATTAGGACCTTTTGCCTATGTGCTATTTAAGTGATTTTGGTTTAAGATATATGTAATTGAGCATGAAATTAGTGTTTATTTATGTTTGATTAAGTCTTTTGTTGGCTAAGTAAAATTTGGACTTAGTTTAGTTTGTATGATTAAAGAGGATCTATGTGTGTATAATGAGTTATATGATGTATGAGGTCATTTATGAATGATTGAGTAATTTTGAGCATGAAATGAGAAGAGAATTAAAATGATGCGTTCGTTGAAACGTTTTCCTTGAAATTTGAGCTTAAGATGTAAGAGGAGAATCAATTTGAGTTATGATGAGTATTATGTTGTACTTGAATGTTTTTTAGTACTATAAGTGTTTAAAATAAGCTTTGATGAGTTTTCTTTGAAGGAATGTTGAGTTGAGCATGTTTGCTTGTGTGATTGAGTTCGGAGTCATTTTTCGCGATGCACTGAGTCACCTTTTCCAGCATCTTTCCCTAACGTTTTGGAACCCAAATTTTTATTGCTAATACATGAGTGTCTTAGATATGTAACCACCAAATTTCAGACCTTTTTGACAACGTTTACTATTTTTCAAAAATCAAAGCTTTTGATTGCCAAAAACTACCGAATATGGTAGACTATAGTAAAACAGTCATATCTCCTAAAATACTTGGTTTTGTTTATCCTACTTTTTTTTAAATGAAACTAGACTCAAAGAGGTTTCTTTTGGTATAGGGTACGACTCCAATGGAGTTCTGTACCGAGTCTGGTGAGGTTTTGAAATCGAGTCAGTGCAGAGTGAAGTTTGTTTTTGACTTGTCTATGTGTGAATTTAATATGCTTATGTGTTTATGCTTGTTTATGTGCTTGATTGCTATGAGTTTGATCCGAGTTGAGTGTTAAGTCGAGAGTAGGACTTATGAATCCTTAGAAGTTGAGTATACCTAGGGATTGAGTTTTATTGGGTAAATAGACGTTGAGTGAGAAGTTATAGTTTGAGACGAGTTTGGTTTTAGTAAATGAGTTTCTAAGTGAGGTTTATCTTATTTCATGAACCACTCCGACGTTGTGACATCCGAAGATACGAGCAGAGGACAGAGGTAAGATCGCCCAAGTACTACGAGAGTAAGCTAAGTTTGTCAGGTGGGCATTACTTTTATTATTACGTATATAGAGATCCCATGCGTGACGTAGGCCTCATATACGAATATATGTGCATGTTATGTTTTAACTTTTTATTCAGCTTTTATGAAATGCTTATATGTTCAATGCCCATTATGAAAATGAAAATGTTTATGAAAACGAAACGTTTATGAAATGATTGACTGCCAAAAATGTTTATGTTTTTATATGTATCCTATCTGTGTTGGTTCGCCAACTTTAAAGGAAATCCAATTGGGATCCTATGCTAGACAAAGGTCGCTAGCTAGGGTTAACGTGTACAATCATGGAGACCGCGAGTCGCTTGCGACCGGTCTTGGCGTCCGTGGTAAGGAGGCCTCCTTCCCGGCGCGTGACAGAAAGGACAGATATGGATCATATAGACTGAAAATAGGATGGCCATCCAACTTTATGAAAATGAAAGAAATGTTTTAGTAAGCACACGCCCTTCAAGAAAACCCATGTGTGTTACTGATTGGTAGTTCAATTTATATATGTATGCATGTTGTATTTTCGGCTATGCCACTGAGTATTTTTATACTCAGCCCTGCATGTATTTCTAAATGTGCAGGTTGAGCAGGCGATGGAATGGATTGGTGTTGAGCGGATTCCCTTTTGATGGATATGTAATGAAACATTGAGTATGCATCTCCATATGCATAACTCACACGTTTTTCCGCTGCAAACACTCTGAAATTGTTATCGTATTGTGGAATTTATTACTCATTCATTTTGTTTAACTTTCACTTGGGTTTAGTCGTTATGGCATAATCGTTTGTAAATTACCCAAGCGGTTATATATATGTATATCACTAGTTTGTTGTTATTAATGTTGGTTGCTTAACAAATCCCCTTTAATTTCTGTTTCTTATTGTTCACCCCAAGTCATAACCCCGGTGTAACAACCCGCTCTTTTATATTTATTTAAGTCCAGTATTGCGTGTTTATTAATCTATCTTTTAGTAAATGAAACGCTTTATGAATTCCAACTATGATTCTGAATTACGTAATTTGGAAACAGAGTCGCTACACTAGCAGTATGCATTTATTTATCTTCGCGTGTTTAAGACCGCGACGTTAATCTTTGAATCAATGAATGATTATTATTCAAGGTTATAACCAACTTAGCGAAGTTGTGTTATTTATTAATCAAGATGGAGGTTATTTATATTTATTCATACAGTTCCTTAAGTCGTGAATTTTTTTCGACTTTGTAGCTAATTAAATCTACGGATTTAATTTAGGTATCCGAATGACGACCGAATTAAATTTATGGATTTAATTTAGCAATCTACCGATTTTACAATACAATTAAATATCGAAAAGCAGAGTATTTAGTCGACCAGTATTTTTTTTAGCTGCAAGTGAACGATAATACAAGTACAGAACAACCAACACTGAAGGATTTTTGAGATCACATCACAACTTTTCAAAAGAAAATGAAAAAGGGAGAGGTACTCCCTATGCTTACACATCTGCCAACAACCCAAAGACTAAGGAAAAGAAGAAAAAAAAAAAAACAAAAGAAGGGAGGGGACGTTTGGGCTGAGACAGCTGCTGCTACAGTGCCCAACAGCTACTGCTACAGTTCCCCGCAGCCTCCTCTGCAGCTACACACTAGGCTGTCATCTCAGCCACTCTACACTGCAGCTACACACTAGGCTGTCATCTCAGTCACTCTACAACCATACTCCTTCCTTTAGCACACTCAAGTGCACACCAACCAAGCCTTCTAGTTTAACTCCACGCTTCACTCCTCAAACCACCACTTTCTCCATTCAACACTTAGCAGCAACAGCAGGAATCTGCACTCCTTCTCTGCCAAGCATTCTCAAGGTAAGCTTGACTTCAATGCTCTACCTTCTTCCATGATTCCATCTGCATTAATGCAAAGACCAATTTCATTATTTCAGAACACCTGCGGTTTTGTTAATTCACTGCAACCTCCAACCAAGCATCATTCAAGGTATTTCATGCTATCTCAGTTCACTCTCTTCATATACATATATCACATCCCAGTAGAGCATGCTTTATATATTAGAAATGCAGTAGATAATGAGCATGACCACCTTCATTATGTTAAGTTTTTCCACCTCATGTGAAAGCCCACAACTTTTGACAAAAGTTGCGGATGAATAATTTGAAAGTTTGAAGCAGCAAAAGTTTGACAGATTTTTTCAGCAATTGGAAGTCAACAATTGCGGCCATAAAGTTCAACAATTTGCAGCTCAGATCTCCTATAAATTGAGCTCATTCTGCAGAAGGAAAGTGTGCAGAAGTGCGAGAGGTGTGAGGCAAAACAAGAGAGAGTTTGGTGAGTGCATTTTGAGAGAAGAAAATTGTGAGGAAAAATCATAGGATTTTTTATCTCTTAAAATAGTAGCTCAGTCCTCTTGTGTTTTCCAAGTTATTAAACTTGAGATTTGTGTTTCCCCTATTTTGTGTAGGGAGAATTTTGTAAGCCTACTATATACATAGTGGAAGATTTCTAGACTACGGTCTCGTGGTTTTTCCCAATTTGGGTTTTCCACGTAAAAATTCTTGTCTCATATTTTCTTATATTTTGCACCAAATATTTTTTCTTGGTTTGGATCCCATTTTGTAATCCAGCAAGAGGGAAAAGAATTATCCTGGTTCCGCTGTGCAAGTGTCATTTATTTGGACACTCGTGAATATTTATTCACCACTTTTCCCAACAAGTGGTATCAGAGCCACCTTGGTTCTGAGGCGGATTAAAAATGGAGGAATCGTCGTCGCTTGGTGGTATGTTCAAATTGAACGGATCAAATTACTCAATTTGGAAGCCAAGCATGTTGGATCTTCTCTATTGTAAGGATCTCTATTTGCCCTTACATGGAGATGATGCCAAACCAAAGGATATGAGTGATGATGAATGGCTCATCATGCACAGGAAAATAGTTGGTTACGTCCGGCGCTTCATTGAACACAGTATTTTTCATCATTTTGCTAATGAGGAAAAAGCTGACGTTCTTTGGAAGAAAATGGAAGCTATGTTTGAAAGGAAAAATGCTTTAAACAAAGCTTCCATCATCAGAAAAATCGTTCGCTTGCGATATGCGGAGGGTGCCAACATGACGGAGCACCTCAATGCATACCAGGGTCTTATCAACCAATCCACCAACATGAAGATTTCTCTTGATGATGAAGTCGTAGCTTTATTGCTACTCAGTTCGTTGCCGGACAGTTGGGACACTCTTGTAGTGTCAATCAGCAACTCGGCTCCAGGTGGAGCACTGACCTTGCAGATGGTCAAAGATTGTCTTCTTAATGAAGAATCCAGAAGAAAAGATCAAGAACGTTCTTCTGAGACAAAGGCGATGATTGCTGAAAACGGAGATCGAGGGAGAAGTAAAAGTAAAGGCTCTCAATACTCGAGAGATAAATCCAGGGGGAAGTCTAAACCCAGAAAAGACTTCAAATGCCATTATTGCGGTGGTCCAAACCACTATGAGAGAGACTGCAGAAAGAAGAAAAGAGATCAAGCGCGTGGAAATAATGAAAAAGCTGAGAATGACACAACAGCAGTTGCAACTGATGGCGATGTTGTCGTAGTTTGCGATGATGCTCTTGTGAGTTCGTCATGCCAACAAACAGACTGGATCGTTGATTCGGGTGCATCATATCACATTACACCACATCGTGATATGTTTGCATCCTACACCGGTGGCAGCTTTGGCAAAGTCAGAATGGCCAATCATGGTGTGACAGAAGTTGCTGGTATAGGAGACATTGTCCTGCTTACTGACACTGGATGTAAGCTTATCTTAAAAGATGTCTGACATGTTCCTGATATCAGACTCAATATTATTTCCACTGGCAAGCTCGACGATGATGGCTACATCAACCATTTCGGCGAAGGAAAATGGAAGCTAATCAAAGGCTCTCTAATTGCAGCAAAGGGTAGAAAGCAAAATTCTCTCTACATGATGCATGCAACGTTGTCCAATGGAGAGGTGAATGCAGTCGTCAAAAATTCCTCCATTGAGATATGGCATAAGAGGCTTGGGCATCTGAGCCAGAAAGGTCTGGAGATCTTGGCTAGAAGAAGCCTCATCCCTGAGGTTAAAGGAATGCACTTGGAAACCTGTGTTGATTGTTTGGCCGGAAAACAACACAGAGTTGCATTCAAGAGCTTCTCTCCCTCAAGAAGAGCTCAACCTCTTGATTTGGTGCACACAGATTTGTGCTACATGAAAGACAGAACTCTTGGTGGCGCACTATATTTCGTCACTTTCATTGACGATTTTTCGAGAAAAGTCTGGTGTTTTGCTTTGAAAACCAAAGACCAAACGTTGGAGGTCTTTAAGAATTTTCAAGCAAAAGTCGAGAGACAAACAGGAAGGAAACTGAAGTGTGTTCGTGCAGATAACGGCGGTGAGTACCAAGGCCCGTTTGAGCAACACTGCAGGAACCATGGTATCAAGCTTGAGAAAAGCGTCCCAAAGACCCCTCAACATAATGGCGTGGCAGAAAGGATGAACAGAACAATTTGTGAGAGAATCAAATGCATGCTGTCGCACTCCAAACTGCCAAAATCCTTTTGGGGTGAAGCTATGAGGACCGCAGTTGACTTGATCAACCTTTCTCCATCAACTCCTCTGGGTGGTGACATTCCAGATAGAGTTTGGTCAGGGAAAGACGTGTCTTACAAACACTTGAGAGTGTTTGGCTGCAGGGCTTTTGTTCACATTCCAAAAGATGAGAGATCCAAGCTTGATGATAAAACCAAACCATGTATCTTCTTGGGATACGCTCATGAAGAGTTTGGTTATAGATTATGGGACCCAGTTAATAGGAAAGTCATCAGAAGCAGGGATGTTGTATTCCTTAAAGATCAAGTTCCTGATGATGCGAAGGAAAAGCCTGAATCTAATTCAGAAGTTCCTGTCAACTTAGATCCAGTTCCTTCACCGACACTCCAGAATTACGGGGGAGATACCCAATCGGAGCATGGTGATCCGGTTGATGATGAAGCAGGTGACGATCAGACTCCACCTGTACAAGATGATGTCCCTCCAGTCAGAAGGTCTACCAGAGAAAGACAACCTTCTACCAGATATAGCCCACATGAGTATGTAATGCTCACTGATGGAGGAGAGCCACAGAGTTTTGTAGAAGCCATGGCGCATGACCAAAAGGAGAAGTGGTTAGAAGCCATGAAGGAGGAGATGAACTCCTTAGTTGAAAATCACACCTATGACTTAGTGAAGTTGCCAGCCGGCAAGAGATCGCTGAAAAACAAGTGGGTCTACAGATTAAAGGCTGAGGAGAACAGCTCACAACCAAGGTACAAGGCGAGACTGGTTGTGAAGGGTTTCAGTCAGAAAAAGGGTGTTGATTTTGAAGAGATTTTCTCACCAGTGGTGAAGATGTCTTCAATCAGAGTGGTGCTCGCGATTGCTGCCAGTTTGGACCTGGAGATCGAGCAACTTGATGTGAAGACTGCATTTCTGCATGGAGATTTAGACAAAGAAATCTACATGGACCAACCTGAAGGTTTCAAAGTCAAAGCAAAAGAGAACCTTGTATGCAGGTTGAAGAAGAGCTTGTACGGCCTGAAACAAGCTCCCAGACTATGGTACATGAAGTTTGAGTCCTTCATGTCAACCCATGGCTACAACAAGACCACCTCAGATCACTGTGTTTTCTTCAAGAAGTTCACAGGAGGTGAATTTATCATATTGTCAGTCTACGTTGACGATATGTTAATTGTAGGCCATGATGCCAGCAAGATTGATAAGCTGAAGAAAGAGCTAAGCAAGTCTTTTGCGATGAAAGACTTAGGCGCGACTAAGCAGATCCTTGGAATGAAGATCTTCAGGGATAGGAAGAGCAAGGAGCTCTGGTTATCTCAAGAACAATATATTGAGAAAGTTCTTGAAAGATTTAGAATGAGCAAGTCGAAGCCAGTCGCCACTCCACTTGCGGGTCATATGAAGCTAAGTTCAGCACAATGCCCGACAAGTGAGACAGAAAAGGAAGAACTGCAAAAGATTCCATATGCTTCTGCGGTGGGGAGTTTAATGTATGCTATGATATGCACTAGACCTGACGTCGCTCACGCAGTTGGTGTGGTTAGTCGATTTCTCTCAAACCCAGGAAAAGAGCATTGGACAGCAGTGAAATGGATATTTCGGTACCTGAGAGGTACTTCTAAACTTTGTCTGAAGTTTGGTGATAACCATATTCTACTTGAAGGATATGTGGATGCAGACATGGCTGGTGACATAGATTCCAGGAAATCCACATCTGGATACCTGATGAGACTTGCAGGGGGAGCTATCTCGTGGCAATCGAAACTTCAAAAATGCGTGGCATTATCCACAACGGAAGCTGAGTACATTGCTGTGACGGAAGCTTGCAAAGAGGTGTTGTGGTTGAAGAAGTTTCTACAAGTTTCTGCAGAAGGAAAGTGTGCAGAAGTGCGAGAGATGTGAGGCAAAACAAGAGAGAGTTTGGTGAGTGCATTTTGAGAGAAGAAAATTGTGAGGAAAAATCATAGGATTTTTTATCTCTCTTAAAATAGTAGCTCAGTCCTCTTGTGTTTTCCAAGTTATTAAACTTGAGATTTGTGTTTCCCCTATTTTGTGTAGGGAGAATTTTGTAAGCCTACTATATACATAGTGGAAGATTTCTAGACTACGGTCTCGTGGTTTTTCCCAATTTGGGTTTTCCACGTAAAAATTCTTGTCTCATATTTTCTTATATTTTGCACCAAATATTTTTTCTTGGTTTGGATCCCATTTTGTAATCCAGCAAGAGGGAAAAGAATTATCCTGGTTCCGCTGTGCAAGTGTCATTTATTTGGACACTCGTGAATATTTATTCACCACTTTTCCCAACACATTATTCACATAGAATAGAGTAATACAGATAGACATAGCAAACCACATTCGAGTATAGGATTTACGGCCCTCTTATGGACAAGATTAAAACTTAGCTTCTAGAGGAGTGGGGCTACTGCCCTGCTCAGAGCTTGAGGACGACGCAGTATCGAAGCTTCCGGCGCGGCGCCGGAGCTCAGGGAAACGATAGAGGCGTTAAACTTTTCCCTGCTCGACGGATACCGTACAACAGCAACGGCGGAGCTCTCGTCGGGGCTTCCTCAAGGAAGGAGGACGGGAGCTGGCGTCAGAGGGACGCAAAGACAGCGGCGTCGCTCGCGAATCTCGCTGCGGCGGCGGCGGATCGAGACCCTGGCTGTTCGCCGGCCTCCCTACAGCAGTGGCTCGGTGCTTGGCAGCAGTTTCAGGCGAGAAGCTCGCCTTGGTGCTCCACGATTTGTTAAGACGAGAGAGTGAGAAAAATATGATGAGGACTGTCGCCGATTCGGGAGGAAGAACGATGACTAGCAGTCGCCGGATGTACAATGTCCACGGCGAATGAGAGATCGACTCTCGTCGGGTTACAGAAGCAGCGGCGTCGCGGAGGAAGGCGGCGGCCGCTCACCGGTCTTTCAGTTGCAGCGGCAACGTTCACGAAGGAAGAGAACTGGGGCTCCTCCTTTCAGTCGAGTGAGAGGAAAATCGAAGGAGAGGCGACGAGGGAGCAGACCGGCGTCGGGGTCCGGAGCGACGCCGGCCTCGCCGGCGACTGGAACGGCCAGGACGCGGGGCGGCGACGGCTGGATTGAGAGAGGAAGAGAGAGAAAGGCGTCTGATTTGAAGAAAAATGAGGAATCGTGAGTTTGGGGAAGAAAAGAGAGGATTGGGCTTTTATTTTTTTTTCCTTGGGCCTAATTCTTTCAAAACCTGATTGTGCTTCTATAATTATTTAAAATGGACTTTGGCTTTTTATTAATTGGGCTCCTACTTGTTAGTTGTTTTAAGTCCAATTAAGATTTATTTAGTTAAGCCCAATAAGAATTATTAATTTAAGCCCTCATTATTAATCCTAATTATATTTAATTAGTGTTTAATTTTAAAACTTACTAATTATTAGTTGGTAAGTGAGTTAGACTAATTCAAGATGAGTGGATTATTAAGATTAACTATCCGATTTCATAAGACGAGCTTTAATCCAATAGTTGGATTAATAATTAAAGGAATATGAGCCATGCATAATTACATTACGCATCCTCATTTATTTGAGAATTTCTTTGAGTTAAAATCTTGTTTTATTTTCTCATATTAAAGGTCAAGCACATGAGTTTAAGGTTTAGTCGTGAGTCTCTACTACCAGGTGGGCTTTCTTACGTATAAACTAAAAAAATATATATTAGAATTGCTAAGACTTTATGTTTATGAATTTAAATGATATTGTCAATGCCTAAATGCTTTATGTTTTATTATTAATTGCCTATCTGATGTTAATCGAATTCGGATTCTGGATGGACCGCAAATCCCTTCGGAATTAGTGTACACCTTTGTGATTGTGAGTCATCTAGCGGGTTGGCCGATCATAGTGTCCGCAGAGGGAGGCCTCCCTCTCGGCACGAGTTACTGATATGGTGATTAATGATGTAAAATGCATGTGCGGGTTATTGATGAAAGAATTGATAATATTTTTGGTAAATACGAGTCTTTAAACGAAAACCCTCGTATCTTACTACTGTTGAAAGGCTTGACAATAAAATATTATGCATGTATGTAAATTTCGGCAAGTGTCCACTAAGTACTCCCGTACTTAGCCCTGCATGTATTTTTAAATGTGCAGGTTGAGCTGTGATCGAGGATGTAGTGTGCAAGCGGAGCTTTTGTCAATTTAGGACCAGAACCTCAGAGTGGAGTATATGTCTTCATACATATACTCAAGTTGTTGTTATTCCGCTGCGAACACTGATTTTGCTAAGACATTATGTTATTTGTCAAAACAATATGTATTATTTAACAATGTACTCAAACTCGTTGAGTACCCCTTTTGGATAATATTATGTACGGTCCCCTTTTGGCCTTCGTTAAATTCTAGTTAATTTTAATTGTTTCCCTTATACAAGTCGAGTCATCAAGAAGCTAAACATGCCCCTTTTCTAATCCCGCTCCTAATTCCCCTCCCCTAGTCGCGTTTTCCCCGAATTTGCTATCCTTAGCAAGTGCGGTCGTGACACCCGGTTAACCCGTCATTGGGATAGTGGGCTGTGACAGCAGAGCAGAGTGCCTCCAATCCAAAGAAGGGCAGTCGGAGGAAGGAGATGGCCACCAAAATCAAGCACGACAAGGAAGCAAAGATCCGTCATACTTATCTTCCCGAGCATACAGATCTCATCGTCCAATTTTGGGCGGAGGAGACCAACGACGCGATCCGTGGGACGGATCAGAAGGGGGAGGCGTATTGGGGCCGAATCCGCGCACGTGTGAACCCCATACTCGGCGTCTACCTTAAGATCAAGCAACTTCAAGGCCACTGGTCCCGGGTGAGCGTGGATGTGCGTCTCTGGGAAGCTATTTGGGTGGAGACGCGCAACAATTGGCTCTCCGGTCATTCGGATGATATGCTTCGTGACAAGGCCCAAATCCTCTTCAAGGCTCGAAGCCCACAAAGGGCCTCCTTCAATTTCTGGAACGCGTGGAAAGTTCTTCGGAACAATCCCAAGTTCAAGTCGATGTACCTCGTTGGAGACGTGCATGCCTCCAAGAGGACAAAGACCACGGAAGAGGGCGGCTTCACCACCTCGGCGTCGGGCAAGGAGATCTCTTCTTCCCGGCCCATTGGCAACAAGGCGGCGAAGGCTGCAAAGGGGAAAGGGAAGGCAGCAGCGTCGCATACGAGCTCGGAGCCTCCACCGGAAATAGTGGAGAGGTTGGACAAGTCCGACCAGCAGATGAGGGCATTCACCGCCCAGTACCAGCGGAGGAACGATATCAGGGAGAGGGAGCTCGATATGCAGCTCCTGAACGCGGATACGACGCACATGACGGACGCACAAAGGGCATTGCACGCGTCCATGGTCGTCGACGTGCTCAGGCGTCGTGGTCTAGACTAGGTGTCGTAGCCCGCCCTAACTAGGGATAGTTAGGCCGAGTGATCCACGACTAGGGATGGGGTTAAAGAAGAAGGGGAAGAAAAGGGGCGTCATTTATAGCCGTAAAACTTACTCATCTTAATAAAACTCGTCATTTTTATTCATTAATACTCAATTGAAAACAGTCTATGAAAGACAACATAAAACTTAATTAATATCATTAATCAAGTTATACATCATATGAAACCATTCTCTTAAGACTCAAAGTATGACATAACATACTATAACATTAACAACATCTTGCAGCGGAAAGTAGCTAGACATATGTATGAAGACATATTCTAGACAGGTTAACTATTTATTAACAACCCTGGAGACTCCGCTCATTGCAGCACCATCATCACATCAGCTCAACCTGCACATTTAAAAAACATATGCAGGGCTGAGTACAAAAGCACTCAGTGGGCACGTATGCCTAGGTATAAAAATACATGCTTCAAAACTGTAAATTGTCATGCCATCATAAACAGTACAACAAGGGAGTTTTTCGCTAAAAAGGCCAAAGCTTACTAAATTCATTTGTGATTCTTAAAGTTCGTCTGCAGACTAAGTTCTCTTGTAATCTATCATATCTGGAACTTTGTGCCGGAGAGGTGGCCACCTCTCACGGTCACTTGACCGGCCAACCCGCTAGATGTCTCACGGTCACTGGTGTACACTAGCCCTGGTAGGATAGCTATCAACTGCTCAAGACCCGAATTCGATTACATAACTGGCAAAGCCACATCAGATAGATATCATACTAAAATTTAAACATTTATGGCAAGACAACAATTGAAATATTTTCCAGTTCAAAGATTTGTAACGAAATAACTTGTTCAAAGGTAACATTAAACTCGTTTGATAGATATATAAAACTGAAATTAACAGTTAAATCATCTCATGCATTCATTCGTATAAGAGGCCTGCTACACGCAGGGGATCTCTATATACGTATAGTAAAAGTAATGCCCACCTCGTTGTGTCTCTGTATCAATGTGTAACGTCACTCTCTCCCTCAAGTCGTTACTTCCCAAAAGGACCTTCATCGTTATGAAGAATTGGTGAGAAGTTATAAAAGAAACCTCGATTAATAATCTAATCTCTTTTATGAAACATTAGTATCTCTAATGTTCATCTCTCTTGATTGTTAATCAATATAACAATTATTATCTCTCGTCATTACTCATTAATTATAACATCCTTATGTTATAATTAGCAGCGCTTCAACTAAAAGAAATATTTAACACATCGAAAAGTCCATTTTTTTAGCAGATCTATTCGCTCTCATCTCGTCTAATTAACCAATTAGAAAGTTAAACTTTCCATTAGGCATGTATTTGAGTCACGGGTCAACAAGAATTGACTATGCTCAAATCCTAATTTCACTAAAAATTTCGGCATGACCTATTCATATATAATGTCAGCCACGAGATTTCAACGCGTGAATCTCACTACGTAAACTCGTCTCTCGACTCAAAACTTAACATCTTGACATCTTTTCAACGCAAACCAAACAATTCAAAATCATCAAAACTCTTTATCAGTAAACTATCATTTATACTCGACACCAATTGTTCGAGTGTCAGATACCAACATTTATGTGCGTTAATCATAACTCTCACACTCACTCCATTTAGACACATAATCGATATCAAACTCAAATAATAAATTATATCTTAACAATTTATCATGCTCATAGTTCTCGATTAAATCTCGGACTTTGTAATTAAATACTAAATTCCAACTTTAATTAATTAACATGCTTTTTAACGAGGCTCGGCCCTTAGTTTGCTTTTCTTGTGCTTCCAAGGGTTTTAGGTTTCCCCTTTTCCTTTTTAATAAAATCGTATTTTAAAAAAAAAATCTTGAAAAAAAAAATTTATTTATCTCATTTAAACTAATAAATCTAATGCATGCTAATTTCTCATACTTAGCCATTGTATATGCATTTCTCATGCAATTCAAAAAGCTCAATAACTTACTAATCATGCTCATCTCATAAATACTCAAATAATTCATATAGTCTTACTAACATAGCATTAACTCATATGCACTGCTAGTTCACTTACATGACTTCACATACTCCACATATCTCAACTTAATAAATCATCGAATAATTAGAAAATTTGTATTTAATGGAAATAAATTCCAAAAATTTAAATACAAATATTTTTAATTATTCTAAACACATATTGGCATGCTCAAAATAACTCAATTACAATCGAGTATCGCTCATCTCTGGCCTTATGACTCACGGCCTTCATCAAATTTGAACCTTGGTGTTCAAATTAATCTAAGTAAATTATACGTGCAATATTTAATAAATATAAACACATATATAAACTCAAATCATTCAAATAAAAATCAAATATTCACATCCGGGCATCAAACCATTCGGTCCTCATGCTTCTCGTTTCTAACATTTCTCAAAAATTCCCAAATTAATCTAGCATGCTCATGTGATATCGTAGAACACATATACGCAATAATATTCATTATGCAACGTCCTAAACTTCACGAATTTAAATAATCATACTCTAAAAATTTATACAATCTTCGTGCTTGGAAAAATACGAATTTAATATATAACGATCCTAGCATACCCCTAAGCACAAATATCAAGTCTAAACGATCAAACAAAAATCGAAAGACGAGCTAATATGTGAAAAACGGGGCTGCCCTCATGGGTTTCATAGCTACGGTTCGTTCCGTTCTTACTCCCTTCATTAAACATGCTCGACTATATGCTAGGAACAATATATTAAAAATTCACGACGATCCGACATCGTTTCAAAATAAAGTCGAGAAATCGACGTTTTTCGACGTCGACTAAACTCGAAAATCTAACCATCAAAACGTAGGTAGAGATGTTACCTACATAGATATGTGTTCGAAAAGATGATCGGGGCTCGTCTCGGCACTCAAATCGGAGCTTGAAAGCTCGAACACCAAACTTCAATGGTGTTTGGCGTGAATAGTGTGTGTTTAGTGTGTGTTTAATGTGTTTGTGTGTGTGCTGCGTGAGTTTGTGTGTGTGGGCTGAATATCAGCCAAGTAAAGTGTGAGTGGAGTGAGTTTGGGCGGTTGGGGGTGGTTAAGGGTAGGGTAGGTTTAGATATTTAGAATATTTAATCCTTTAGTCGTTAAATATCTCGTCTCGTCTCGTTTTAACGACTAACTACCCATACTCTTCGTTACTCGCCCTCTCAACCTCTACTCACTTTCATTGCACTCTGCTGAAATAGAAATTTTATTAAAAAGAAAAAGAAAAAAAGAGAGACCAGATACAAAGGAAGCAAGCAAAAGCACCCGCAAGAAACCCCGGGTAACCAAAAAACAAACCAAGACTAAGAGAACATTTTAAGAGGGTCGTCCTCGTCTAAATCGTCCTCTTCATCGTCCAACATATCGCCCCATTTTTTCTTCATTTTTGAAGAGGCCACAACCGACATAGCATGGGCTGCATCGGTAGAGTTAGAGGAGTTGATCACAAAGTTTTGCAGTATATGTCCTCGAGACTGAGCATACTTCACTTTATTCAGGAACTCCACAGGCGAAGAAGTGTCAAGACCTGGGCCATGCATATCGTCACGGCGTGCTGAGTTTTGGAAATCCGAAGACATGCCATTGATTATGATACGACGGAGCCTGTGCTTGATAGAAGAATCAGAAACTCTCCCCTTCTTGGTGATAGCCCCTTTCGGACGCCCTCGTGTACGAGAAATGGGTCCTGTCGTCCCAGTCAAAGTTAGCACAGCGTTGTTGTCAGTCACAACAGCAAGCGGCTGAACAATCAGAGGTGCAGAACTCCTCTCGTATTCCTGCTCAACTACCTCAATTTGGCTCTTTTCGTCTTTTAACCAATGGTGTTCCATATCCTTTCTACCCTGACTGTCCTGAGGGATGCAAGCATCTGAAGCTCGTTCTCCATCAGAAGGCGGCTTGTCCATGTTATCATCACCAACAAGTCTCTGTTCATCTTGCAACTCTAGAGAAACCAACACAGCAAAGGGATTGGATGAGGTAGGAGAGTCTGAAGAAGAGTTCAGTTTCTGTCCAAACTCAGGAATTTCCTTTCCAGCCCATGCTGGAGTTTCCTGATTTCCGGTGTAGGGACGAGGATGAACCCTGTGGTCATCAACCTTGGACTGACGACGTTCCTCGGTCGTGGTCGTTTTATTTCTTCTGCATTCGTTAGAATTATGTCCCACAACATTGCAGACGGAGCAGTAATAAGGCAAATTCTCATATCCAAACTTGACAGTAAAATCAATATCGCCACACTTAATATCTAAAGCTTCAGGAATATCAGCCGAAACATCTAACTCAACAAGAATTCTAGCAAAGTGACCCACATGAGCCTGTGCAGACTGACCATCAATCAAGATAGGCGTACCCACTTCTCGTGCGACCCCGGAAAGAACCTCTGGGTGCCAATATTCATGTGGCAAGTTAAAGATTCTAATCCATACCTGAACCAGGGTAGAATTCGCTTTGTAGGGATCAAAATTCGGCACCCAAGCCTGGAGATGGAGTATACCTGAGCGTAAACGCCAAGTCGTTTTAGCGAAAGCCGCTGCCCTATCCTCGTCGGTGGTGAAATTAAAAGTGAAGTAACCTTTTCCGAGCGGATGAATCGACCAACCAGCAGCCGGTTTCCAAAGCTGCTGAAGTTCCTCCCAAAGATCCGCTGCAAACCGAGGTGACTCACCTTTGCGGAGGATCAGCCGGCCGTGAATCGCATGGGCGAAACGCTGGACTTGTCTTTGGTGGAAAGAAGGCTCTAAAACAAGGCAACGTTTGAGATCCACCAACTCTGGTCGGAGGATTGTATAGTCATAAGCGGGGACGTCCCTAGGCTTGGAAACTTGCTCTGTCGGACTGCCCTCCCTAGCTTTCAGTTTATCTGCAAAAGAGGCTTTCGGCGGCACCTTCGGAGCAGACAGCGGACTGACCACTTTCGGATGGGCAGTCCCGATCGAGCGAGGCGGGATCAGGCCGTTAGGACCATCGGCCTGAGAAGAGACGCCGACAGTATGGGAAGTCATCACCGCAGCGATTTCCGGGAACGAAACATCGGCAGTAACTCTAGCAGCCTCCGCCGAACGATCTGTGACAGTGATGCTCGGAGGAGATTGTTTGTTGAAGATCCGCTCCGCAGGCAACGCACCAGCAGGCGGAGCAGCAACACCCGAACTTCGATCCAGAGAAGCGGTCTCGGAGTGCTCTCCTACAACCACGGAGTAACGAGGAGTATTTTGGAGAAAATTGTTAGAGACGACCGGCAGATTGAGCGCCCCTCTGTCGCCCTGTGAACTAAGTCCACCGGAAACCAAAGACAACGGCGGGAACCAACCAACGCTCAAGGGGCCATTGCCGCCGTTTGACGCCATCGGACGGACGGATCAGCAGCTGGAACCGGTGAGGGACGCGCTCCACGCGATCCGCCGCTGCTTGAGTAGCAAGCACCAGCGGTCGGCCGTCGCCGGCTTCACCTGCTGGAGCTCCGGCAGCCGCGACCTCTGCCGCCCCTGAAACCCCCTGCCGCCACTCCTGCTGCCTCAGTAGCTCGCTGGTGGTGCCGCGGACCGATGCGAAGCGGTTGCAGCTGCGACTTCGGACGGACTGGAGGCTCGTGAGGTGGGGCGAGCCGTTTGCGGCCTGCGTGTTCGATTTCCAGAACAGCAGCGAGCACGGCGGACGGGCTGCAGATCCCCTTTTCACGGTCAACGGGCTGGAATCGTGCAGATTCCCTTCGTAACGTGCTGGACTGCTGCTTAACGGAGGATGAGGAGGAGTCCGGTGTCGGGCTGGCGAGGCTCAGATCCGCGTCGGCGTGATGAATTGAATCTCAGGCTCCATTTTTGCCTTAATTCTATATAAATATAGAAAACGCAAGCTCGTTCTTGAAATTCTAATAAACGAGCTCGGTTCGTTTATCGAGAAAATCCAGTTCACTATTCACTCGTCGTCCAAAAATAAAAACTTTCATTATTGGACTCGTATCGAAGAACTAAGAATATTTCTCGACGACGTAAGATTTTGAAAGTCGACAAAAAGACGAAATAGCAGTATTTTACTATTTATCGTCAAAAAGTCAAAAATTTCAAAAACATCTTAACGGACTCAGATCTCACTTCCGAATTCATCGTTCTTATTCAAATAATTATCTCAAATTATTCAAATACTCAAACTTAAATACGGATATAAAATCCCACATCATTCTCACATCACCAATCGAACATCTCAACATTGTAAAAAAAATAACAAGAAAACTTCATATAACTCTTCATCTCTTTACAAAGTAAATCAAACAAGGGATTCAAACCCTAATTGCTCAAACTCAAGCAATTAAACACGTCATCAAAAGCCCGGGTATTACACTAGGATTTTAATTATGTGATTTTAATGATGGGGTAATATGATGTTTTAGGTGTTTTTAATTTTTATGTAATTTTTTTTTATGTTTTAGGTGTTTTTAAATTTTTATGTAATTTTTTTTATGTTTTAGGTGTTTTTAAATTTTATGTTTAATGGCGTATTTAACATTTACAAAAATATGTTATTTAAATTATGCAATAAAGTTTAAATGAAAAACATAAAATCAAAACTAATGTTATCAAGTAGGCTATCAAGTAACCCCAATGCAACACTACCTACTCAATAACACAACCACTATCAAGTAGGCTATCAAGTAACCCCATTGCGGATGCTCTGAGAAACTATCATAGTTTGTTAGTCAAAAAGGCTATTGTGGGCTATTTTATAGCCCATGCATGTCAGCATTTATAACACTATTTGTCAACTTTTGCTGCAATTCTCTCAGCTATTGCGGCTAACATTTGCCTATAAATTGATAGCCTCGCAATAACATTGTAAAAAATCAAAACAAAATATTTTCTTCTACTATAGAGAGAGAAAAATCTTGTGAGGAAAACTTCAGTATTGAAGTTATACATAAGTGATAAAAGTGAGTTAAGAGATAACCTCTGTGTAGGCAGATACAATATACCGTCTTGTATTTCTATTCTACTCCTCATTTTGATATTCTCTAACATATTGGTGTGGGTACAAGGATGTAAGAAACTTGGTAGAACCACATTAAAAATATTGGTGTTATTTTTGTTTATTATTTTTCATATCAGTCGACATTTTGAAACATTGCGCCCCACTAGATCCAGAGCGAAATTAGTTGCGTCTAATTCCCAATACAGTTTAAATGGATCCACTCGGATTGCCTCCCACCTATTTGAAAACTTCTCAACGTATTCCCTTCCTAAAATGGACTTTCTCAATATAAGTTTTAGAGTATTGAAGTCAAGGCTGGAAAAAAGCTAATTGTCCTACCTCTGTTTGTTTAAAGGATTCACATCAAGCACGCCCCAATGTGTAAGATGACGTATGTTATTGTGTCCAAGAATTAGGATGTGTATCTATGACTGAATATTGATGATGAGGATTTTATTTTAGGATCTCTTTCAACAGCCAAGAGTCGAACTCAAATGACGTTCAATATGGCGTTTGTCACAAAGTTTATAATTTTCCATAACTTGAAACGTGGTAGCATTTATTTTATGGGCCATATTACTGATATTTTGGCCATTTCAGTGAACTTTGATGAAGAACTAAAACTAAAAAAAAATCAAATCCAAAGAAATTGAAGAGGATACTTGTAGGGATGATGGAGATTCTCAAGAGTTGCAAAGGCCAAGACAAAGAGAAAACTTTTCCAAGTTAGAAAAGCCAAGACAAATAAAAAGGGTTAAGGGCTAAGTATATTTGATAGACGTGATCGATTTAAGGTAGAGATGGCGTTGATTCTGGATGAAGCCATTTTTATTTTTTTAGGGTAAATCCAGAGAATTTTGTGTCATATTGAAACTCCTCAGGTTCCGAAAACCCATCCCACCTTATTCCTTGGGTTTACACATCACATCCCATCGTTGCCAATGCATACACCTTTTGTCATCCTTATCACCCCACCAAAATCCCGCGCTTAACAGTTTTATGTCATCGCAAATGGAATCCGAAAGTCTAAAACACTGTATAGCATATGTAGAAATTGCCTGAATAACAATACTTCATTCCCTCCTCCAAAAATTCTCTTTGGTTCCACCTAAGGAGCTTTTTCTGAACTTTCTCCATGAGATAGCCAAATTGAAGTCGCTTTTGGCGGAGCGAGAAAGCTGGTAAACCAAGATATCGCTGAACCCCATCCCCATTCTTAATATTCAATATGCTCAGCACTTCATCCACCGCTTTTGCCATAATATTCGAACTGAAGTTTATAGATAATGAACTGCTCTCTTAACTGGTGCAGCGTCATCTTCGTCAGTTAATGCAAGTATCTCGTACTGGTGCAGCGTCATCTTCGTCAGTTAATGCTCCTATTACTCTTGCACATGTCAAGACTCGGGCGTCATCAAAGGAAGACAACATTCAAGCTAATTTAGAAAATCTTCCAGGTGATCCAGGACTACGGCCAAATATCATGAGCTACCCACCGAACTTAATAGAGCAGGTTCTGTAACACCCCAATTCTTGAATGAATAAATATAATCGAGGTGCAACTAATTCATATAAATAAACAAGGAATAACCTTGTTAAAACCCGAATAATAAGATAACGAGTCGGGCTAGGCCCCTTTGGATCACAAGTTTTGTTTCATGTTTCTGACAACCGACGTTCATTAACATAAAACTAGAAATTTTAAATTGAAGCTCGACATGAAGTCATCTTAAGTTGAGAAAATAAAAGGTGTATAAGAGTTATTACTACAGCGGAAGTCTATATAGAAATTGAACCCTGGCCTCAGCTCAGTCCCGTCAGCACCGGCCAGCCAACCTGAAAGCATTTGAAAGTATTTTTGGGCTAAAGTACTAATGTACTCAGTGGGCATGCATTTTCATAAACATTTCATATTTTCGTAAAGACAGTTTATCCAATCATACTTAACATAACTTAGAAGGTTTTAAATTGAAAGAACTTCTAAGCATGTTAAAACATTTTTCATTTGTGCGCACATGTCACACTCCCTTTCCGTTACTCGCTGTGAGCCCGGACCTTTTAGCCACCGACGGATCCATTACTCCCGCTTGCTTGAACTGAGGGCGTAACCCAGCCAAGTTCTCATTTGGGACCCAATGCTCCGGAACACATTCCGTCGAGCACCCTTATAACGCCTCATACATGATTAGTGCCCGATGGAGATCAACCCACCAGGTCAGCTAATAGGTGTACACAATTCTCAAATAACGTGTTAGGTCAAGAGAGAACCTCGATCGATTCATTGTTGCAAGCCTTAAACGGAGCAGAGTGCACAAAATATTTTATTGGATAAACAATTTGCATTTTATTAAATAAACAATTTGCATTTCATTGAAACATTTAGAGCTTAATAACTCAATCATACTTTATACATTTGGAAAGTAAGCCGACCTGGATAGGCAAAGCCTGAAGATCATACACATATAAACATGTCTTGGGAAAGCAGCGCTAATCCCCTTGGTCCACAAAGCCTACAAGAAATTCTATTCTTAATAGGTCTCGTGAATCTAATCTTAAGTCATGGTGAAATGCATATCATCCTATGATTCACTTAACCGGATTTTTAAAAATTTAATAATAAAGATTGAAACTAATTTTCTTGAGTTAAGAACACCAGCAATATCCTTACTCGATTTTCTTCACTAATTGAATTTAATTAAACCAATTTAAATCGTAAATACTTTTATTGCAAAATGCTAATAGAATTTCATGACATGCTTATAATAAGTAATTTATTCAAAATATGCACCTAATAATATGATATTATTATGCAAATTATTCTTTAAAATAATTAATTAAATTAATGGTAACTTAATTAAATAAAAAAAAAATACAGCCCCTTTTTTTAAAAAAAATAATAAGAGGCTCGCTTTTTGTAAAAAAAAAATCGCAGCTCAAAACCTAAATAAAGATGAGACCCATCTGAATTAAATCAGCCCAAGATACTCAAGCCCCAAACTTATTAAAATCGGCCCAAACCAATTCTTCTCCCTTTTCTCCTTCTCCTACGGCCACTCAACTTCTCTCTCTCTCTCTCGTTTCTTTTCTCTGTCAATGCTGATACACAGAGTACCCATGCTCCCTCCTCCGAGCTCCGACGACAGCCGCCACCACCATGGTCGTCACTGCCTCCCGACACCCCTCTCCCTCTACTGACTATATCTCCTCCCTCGTCTCATCCTCTCTGGCTGAGGACGAAAGACACACATCAAATCTCACCCCTCCCTCATCTCTCTCAACCCTCCGACGACTATAGCCTCCAAGTCGCCGCCTCGTTTTACTCTCTTCGCCCGTCTTCGGCCGAGCAGCTGCAGCAGAGTCGCTGCTATGCTCTAGTCCACTTTTCCCAAATCCACCGATTCCCGGCGACCGCTCCGCCACACGTGACGCCGCCGAGCTCAGCCCGAAACCCCTAATTTCCATCGCCTCCTCTCTTTTACTTGCGCCGGACGGACAACAGCGATGAGCCGCCACCGACCGCCGTATCCCTCCCCTGCCTCGGCCGGGCAGTAGCAGCTTTCGTAGCCACCACCACCGCCGTCCGTCGACCCTCTCCAGACCCGGCTCACACACCCAACAAACATATAGCATTCTTCTTCTTCTTCTCTTCTATTTACTAGTACAGTTTTTCTTAAAAGCATTTATCTAAATGTAAAACTTGTGAAAAGCTATTCCAAAAATTCATGTATGTGTTTCTTTAACATGGGCTGATTTAGTAAAATATACATAAGCTTTTATATATATATAGGGATGGGCTAGGGTGAAAACACCCCTTAGTGTATAAAATAGGAACTAATCTGAACCATTAATCTAGAGGAGTGGACGGCCCAGATCTGTAATTCGTCCAACCGACTAATTCGAAGAAGATAAATTGTAGATGCATACCACTTTTAATTCGAATGGCATATCTGGTATTTAATTTTGAACGCTATCTATTTAACTATCCGTTTCCGAAAATTGTGCTGATTGAAAAAGGGAATTAAATCTTGCAATCATTGCAATTGGGTGGATGAAAAATACGTGTATATCTTAGTGAAAAAGGCATCAGAGTTATATTTAAATATGTTGTGATATCAATATGTATAAATTTATTGATATTTAAATATGTCGTGAATTATTAATATGGTAGTATGAATTACTGACTTAGATTGCATGAATTATCAAAGTACATTCTGAACCGATTTAATATATCCTGAATTCGTACTGAATTAAAGCGTAGTTCGTGAAATAATATGTCATGAATTATCAATTCGGTCATGAATCACATAGTTCATTGCATGAATTATTTCATATAGAACTGAATCAAATCAAAATAATTTTCGATTCGTGTTGTATCAACGGGTGATTCATGCAATTTAATTTCCGTTTTGTTCTGTATCAACACATAATTCATGTAATTTGAAGAGAGAACTGAGAAGATTTGTTAGTATAGGATTTTACGTGTAGATTAATTAGGATTTAATGTGTAAAGATATGTTTTGATATGGAAAGAATTTAAATAGATTATGGTAACCGAATCTGATCATTAAAATGACAAAAAAATCCTCTAAGTCTATGGACGTTTATTTTGAGGCTGATTTTTTGAATAAAATCAAGCCATAGGATCTAGAATAATAAAGGGGTAAGATCCATTCCTATTTTATAAAAAAAAAAACTATTTTTATTTTAGCCCAACTCTATATATATATATATATATACACACACCAAGGGGAGGGCTAGAATAAAAACACTCTTAAGTGTATAAAATATAAATGATTTTCAGCCTTTAGATCATCAAGATCTACGGTTGATTCGTAACTCTTTTGGATGAATTCGTGGTCCTGGGTTCGAATCCCAAAGGTAGCAAAAATTTATTTTTCACAATTTGTAACCATGTTGGATGAATTCGTAACCCTGTTGGATAAAATTCGTACATTAAAAAACGTTTATATTTATATTTTAAAAAGTGTTTTTACTGTAGCCCTCCCCTACACACCAATATATAAAAGATGAAAGCTTTCTGATAGATTTGTGGAACTACAATATATCATGCCTGTGAAATTGTATGCTTATAGCTGGAATAAAAATCTGTGAAAGATTAGTGGGGTAAAACCTTGAATCGGTGATTGTGGTGCTCTGAACTTGAACTCTATGTGCTCCTGTTGTGACTGGTTGGCTGATGAAGTTATGAAGCTTCAACTCTCTCTTTAAAAATGAAAGTGTGTTGGGTGATTGGTGTGAAGTGATGAATAACAAATTTGCTAAGTATAACTATGAGAGATGAGCTTTGAGGGTGGGCATGACTGCCTGTACTTAGGCATGGTGTGAGTGTACGTGAGAGAAGGTGTAATGACCCGACTTTTAATTGAGGATTTAAAATCTTCTAATGACAGATTAAGGATTTATTATGACAATTAGGGTTCGGCATCCATTAATAAAATATGAACTTATATGAATTTGATGATTTATATACGTAATGATTTATTTTCATTTTTATTTTCAATGGATGATGCACTCAAAATATATTTTGAGTCCATTAATCTATTACCGAGGATTTAACATTGAAGTGTTAAATATAGATCTTTTAATTGATTGTTAAAGTGAGCCCATGAGTTATTTAATTTATGTTAGAGGCAAACCCAAATGAATTTTATGCTTCAATGAGAATTATGCTTATATGTCTTAATGTGCTTTTATGAAATTGGGTTTACTTATGTGAATGATTAGTATGTTAATCTTTAGATATTTTATTTAAACCTTAGATATTTTGCTAATTGAGATTAAAGGAATACATGGTTACAATTCATCCACCTATCTCATTCCTCTATAAAACGTCCCCAACACTACACATTTTTCTTCACTCTCCTTCACTCTCAAGTCTCAATTCCTGCAGCAAGTTCACACAACAACCACCACCAGACCAAGGTTTTCTTCTTAAATTGAGCTCGTTTATTTTGAACTCTCTATTTCGTTCAACTGTTGTAGAGAACCACCAACACATACGAATTTCTCATATTCCATTTTATGTGCATATTTAGCCTGTTTATAAACAGAATTTACATACACAAATGAAGGGTTGAAATTACAGGAATGAATGTTTAAAGTGCAGTATGCTCAATTGAAGAACATTTACAGTATTTGAAAATGAATTCAGTAAAAAGCAAATGTTGACTGAAATCGGGGCCGAATCCCCTGATTCGTGTGTGAGAAGGGTTCAGGGAGGCGGCTGCCGCGGAGGCACGTCGTCGGCGTCGGAACGGCGGCGGCGAAACTGCCGTTGTCTCCGATCTGCCAAGAAGGGGAAAGAGGAGATGGGTTTTCAGCTTTTAATTGAAAAGTGGAAGGAGGTAGAAAAATCAGAATTTGAAAATGGAAAGGAGAGAAGGGAAACTAGGGTTACCTGTTTTCAGACGGCGATCGGCGGCGGAGTCGTGGTGGCTCGTCGGCGGCGGCGGCGGTAACGTGATAGCGGTGACGTCGCCGTTGCTTTGTTTCAGCCAAATCGAAAAGGAGATGGGTTTTTAGTTTTAATTTGAAAGGGGAAGAAGATGAGGAAAGTAGAGAGGGAGTTAGGGTTTACCTGCTTCACGGCGGCGGCACCGCGGTGGTTGCTTCGCCGGAGGCCGAGAGTGTCACGACCGGCCCTTAATTAAGGATAATTAAGCCGGGGAAACCGTGACTAAGGGAGGGGGGATTAGAAGCGGGGTAGAAAGGGGAATAATTAAACAAGGAAGGATAGCATTTCATCATTGTTAACAACGTGGATATTTATAATATAACGGAGATTTAGTCGTATAGACTCAAATAACTAGTAAATTCGGATAACTCCGACTTATCCAAAATAACATAAAACTTCTGAGTACGCAGCGGAATAAGGTTCTGATTACATGTATGAAGACATGTAACCCTAGAGTTCATTAATATATAATAAGACAAAAGAGTCCCGCTCGTCACTTCATCACCATCAGCAGCTGCTCAACCTGCACATTTAGAAATATATGCAGGGCTTGAGTACAAAAGTACTCAGTGGGCACGTATGCCTAAGTATAAAAATACATGCTTCAAAATTGTAAATTGTCATGCCATCATAAACAGTACAGCAAGGGAGTTTTTCGCTAAAAGGCCCAAGCTTACTAAATTCATTTGTGATTCTTAAAGTTCGACTGCAGTCTAAGTTCTCTTGTAATCTATCATATCTGGAACTGTGTGCCGGAGAGGTGGCCACCTCTCACGGTCACTTGACCGGCCAACCCGCTAGATGACTCACGGTCACTGGTGTACACTAGCCCTGGCAGGATAGCTATCAACTGCTCAAGACCCGAATTCGATTACATGATAAAAGCCACATCAGATAGATATCATACTGAAATTGAAACATTTTATGGCAAGACAATATTTGAAATAACTTCAATTAATTTAGTCATGAAATAACTTGCTTGAACGTAACATTTAAACTCATTTGATATATATGAAAGTAATGCCCACCTGATAGCAAAGCTTTGCTACAGATTAATGACTCCTTGACGAGCTCTTATTCTTGCGCTCGACCTTTAATCCGAGAAAACAGCGTAAGACTTTAAATCGAGGAAAAATTCTCAAATAAATGAGAATGCGTAATTTAACTATGCATGAATCTCGTATGCATGAACTATTATTCTGAGATAATAATCAGGGAATTTCTATTGTTAATCCAAGCTATCGGATTTAAACAAAAGCTAAGTCTCGTCTCATGAAGCCGGATAATTAACAAAAATTAATCCGTTCTCTTCGGGGTGTTCTAATACGTCAATTAAATAAACCCCGCTCCTCGTAGTCAAAAGAAAATAAATAAATACTTTAGATTATTCGCTTTATAACCTCATAATTAATCGGGCTTAATAAATAGGAATAAATAATGTTATAAGATTAAATAATTAAAAGGCTCAACATAAGGCAGCCTAATAATTAATTAAGTAGAAGTGGCTTGAATAATTAACATGAGAGGCCCAATTGAAATAATTCATTGGTTCGGTAATTAAAATAAATTGGCCCAAATGAATAAATAATCTAATAGTTGGGCTCAAATAAATGGAGTATGCTAGGCCCAGCTGCAATTAATAATTCAGCCCAATTGAAATGAAATAATAAAGGCTCAACTGAATAAATAGAACAGGGCCCAAATTAATAACAAAGCAAGGCCCATTTCTATCTCAATTTAATCGGCCCATACGAATATCTCTCTCTCATAACAGTCGGTCCTCTTCTCTCTCTCAACAATCAGTCGAGCTTTCCCTCTTCTCATAACAGTCGAGTCTCCTTCAACATCAGTCCAAGCTCCAATGGCCGTCTCTGCTCCGACCGGCGTCGGCTGCCGCCGAGCCTAGGTCCGACGCGGCCGTACCTGCCTTTCTCTCTTATCTTATCTCTCACTGATAGTACATTTGAGGCGAAAAGGGCGAGCCCTAATTTTCCTGAAATCGAAATCGCCGCCGCCGCAACTCCCGGCCGTTCGAGCTGCCGGCGTCCAATTGTTGACCGCGCCGCCTCCTTTCCCTAAAACCCATCTTCTCCACTTTCAAAATCAGTCAAGGATTCCTCTTTCCAGAACAGTCGACCTCTCTCGATTTGTCTTCCGTCGAGGAGCCCGCCGCCGCCGCTCTGGAATCCGGCGACCGTCGACCGCCATGCCATCTCTTATCCCAACATCAGCTCCAAAACCTTCCTCCGTTGCCCAAAATTCCAAACGAGGGAAGCCCTAATTTCCTCCGAATCTGGAAGCGTTGCCGTCGCGGTTCTCTGGCCACAAATCGACGGAGCCGGTGTCGTCTCGCCTTCTCCTCTTGGCCGTTCAGGTCCTGTTTCAGACGTCAAGGAGGGCAGGGGATCGAGCTTTGATTCTTTTCCACCTCCGCCGCCATTAGCGACACTGCTGCTGTTATCACACGATTTGCGCCGAAGCAGCAGGAGCTGCCGCCGTCGTCGTCGTCTTGGCTTGACCGAACAGGCAGCCTGCCCTATTTCTTAAAGCTAAGTTATCTACTCTCATTCTTCTTCTACTTCAATATCTAGTTGTTAAGGGCAGACTACTCATGGTTTGTCGTTCTAAAGCGTAAAGTAACTGTGAATGAATCGACATAGTTGTAATGCCATAGCTTGAACATGTTGACATGAATGCTTGATTGGATTGAAATTCGAGATAGTATAATACCTTGAATGCTTTGCGAATGTTTGGTGCATGGTTGGCTGCTGCTGTTGTTGAATCCAGAGGATAGGAACTGAAATAAACTGTGGATTGCTTTCATTCTGAATGCAGGTTGAAAATTCAAGAAGGAAGTTTGCAGCTGAATTGTTACAGGCGTGAATTTGGTAGTTATACTTGAGTATCTAGTCATCTATGCCATGTGAAAGCCTTGAGAGAGAATAGGTAGAGTTGCGGCTGATTGACAGCTTCTCTCATTTTTCTCTCCCGCATGCTTGTAGGTATGTAGCTGTAGTGTTTTGTGATAGTGATAGGTTTTGATTGTAAGTAGGGAATAGTGGTGATGTAAATAATTCTCTACAGTCATTGTGTAAAGCTATATCTGCAAATCTAATTTTTTGTATCATTGCATATCTATAAAATCGATTCTAGGTTTTGCTGAATAACTATGCTTCGATATAACATCTCTACGAATTAAATAACTAATTTAACTCGTTCTCATTAGTCTGAACCAAATCACGACTTTCAAGTAACTAATAGAAAAAAAATCTCTATCGCATATAAAATAACAACTTTAAGTTGACTTTGCTAAGTCAGTTATAAATTTGAAAATATAAATTATTAACTGGCTCAATAATTTATATCCCGATTCTCTCACGCGAAGCTAACAAGCATAACTAAAATAATAATAGGCAAAGAATACATATAATTTATAATCCTAGTTGAATTCTAAATATAAATAATTATTGGACTTTTCAATTACTGAAAGATGCAATAATAATTATCGATTTACTGGTCTTAATCATAAATAAAAGAGCGGGCTACTACATACTACCCCTCTTAACAAAAATTTCATCCCGAAATTTGCATATCATCGTAAAAGTTTTGGGTAAGTTCTCTCATCTTGCTTTCGAGTTCTCACGTTGCTTTTTCTTATCCATGGTGTCTCCATTGGACTTTTACTAAAGTGATAGACTTGCTCCTGGGTTGTTTCACTTTTTGATCCCAGATGGCTTTTGGCCTTTCTTTATAGCTCAATCTGGGTTAAGGATCATCTTCTTTTGGTAGATCACGTGCTTTGGATCGAAAACATACTTCCTAAGTTGGGATGTGTGGAAACATTGGGCATTCCCATAAATTGGCGGTAACGCCAATCCTAAGCCACTAGGCCTATTTTATCTAGAATCTCCTAAGGTTCCAGAAATCGTGACATAAGCTTACCTTTGACACCAAACCTAATTATTCATTTGGAGGGAGATGGCTTTTAGGAAGACCTTGTCTCCTACTAAAGATGTAACTCAGGTCGGCGCGTATCAAAGTAAAAATTTTGTCTATCGCCTCTTTTATTCTTTCTCTGACAATCGAACTATCTCGATCATCTCGCTGAGCATTTTTGGTCCTAAGATTCTCCTTCACCTACTTTGCCCAGTAAAGTAACGATCTGCATTTTCTTTCATATACTGCCTCATCAGGCGTCATATCGATGGTTGCCTGATAATTATTATCATATGCAAACTAAATCAATGACAGCACTGATTCCTCACTTCAACCTCTGTCTAGTACTATTACTCTTAACACTTCTTCGAGAGTTTGAATCGTTCTCTCAAACTGTCCATCCGTTTGTAAGTGGAAGACAACACTAAAATTTGACCTCGTGCCTGATTCCTTCTACAAGTTCATCCAAAACCTGGATGTAAACTTCGAATCTCCGATAGCCTGAATTTTTCTCTTAAACATCCATAAGTGATTGTCACGGGCACACCGTGTAACGCACAATTTCTCGGGTATACAACTAGGCTAGCTTGTTCGATTAGTATCTAATTGGTATTGTTATACAATGAGCGCATTTCGTGAGTCACTACACTATTACGCAAATGGCGGTGTTCCCTCCTTTCGACTTTGTAAACTAGCCACGAAATCCATTGTAATGTGCTCCCACTTCTAATCTGGAAATTCCAATGGGTGTAACTTATCATATGGTCTTTGGTGTTAAGCCTTCACTCGTTAACATGTTAGGCATCTCTCAACAAATGAAGCTATATCTTTCTTTATATCTATTCACTAAAATTTTCCTTCCTAGTCCTAGTACTTTTTGTGCTTCCTTGGTGGGCAGTATATAACGTGGAATGAGCCTCGCTCATTACCTCATTTTTGAGTTTCTCATCATGTGGGATACACTATCTTTCTTCAAACATTAACGCATCATCCGACGTCTCGTGGTAATGTGTAGGCTTGCCTATTCTTATTGCTAAACGTATTCTCTCCAAGATCTCACCATTTCTTTGTGCATCTAGCACCTTTCCTTTAGAATTGGGTATTACTACCATCGTGGTATTAATTCCTCCTACTAATTTTGGTGGTTTAACCACTATTAAACTCATTTTACAAAAATCTTTCATGAGTTCCCCCTGATAAGTGAGGAAAGATCTCAACATAGATTGAATCTTACGACTCAAGGCATCAGCTACCACATTAGCGTTTTCGGTATGGTAGTTAATATTACATCCATGATCCTTCCATAATTCGAGTAATCTCTTTTATCTCAAATTAAGATCTCGTTATTCGAGTAGATCGATACATTGTCTATAAAAACTAAGGCAAATGGTCTTAGTAATGGTGAAATGCTCGGTTCATGAACATGACTGGTGCGTTGATCAATTCGAAAGGCAGCACCACGAACTCGTATTGGCCACATTCGGTTCGAAATGTCGTCTTAGTTATATCTTTAGGTCGAATCTTCAGCTGGTGATAACCAGACCGCAAATCAATCTTCGAGAACACCCTTGCTCCCTTTAGCTGGTCGAAGAGGTCATCTATCCTTGGTAAAGGATATTTGTTCTTGAGTGTCACTTTGTTCAGTTCTCTATAGTCTATGCACATTCGCAATGTGCCATCCTTTTTCTTCACGAAAAGTACGGGTGCACCCCAAGGTGATACACTTGGCCTAATGAATCCAAGATCCAAAAGTTCTTGCAGTTGTATCTTGAGTTCTTCCAACTCTTTAGGAGCCATCCGGTACGGTGCCTTTGAAATGGGAGCTGCCCCGGGCTCCAAATCAATGGTAAACTCAATTGGTCTGTCCGGTGGTGGCCCTGGCAGAATCTCTGGAAATACATCTGAAAAGTCCCGTACAATTGCTACATCTTCTATGCTCCTTTCAGTTCCCAGTTCTCCGTGTAAATATACGAGGTAGGCTGGGTGTCCTTTCTTCATCATTCTCGTTGCTTGCAGAGCGAAGATGATCATCTTTCTTCTCCCCATGCTAATTCCGTGGAAAAGTGAAGGCTTCCTTCCTGGGGGTCGAAACGATATCCGTCTTTCATTACATAGGATGGCAGCGTAATTCTCAGCCAGCCAGTCCATTCCTAGAATTATGTCCACGTCTCCCATCGGTATAACATATGAGTTGTGCACCACCATCTTGAGTGATCCTATGTTCAATTCTAAGTTCAAGCACACATGTTTGACTATCGTCATCCCTCCTATAGGTGATGATATACTCAACTCCTGGTCAGCTCTTTCCATTTTAAGTCTTAAGGTGTCGACACATGTACTTGAAATGAAAGTATGCGATGCGCCCGTATCAAATAGGACTACAACAGGAGTATTGAGTAGCATGCCCATACCTGCCAAGTTTCCCTGGTTGTTCTCGGGCTGCTTCTGCCTCATAGCATAGGCTCTAGCATGACGAGGCTTTTCATGTTGTTTCTGTTGTCGCTGCTGTTACTGTGGTTGCTGCCTTGGGTATGGTTGGGGCAAAGCTTGGATTGCTCGCAGATGCGGAGCCTGGATAGGTGGGTTTGGTCTTGAACCCGTTCCATGTTGCTTATTCGGGCACCGGTTTGCATAGTGCCCCTTCTGGTTACAGATATAGCAACTATCACTGCCGGCCTTACAGATTCCCACATGATTTTTGTTACATTTGGGGCAATGTGGGGCTCTCTGTTGGTTATTTCCCATCTGTTTCGGTGCACTCTGGCCTCCATAGCCCTGTGACTGGAAGACCCGTCCCTGCCATGGCCTCTTCTCGTCTTGGTTCGGGTTACTGTTGTCCCATCTCCTCTTTCCTTTGAAATTCTGATTATAACTTTGATCATGTGGAGGTGCTGGCGCAGGTACAATTGCAAGTCTTTCTCCTGGCATGGCTGCCTCAATGTCTAACGCTCGGCTGAGCGACTCAGTGTAAGACAATCCTCCGTGGCTTGCCAAAGCCATCCTAATTTCGTGCCTCAGACCGGCACAAAACTTTTCAGCCATCTTTTCATCTGTGTCAACTTGTTTTGGCGCATATCTAGACATATCGCAGAACATCCTGTCGTATTGAGTTACCGACATCTTCCCTTGTTTTAGATTGTAAAATTCAGCTTCCTTCTTCTTGCGGTAGCTCTTGGGTATATACTTGTCATATATACCGGCTTTGAATTGTTCCCAAGTCAGGTTTTCTAACTGCTCTGCTGTCATCGTTTTCATCCGTGCTTCCCACCAGAAATCAGCTGACCCAGTCAACTGAAAGGACATACAAGTCAGGCGCTCTTGGTCGGTGCAACGCAGGAAGTTGAAAATGCGCTCAATAGCGCGAACCCAAGTTTCAGCTTCTGCCGGGTCTCATGTCCCGTTGAAGGTAGGTGGGTTCTGTCGCAAGAATAATTCTTCAATCCGTCGTTCTGGCTGAACAGGTGGTTGAAACTATTTCTGGTTCTGGCCCTGTTTCTGGGCCTCTTCCTTCATTTCGGGGAATCCTGCCCCCTCCTCTTGGTCGTCCTCGTTTTGACGGCATTCTATTAGGTCAAAACACAAGTTGTTAATGCAACATCACAAGGCATACTATTGTTCTATCCAACTTCTCTCGGACGCCTTTGCTTTGTTGGCATTCCGATGAGTCGACATATAGTCACCAATGTAATACACAGATGCATATCATCGATTCTGTAAATTGTTTTCTTGATTCTCAAATCTCGCTCATACTCTTCCTCATGAAAGTATATAAATAACATAGCGGAAGTAACTTGCCGCAAAAGACTGATAGGGTCGCTACATAGACATGGGAAATTAGTATCAATGAGGACTATTTCATCAACAATTGAATATAGATCTGGTGATCTATCCAAGCATTATACACGATGAACTAGCTATCTAGCAAGGTCATCATGAAAGAGCTCAGTTCCGAAATGCCCTATGAACCAGCATTTTCGTACTAATACTTATCAAAATAACTAAGCCAACATAGGGGCATACAAAAACATCGAAATGATCATCATTTTTGAAATACACAAATAACGTCCTACTAAATGCACAAGAGAATGTCTGTATGCATTACGTGCTTGACCCTTGAATTGAAGCATACGTGTTTGACTGATTTAATCTGATGAGTATCTGCTTGTCCTTGGGTCACAGAAAATCTACCAACAGTTAGTAGATCGCAATGATTCAAATCACAAATGGCAATTAGGCAAAGTGTTTCAATAATTTGCCAAACAATTGAAAATGAATAACCATAGGGTAGAAATGAATTGACTGAAAGGTCGAAGCAAAATGACCTAATAGTCTGACCCCGTTTGGCTTTTCAGATGAAGGTTTAAAATATATAGGTTTAAAGACCCATATATGACGACTACTGAGATTTTGGCCATGTGGACTGGCCAGGTCCGACACAACTACTTCTCAGTCACTCGGAAATACTTTTCCGAACTTGGTAACTCTTGTTCATTTGCTGCAAGAGGTATACTTGGTCTAAAATCACCACTTTCTTCTTAACATCTTGAACATGTCCTTGACAATATTCTAGAGCTTCTCAAACTTAGAGTCTGCCTCCTAATTTAATGAAATCCCTAAACATCTTCTATAAGCGAAATGAGGTAGGCTCAACCTTACTCATCAATCTTCCACTACATGATCTTAAATATAGTACTTCTAGTACTTAGTGTTCCTTCACATAGCGCTTGAAATACAACCATATAATTTGAAGCACTCTTCCGTGTCATTAAAAAAAAAAAAAAAACTTCTGAATCATCACGCCTTCAATAAGGAAATAGATTTTGCTCCTCTGAGCATCTTTACAGGGTATGCGTCACCATACGTAATCCTAAGTCATGGAATGACCTTAGTCAACGCTCTCACTCCGGCTACTAAACTAAATGCCTAATCCAAGACGTTCTAACTGAGGCGATGTCCTTGATAGGTTAAGGTATGTATATTTATCTTGAGTATATCCTTAGGGTCTCATTAGAATCTTAATTCATTTGTTTCAGCATTGATCCACTGTCGGCGCTTCTAGCTATTATTAAACTCTAAACCATCTTCGAGAACTTCTCTCGTCTTACACACTTGCGTAAACTTTTATGATCAATCATAATGGTTGGTAATTGCTAGTACCCATATCACATCTCGTCTTTTAAATTCGTAGTAGGTGATCGTAATCAATAGGGATTCTCGGTCATGTCCTCATCTATTGCGATAGGTACTGTAAGTAGAATGGTTCCGAATATCTGAAACTATAAGCTGATAGCTTTAATCGTAATATTATAACATTATATACAAAGCATTTTGACCCCTCGTAAGTCTAACTCTGAAGTTCATACATGAATCATGAAGGTTATCCTCAAGCCATAGCTAGTGATAATCGAGGCTAGAAGCGAGTCTCAGCTTATTAGGGATTAGCTAACTGATTACATAAGTCGCACTCATCGCTATAAGCAATATCATACTTAAACTATCATCGAATAAGGCAATAGTCGATTAGGTGCTCCGTCTCGCGTGAACAACCTGAATGAAGAACTATGTCTGCGTCAGTGATTCGTGCGTGGCACTCCGCTTGCACTGTTTTCATTGGATTCTCTTCCTCTTTCTTAGCTCTTTACCATGGCTATAGTGAAATATAACTGAGTTTCTAGTTTCTATTGTTCTTCTCGTAACAGTGATCATGCATTCTTAACGCATCTAAGTTCATTGAGATATCTAATCAATCAATAAAGCATAAAACTTGAATGTAAGCATCAGTACATTCATATAGAACATGAACTTCTCAATGTTTTAAAAATCATTACCACCTTCTTTCTTGCTGAGCATGACGATGTGATGAAGTGATGAGCTTTGGTTGACTGACTCATATAAACTAGTGATCATACTAGAAAAATTGGTTAACTCTAGGGTTCAGAGCAAATGATTTGCTCTGATACCACTCTGTCACGACCGGCCCTTAATTAAGGATAATTAAGCCGGGGAAACCGTGACTAAGGGAGGGGGGATTAGAAGCGGGGTAGAAAGGGGAATAATTAAACAAGGAAGGATAGCATTTCATCATTGTTAACAACGTGGATATTTATAATATAACGGAGATTTAGTCGTATAGACTCAAATAACTAGTAAATTCGGATAACTCCGACTTATCCAAAATAACATAAAACTTCTGAGTACGCAGCGGAATAAGGTTCTGATTACATGTATGAAGACATGTAACCCTAGAGTTCATTAATATATAATAAGACAAAAGAGTCCCGCTCGTCACTTCATCACCATCAGCAGCTGCTCAACCTGCACATTTAGAAATATATGCAGGGCTTGAGTACAAAAGTACTCAGTGGGCACGTATGCCTAAGTATAAAAATACATGCTTCAAAATTGTAAATTGTCATGCCATCATAAACAGTACAGCAAGGGAGTTTTTCGCTAAAAGGCCCAAGCTTACTAAATTCATTTGTGATTCTTAAAGTTCGACTGCAGTCTAAGTTCTCTTGTAATCTATCATATCTGGAACTGTGTGCCGGAGAGGTGGCCACCTCTCACGGTCACTTGACCGGCCAACCCGCTAGATGACTCACGGTCACTGGTGTACACTAGCCCTGGCAGGATAGCTATCAACTGCTCAAGACCCGAATTCGATTACATGATAAAAGCCACATCAGATAGATATCATACTGAAATTGAAACATTTTATGGCAAGACAATATTTGAAATAACTTCAATTAATTTAGTCATGAAATAACTTGCTTGAACGTAACATTTAAACTCATTTGATATATATGAAAGTAATGCCCACCTGATAGCAAAGCTTTGCTACAGATTAATGACTCCTTGACGAGCTCTTATTCTTGCGCTCGACCTTTAATCCGAGAAAACAGCGTAAGACTTTAAATCGAGGAAAAATTCTCAAATAAATGAGAATGCGTAATTTAACTATGCATGAATCTCGTATGCATGAACTATTATTCTGAGATAATAATCAGGGAATTTCTATTGTTAATCCAAGCTATCGGATTTAAACAAAAGCTAAGTCTCGTCTCATGAAGCCGGATAATTAACAAAAATTAATCCGTTCTCTTCGGGGTGTTCTAATACGTCAATTAAATAAACCCCGCTCCTCGTAGTCAAAAGAAAATAAATAAATACTTTAGATTATTCGCTTTATAACCTCATAATTAATCGGGCTTAATAAATAGGAATAAATAATGTTATAAGATTAAATAATTAAAAGGCTCAACATAAGGCAGCCTAATAATTAATTAAGTAGAAGTGGCTTGAATAATTAACATGAGAGGCCCAATTGAAATAATTCATTGGTTCGGTAATTAAAATAAATTGGCCCAAATGAATAAATAATCTAATAGTTGGGCTCAAATAAATGGAGTATGCTAGGCCCAGCTGCAATTAATAATTCAGCCCAATTGAAATGAAATAATAAAGGCTCAACTGAATAAATAGAACAGGGCCCAAATTAATAACAAAGCAAGGCCCATTTCTATCTCAATTTAATCGGCCCATACGAATATCTCTCTCTCATAACAGTCGGTCCTCTTCTCTCTCTCAACAATCAGTCGAGCTTTCCCTCTTCTCATAACAGTCGAGTCTCCTTCAACATCAGTCCAAGCTCCAATGGCCGTCTCTGCTCCGACCGGCGTCGGCTGCCGCCGAGCCTAGGTCCGACGCGGCCGTACCTGCCTTTCTCTCTTATCTTATCTCTCACTGATAGTACATTTGAGGCGAAAAGGGCGAGCCCTAATTTTCCTGAAATCGAAATCGCCGCCGCCGCAACTCCCGGCCGTTCGAGCTGCCGGCGTCCAATTGTTGACCGCGCCGCCTCCTTTCCCTAAAACCCATCTTCTCCACTTTCAAAATCAGTCAAGGATTCCTCTTTCCAGAACAGTCGACCTCTCTCGATTTGTCTTCCGTCGAGGAGCCCGCCGCCGCCGCTCTGGAATCCGGCGACCGTCGACCGCCATGCCATCTCTTATCCCAACATCAGCTCCAAAACCTTCCTCCGTTGCCCAAAATTCCAAACGAGGGAAGCCCTAATTTCCTCCGAATCTGGAAGCGTTGCCGTCGCGGTTCTCTGGCCACAAATCGACGGAGCCGGTGTCGTCTCGCCTTCTCCTCTTGGCCGTTCAGGTCCTGTTTCAGACGTCAAGGAGGGCAGGGGATCGAGCTTTGATTCTTTTCCACCTCCGCCGCCATTAGCGACACTGCTGCTGTTATCACACGATTTGCGCCGAAGCAGCAGGAGCTGCCGCCGTCGTCGTCGTCTTGGCTTGACCGAACAGGCAGCCTGCCCTATTTCTTAAAGCTAAGTTATCTACTCTCATTCTTCTTCTACTTCAATATCTAGTTGTTAAGGGCAGACTACTCATGGTTTGTCGTTCTAAAGCGTAAAGTAACTGTGAATGAATCGACATAGTTGTAATGCCATAGCTTGAACATGTTGACATGAATGCTTGATTGGATTGAAATTCGAGATAGTATAATACCTTGAATGCTTTGCGAATGTTTGGTGCATGGTTGGCTGCTGCTGTTGTTGAATCCAGAGGATAGGAACTGAAATAAACTGTGGATTGCTTTCATTCTGAATGCAGGTTGAAAATTCAAGAAGGAAGTTTGCAGCTGAATTGTTACAGGCGTGAATTTGGTAGTTATACTTGAGTATCTAGTCATCTATGCCATGTGAAAGCCTTGAGAGAGAATAGGTAGAGTTGCGGCTGATTGACAGCTTCTCTCATTTTTCTCTCCCGCATGCTTGTAGGTATGTAGCTGTAGTGTTTTGTGATAGTGATAGGTTTTGATTGTAAGTAGGGAATAGTGGTGATGTAAATAATTCTCTACAGTCATTGTGTGAAGCTATATCTGCAAATCTAATTTTTTGTATCATTGCATATCTATAAAATCGATTCTAGGTTTTGCTGAATAACTATGCTTCGATATAACATCTCTACGAATTAAATAACTAATTTAACTCGTTCTCATTAGTCTGAACCAAATCACGACTTTCAAGTAACTAATAGAAAAAAAATCTCTATCGCATATAAAATAACAACTTTAAGTTGACTTTGCTAAGTCAGTTATAAATTTGAAAATATAAATTATTAACTGGCTCAATAATTTATATCCCGATTCTCTCACGCGAAGCTAACAAGCATAACTAAAATAATAATAGGCAAAGAATACATATAATTTATAATCCTAGTTGAATTCTAAATATAAATAATTATTGGACTTTTCAATTACTGAAAGATGCAATAATAATTATCGATTTACTGGTCTTAATCATAAATAAAAGAGCGGGCTACTACAGAGAGAGGGAGAGGGAGAACAGGCGGCGGCGGCAGTCTAGAGAGATAGAGATGAACGATTGAGAGAGGAAGGAGAGAGAGAAATAGAGGGTAGGGAGAACAGGGGGCGGCCGTGGCGTTGAACGGAGCCGGTCGTTCCGCCGTGGAGGTGAGGCGGAGGAGGTGACAGCGGCGGCGTGGTGACGCTTGCTGTGTCTTGTTTCCGGCAATCTAGAGGGAGAGAGAGATAGAGGCGAGAGGGTGAGAGAGGACGAGAGTTCAGGGGAGGAGAGAGAGGCAGCAGCGCCGCTCGCCGGCGGCGGCGGTGGCGGCCGCGTTGAACGGCGGCAGGCGCCGAGAGTGAGAGAAGATAGGAGTGTTATGTGTGTTGTGTGTGTGCTGAATGTGTTTTAGTGTGTGAGACTTTAGGGTTACAAGGGTGATGGGCTTTGGGCCCTTCTATGATTTAATTACTTTGGGCCTAAATTTATTTAAGTGCTGGGTTCGGCCCTTTTGCTAATAAAATCTTATGGGCTTTTGATTTAAATAACTTGGGCTTCTTTATTTAAATGTTTAGGCTCTTGGTTAATAAAATTGATTGGATCTAATTTATCTAATTAATTTGGGCCATATGATTTAATTGTTTTATAAAATGTTTGGACCTTAATTATTTAATTAATTTGAGCTCATATCTATTTAAATTATTTGAGTCCTTAATTACTTAATTTAATTTGGACTTGATTAATTTATTTATATATGACCTTTAAATTAATTATACAAATGGAGTTATTTTATTTCAAGTATTTATAAATGGACTTTAAAATAAAATATTTTGAGTTAAACTTTTATTTAATGAATTCTTTTCAAATGGCTTATTAATATGGATTATTTAAAAAAAAGGATTAAATTGTTTTAAGTATGAGAAAGCAGGATTTATGATGATAAAATTTGTCTATGTGATATATTAAATGATTTGTTATTAAATGACAGAATATTTGACTTAATGGCATGAGTAGAACGAGTTATGATTGATGCGCATGTTGATGTTTAAATAAATAGTTTCGAACTTAAATGTTAGTTGTGTGATAAATGTTTTGAGTTAAGGTTTTGACGAGATAAGATTAATATGGATGCTAGAACCCTAAAATCATTAAAAGAAATAGTTTAGTTTAGAGACCTATCTTCCTGTCTTTCACGACTTCTTCTCAAACTTATCGATTCTTCGTCAATAAAGGTCCAGACGGGAATTGATAGCTAAAGAGGGAAGTAACTCTACGCCCGTTGTGGGAACGAATAAGGTGGGCTTTCTTAAAACACGTATATAGAGATCCCCTGCATACAGGCCTCTTATACGAAATGAAATGAATGACATGATATGACTGTATTATTTCAAATGGTGAATGGTTCTTATGAAATGAAATGTTTATGGAAATGATTAAATGATGAATGGTTCTTATGAAAGGAAATGAAATGTTTATGAATGATTGTCTGCCAAAAATGTTTATGTTTTATGTATGTATCCTATCTGTGTTGGTTCGCCAACTATAAAGGAAATCGAATTCGGACCTTACGCTAGACGAAGGTTTGCTAGTAAGGGTTAACGTGTACACCCATGGAGACTGTGTGTCGCTTGCGACCGGTCTTGGCGTCCGTGGAAGGAGGCCTCCTTCCCGGCGCGTGAAAGGAACAGATATGGATCATATAGACTGAAAATGGGATGCGCATCCAACTTTATGAAATGAAAGAAAATGTTTAGTAAGCACAGGTCCTTCAAGTAAAACCCTGTGTGTTACTGTTGGCAGTACAATAAATGATATAAAATGTTATATTTCCGGCATATGTTCACTGAGTATTTTTACTCAGCCATGCATGTTGTTTTCCCTAATGTGCAGGTTGAGCGGGTGATGGAATGGGGTGGAGTTGAGCGGATGTACCTTTTGACATAGAACAATAATGTAACCTTGAGTATACATCTTCATATGTATAACTCACACGTATTTCCGCTGAAAGATACTCTGATTATGATAATGTTTTATTTTAAGTATGATACTCTTTTGTTGAGTAATCCACTTCGACGGGCCTTCCCGAACGAATGTCTTGATTTTGCCCAAGTGATCAGTTATGATCCTAGTGTTATATAATAAATGTCTCTTTTCGTAAAATGTTTGATTGTTAAGTAAATGCCCCTTTCTTTCCCCGCTTCTTAATCCCCTTCCCGAGTCATAACCCCGGTTAAGCCATCCTTAGGGATTGCGGGCTGTGACAGAAGGGGAATAGCATGGCAACATGTTATTGATGGGAGGGGAAGGTGACTTGATGGGATTGTTGAGTGGAGAGAATTGAGGGAGAAGATTTGACAAATAAAATTATTCAGAGGTGGATTATTGAAATTGTAATAATTTCTCAGGGTTCACTAATTAAATAGCTCGTTTAAATGCTTGATGCTTGATTTAAATAAACATATAATGCATATGAATTTAAATCACTTAATGAATTTAAATAACTCAAATTTACAAAAGTTTTGTAAATCATTTTTGTTGGAATTAAAATAAATTATTTTCTTTATTCGGCGTGAATCAATCTAATTCTAAGTTCAAAATAATTCTAAACTTAGCTAAGAAATAACGGGGTGTTACAGGTTCATAGAGCTTATTTATTAAAAGATCCATGTCAACCACACGAGCATATTTTTCCACGCGAGCTTATTTATGGTAGGATCTTTTTCTGATTTTTCAATCATATTAACTTGTCTTTTAATTAAAAAAAAATGAAAATTATTTTATTCTTATTATTTTTTTTAATAAAGAAACAAAATACATATAGATATTGATATAAATTTTACTTATATAGAAGTACAAAAAAATACTATATTTTTATTTCAAAGTTATATTTATTTTATTTTTTTAATTTTTTTCACTATTACTAAAATTTAAATTTGTACATTTTTATTCAATCAATACCTCATTATTTATTACATTGGCGTCCACACTTTGTTCTCACTCAAGTACTTGACAAACATGGTTTTCGTACCTCATTTTCGTATGAATTGTTGTCATTTTCCTTCATGTTTTGCTTGTGAGTGCTTGTTTGTACCTTAATGTTATGCTTTGTTGAGATTTGATGCTTGGTATAGTTTTTGGAGTGTTTTCAGGAAAAATCAAGGACTAATTTGTAATACCCGGGCTTTTGATGACGTGTTTAATTGCTTAAGTTTGAGTAAGTAGGGTATAAGATCCCTTGTTTGATTACTTTGTATAGAGATGAGGAGTTATATGAAGTTTTGTTGTTATATTTTAAAGATGTTGAGATGTTCTTTTGATGATGTGAGGATGATGTGTGATTTTATATCCGAAATTGAGTTTGAGTATTCGAATAATTCGAGATAATTATTTGAATGAAAACGGTGAACTCGGAAGTGAGATCTGAGTCCGTTAAGACGTTTTTGAAAATTTTGACTTTTTGACGATGAATAGTAAAATACTGCTATTTCGTCTTTTGTCGACTTTCAAAATCTTATGTGCACGTCGTCGAGAAATATTCTTAATTTTTCGATACGAGTCCAATAATGAAAGTTTTTATTTTTGGACGACGAGTGAATAGTAAATCGGGATTTCTCGATAAACGAACCGAGCTCGTTTATCAGAATTTCGAGAACGAGCTTGCGTTTTCTATATTTATATAGAATTACGAGTGTAATGAAAGTGAGTAGGAGTTAAGAGGGTGAGTAACGAAGAATGTGGGTAATTAGTCGTTAAAACGAGACGAAACGGGATATTTAACGACTAACGGGTTAATATCTTAAATATCTAAGGCTACCCCACCAAAACTGAAAGATATTATGGACTAGATTAGGATATATTTGATATATTCTAATACTAAGTAAGACAGTTCAAGTGTGAATTCCTTAGTCGTAATTGTTGACTCAAGTGTGAATTCCTTAGTCGTAATTGTTGACTAAGGAAGACAAGACAATTTAGAATTGTCTTCTTCGCTTATAAATAAGGGAGCTTGGTCTTACGAATCGATATATGAAAATATACGAAAACATTAGCTTGGAGCTTTTGACTTCCGATTTGAGCACCGAGACGAGCGTCGATCATCTTTTCGATCACGTATCTAAGTAGGTAAGATCTCTATCTACGTTTTGATGGTTTTCTTTTCGATTTTCGTCGACGTCGAAAAACGTCGATTCTCGACTTTATTTTGAAACGACGTCGGATCGTCGTGAAATTTTAGTATGTTGTTCTTGGGTAGATGTTGAGCATGTTTAATGAAGGGAGTAAGAACGGAACGAACCGTAGCTATGAAACCCATGAGGGCAGCCCCGTTTTTCACATATTAGCTTGTCTTTCGATTTTTGTTTGATCGTTTTGACTTGATATTTGTGCTTAGGGGTATGCTAGAATCGATATATATTAAATTCGTATTTTTCCAAGCACGAAAATTGTATAAATTTTTAGAGTATGATTATTTAAATTCGTGAAGTTTGAGACGTTGCATAATGAATATTATTGCGTATATGTGTTCTACGATATCACATGAGCATGCTAATTGATTTACAATTTATGGATGATAATTGTTGAACGAGATTAAAACTGGAATTCTGTCAAAATTTTACAGCAGTTTCAAGCTTATGTTTCGATGAGTTTTCATTGCTTGATGGCTCTGAAATTTTAGTATGTTTATCTATGATATGTGTATTTCGTTTCTGCAAAATTTCATGTCTTTTGGATGATGTTTGCTATTTTAAAGATATTTTGAAAAATCCTTGACAGAATCTGTCAACTATTGGTAGACTTCACAAAAACGTTTATATCTATTAATCCATGAAGGATTTTGCATCACCGTTTTTTTTTAAACGAAACTAGACTTCAATAATTTTCTAAAAACATAAGATTTCGATTTTTATGACCTCTGAAACAGAGCAGTTTATTATTTCAAAAATGCCCTGTTCTGCTGTCATATTTGTCCAACAGTAAAAGTGTATGAGTTTCATTGTTTATTTGGCAGATCATATGAACGTTTTCTCTTGTGAAAATTTAACCAAATCTTCAAGGATACCTTTAGTTTTGGATGATTAAATTTGATGGAATTTTATTAAGGTTTGCCTTGGTTTCTAATGGCCTAAACAAAATTTGCAGAAACTGTCAATCTTTGACAGCCTGCACTAAAAGAGCAATATCTCCAAAAACCTTTAACCTTTTTGGTTAACTACCATTTTTAGAGTGAACTACACTTCATGAAGTTTTTGAGATCAATTGGTATGAGAGTTTATGATGATTGAGTTGGTTGTTATGAATTTTTAAAGATGACACAAAAACAGCAAAACTTTCTAGAAAACAACTTGATTATATTTGTTTTGATGGATGATACGATATGACTAAATGGTGTGAGTTGTGAGAGTTATGATTAACGCACATAAATGTTGGTATCTGACACTCGAACAATTGGTGTCGAGTATAAATGATAGTTTACTGATAAAGAGTTTTGATGATTTTGAATTGTTTGGTTTGCGTTGAAAAGATGTCAAGATGTTAAGTTTTTGAGTCGAGAGACGAGTTCACGTAGTGAGATTCACGCGTTGAAATCTCGTGGCTGACATTATATATGAATAGGTCATGCCGAAATTTTTAGTGAAATTAGAATTTGAGCATAGTCAATTCTTGTTGACCCGTGACTCAAATACATGCCTAATGGAAAGTTTAACTTTCTAATCGGTTAATTAGACGAGATGAGAGCGAATAGATCTGCTAAGAAAGTGGACTTTTCGATGTGTTAAATATTTCTTTTAATTGAAGCGCTGCTAATTATAACATAAGGATGTTATAATTAATGAGTAATGACGAGAGATAATAATTGTTATATTGATTAACAATCAAGAGAGATGAACATTAGAGATACTAATGTTTCATAAAAGAGATTAGATTATTAATCGAGGTTTCTTTTATAACTTCTCACCAATTCTTCATAACGATGAAGGTCCTTTTGGGAAGTAACGACTTGAGGGAGAGAGTGACGTTACTCATTGATACAGAGACACAACGAGGTGGGCATTACTTTTACTATACGTATATAGAGATCCCCTGCGTGTCGTAGGCCTCTTATACGAATGAATGCATGAGATGATTTAACTGTTAATTTCAGTTTTATATATCTATCAAACGAGTTTAATGCTACCTTTGAACAAGTTATTTCGTTACAAATCTTTGAACTGGAAAATATTACAACTATTGTCTTGCCATAAAATGTTTAAATTTTAGTATGATATCTATCTGCTTTGGCTTTGCCAATGATGCAATCGAATTCGGGTCCTGAGCAGTTGATAGCTATCCTGCCAGGACTAGTGTACACCAGTGACCGTGCTTTGCCAATGATGCAATCGAATTCGGGTCCTGAGCAGTTGATAGCTATCCTGCCAAGACTAGTGTACACCAGTGACCGTGAGTCATCTAGCGGGTTGGCCGGTCAAGTGACCGTGAGAGGTGGCCACCTCTCCGGTACAAAGTTCCAGATATGATAGATTACAAAAGAACTTAGTCTGATCAGACGAACTTTAAGAATCACAAATGAACTTAGTAAGCTTGGGCATTTTTAGCGAAAAACTCCCTTGTTGTACTGATTATGATGGCATGACAATTTACAGTTTTGAAGCATGTATTTTTATACCTAGGCATACGTGCCCACTGAGTGCTTTTGTACTCAGCCCTGCATATGTTTTCTAAATGTGCAGGTTGAGCTGATGTGATGATGGTGCTGCAATGAGCGGAGTCTCCAGGGTTGTTAATAAATAGTTAACCTGTCTAGAATATGTCTTCATACATATGTCTAGCTACTTTCCGCTGCAAGATGTTGTTGATGTTATAGTATGTTATGTCATACTTTGAGTCTTAAGAGAATGGTTTCATACGATGTATAACTTGATTAATGATATTAATTAAGTTTTATGCTGTCTTTCATAGACTGTTTTCAATTGAGTATTAATGAATAAAAAAAATAATAGTTTTATTAAGATGAGTAAGTTTTACGGCTATAAATGACGCCCCTTTTCTTCCCCTTCTTCTTTAACCCCATCCCTAGTCGTGGATCACTCGGCCTAACTATCCCTAGTTAGGGCGGGCTGTGACATAATTAGAGGATTTTGAAGACATGAAATTGAAGTACGTCTCGAGAGGAATCCGTGAGCACAAACGGCGACCAAATCCGAGTCCGGACGAGGGAGAACGGAGCAAAACGAGCAGACTGCGCAAAGAGCTAGTAGCCCGCGGTCACCACCCGCGGCCGCGGGGTGGGACCGCGGCAAACTCACCCTCGACGCCAGAGGACCCCCGCGGTCACCACCCGCGGCCGTGGGGTGGGACCGCGGGTCCCCTGCCATTTTCCCACGTTCCTTAGCCGCGGTCACAGGCTGTGACCACGGGAAAAAGCCGGGGATCCCCCAAGTGGGACCCAGTCGCGAATTTGAGCCCTAAAACTCATTTCCCCCCCCCCCCCCTTCTTCATATCTATCCTCTTCCTCAACATTCAATACACTCCCAATCCTCCACACTAAAACCCTAGCCTCCATTACTACCTCCAACAACCCATTTTGAAGAGCATTGAAGAGAAGAGAAGGAAGAAGATTGAAGAAAGTCCATTATTAGGATTTGTCACCTCTTACTCTCTCTTTTATTTATGAATTTCTTTGATTTAGGTATTTTGATTGTAAGCATGATAGGCTAAAATTCCCCCTTGATTTGGGGATTAGGCTCATGGATGATGTAATGAATTGATTATTATGCTTAATATATGTCTTGATTACTTCCTTGTCATTATCTTTTCAAGCCCTAGTATTCTTTCTTGTATGGATTGTTGGCCACTTTCTATGCATTTCTCATTTGTGATTTGAATCGGGAGAGGATAATCATAATAGATTAGGAGCTTGAAACGTATTGACTCAATAAACCGGGATGTTGAGAGTTGGGTGAGAGTTTATCTATCTTATTGTGCTTTTGGGAGTTATTGGTTAGAAGTTGACCGGGGACGGCAACTATGACCCGTAATCTACCGTTTTAGTCGTCCGGGAGGGGGCTAGAACTAGTTGGGAGATCACTCTAGATAATAGGTAATATCAAGACTAATGTTGAGCTAATTTGAGGTCCATTACTAATTCATTGATGTCTAGTCTCTAAATAATCTTAATCATCATATTAATCCACTTTGCCTATTTGATTTTATTTGTCTTTGAACTTGTTAAGTAATTAGTAGATAATCAAACCAATTACCTCATTGTTTAGTCTAAATAGCTATAGCATAATGACTTGAGGTAATCACTAAAATTTGACTATTAATTTTTGTGGAATACGACCTTGCTTCCCTATATTGCAACTACACCGTATACTTACGGCGTGGTAAAAATAATAGCGAACAGTACTCAATCATTCCTTTCTTCTCAATTCAATCAGTTTTTTCTCAATTCAAAGGTGGGTAGTTTTATGTATTTTCAATTTCTTATATTTACTTATACTAAATTGATATTTCAACTAGGGGCATTTATGGCATTAGATATAAAAAATATGATAATGTAATACAATATCAATTCTTTATAAGTAAATATAAGATGGTGGAAATACATAAAACTATCTATCTTTGTAAAAGTCTATATAAAAGTACTTATTTTCTTAAAATGTTACACTACATACCCATTTATTTTTAAAGTTTTATTTTAAGTATACATATTTATTCATATTGATAAAAGTTTATTTGATTGTGCGAGACATTGAATTCCTTATCTACTCTATTTTTTTAACTTTTTCATTCTACATAAACCTTACCTACTCTATTTTGTAACTTTTTCATCCTACAGAAAAAATACTCACTCTCTGCCGATATTATACGGCCTGCTCTTGCTGCTGCAAATCTATATATCATATAAAAAGCCAGTTTAACAGAATTAATCTATCGTCATTTTTTAACGGAATATTCTCTATTTTATATGAAAACACAGATCTAACGTTAACTTTGTAGCTCCAAATTTTCTCATTCTTATTCAGTTTTTCCACGACCCATTATCTACCCAAGTTTCTATCGTATTCTATCCCTTTTGCATTCCATAACCTCCATGTTTCTTCAATGAACAACCCACGCCAATTAGCAAATAACTGCAGCAACCCAATACTGAAATAGCAAATAACTGCAGCAACCCACTACTGAAAAGCGGTAACAAATTGCTATATAAAAACATCCAGATTGACAATTTATAAATACCAAATCACATTCATTTACCACACTCTCTGCACTTATTTTATGAAAAATTACACAATTCAAAGCTGAATTGCAGCCGAAAAAACTCACAAATTCATCAACTCACGGGATCACAGCTTCTAAGTCTAAGTATTCAAATTCGTGGATGGAGAAGGAGAATGAGAAGAAAAAAGGAATGCTTGAAGGCATAAATAAGTTACGTGTTGGCTGCTATTTTTAAGGCCGCATGGAGGAGTCGAGGCGGAGGCAGAATCGCAAACTTCAGTGTGCGTGAGCGGTGTTGCAGCTGCTGATGTACAAGGCAGGATGGTCGATAGGCGAGAGAGATGCGAGGCTATGAGGGAGGCCGCAACTGTTCTGAGGTGTGTGATATGATGATCAAGAAGGAGCATGCGGCGGCGGCGGCGGCGGCGGGTGGAGTGAAAAATGGTTGGAGACAGAGGTGGTGGTGGTGACAGGAGGGGCAGGGTGGTGGCCGGAAGCTGCATGTAAAATGGCTGAGACGCTTAAGAGCTCTTAATTCCAGGACCTCTTTTTGCAACCTCCTATTCTCTTCTGTTAGTGTCCCACAACACCTTTTTAAATACTCACAATCCTGCTTCAGTTTGGTCCTGCCAAAATATCATAAATGATTGTCACATTTAATTCCTCCTCACGAGTCACGAGAATTCCCCTGGAAAGGAGTGTGAAGAGCGAAGAAGAGAGGCGCCGCCTAAAATTTGGGCGTGAAGATGGATTTAGATTAGGGATTCTTTCTTATTGTTTTGTACATATTTTATACTTAAATTAATTGTTAGATTATTTAACTGTTCCATTTTTTAAATTGTTTGTTGGGTTTATCGTTTATTGTTGTATTCTTTCTTTTTGGTTCAAATTAATTCTTTAGTATAATTGAAGCCATTTACCAAATGGGTGGGGGGATGACTAAATTTTCAAGATCAGAATATCACCCTCTAAATGCAGTATTCCATTAACACATAATTTGCAATTATTACGTCTGAAGATCCCAACATATATCATCATTCAGCAATAATCATTCAAACCATAATATTTGAACTCTATATGATTCTTCCAAACTATTGCAGAAATTATTCAGATATCAATCAGAAACTTAGCTGAAGCTGACTGACGACCCAACCAATTCGTAGAAAATCAAATGCAAACAACGCACACGGCACACCAACTATTCAAAGAAATGTCGTAGTCAAAACATTGAATAAAAGAGGCGAGGTTGAAGAGAAGGAGTTGACGTGAAATTTTAATTTTAATTTTATTTTTTTAAAAGAAATTAATAAAATCAAAATAATGTCAGTTTTGATTTGTCAAATCAATTTTAATTTGCCATATCAGTTTCAATTTCTCCTTCAAAAAATTTTTACGGTAAAAAATAAGATAAATGAAAAGTTGGTGCATTGAAATTCAAAAAAATATATCATAATGAGCTTGAATTATTTAATTCGGCCCTCTTATGTTTTCATTATTATAATCAAGAGATTCACGCCCAACAATTTTTTTCTAATATAATGCCCATCTATCTATTTTTTTATATAAACTTTAATACAGTATAGTCGATCTATCCATTACCTCCTTTATATGAGGTGTGTATTAAAAAAAAATTGTATATAATATTATTTTTGTTTAATTAAAATATTTTTTAGTCTTTTACATAAATATTAAAATATAACTTATATAAATATATATATATATATATATATCCTATTTTATCCTTATTATTACTTATTTTTAGAAATATTAAATAAAATTATTTTAGTTATAATTTTTTTAAGATATTTTAAATTCGAAAAATAACCTTATTTTAAAATATCTAGAAGACTAATTTCACGTATTATTTGTATCGCATCTGTGCACTTTCGTGAGCATATATATATATATACAATATTCCCTCCAACCCTAATACCTTCTCAAATTTTCTTTTTGGGTCCCATTGAGAATGTCCTAACTCAAAAAAAAAAACATTTTACTTTATTTACTCTATTTATCCTTTTCCTCATTTACTTTATCTCTTTCCTACTTTTTCAGTGGTCTAACTATTTATTTTCTCATTTACTTTATCTTTCTCTTATTTTTTTTTTTTTTGTGTGCCCTTTTTTTGGGACGTTACTATTGGGACGTATGGAATAATTGTTTAAAATAAATATTATTTTCAAACAACGGATAGTTTGTCGATGAAAAGACATAGCACTTTTAAGTGATTGATGTAGATTTTTGTATATAATATTTATATTTATTTATTTATTTAACATATTATTCAATTTTGATGCTTATGATGCTTGCCGTGCATCGCACGGGTGAGTATACTAGTATTCAATAACACCACACTGACCTTGGTGGGAGAGAGATAGAGGCTTGCTACAAATATTCAATAGAGGTGGTATCCTGTGAAATGGTTTTATGATGAAATCGTCTTCATAATGATACTACTTCAACATACAAATGATACTTTAAAATGTTAAAGTATCATTTGTATGTTGAAGTAGTGTCATTGTGAAGCCGATTTCATTATAAAACCAGTTTCACATGAATTTTTGTGTATTCAATATATAACATTATATATCAACTTTCCTATTGCCAAGAAGTAATTGTAGAACCCAATGTTGCTACTGTTGAAAATTAATTGTATAGCATATTTTTTTCTCACTCTATTTTTCTCTCTCCCATGAAAATAATAATGGTTAATTGTAGTTTACGCTGAACTTTAGAGTCATTTGTAAAAATGGTGTGAACTTTCATATATACAAAAAAAAGGCTTGAATTTTGGAATGCGTGAACTTACAAAAATACAGAAAATGGCTTGACTTTGAAGTTATTTGTAAAAATATCATGAACTTTAAAAAAAATACAAAATGACCCAAACTTTCATAAAAGTTATAAAAATTATAGGCAGTGTCATTTGTATAACCGAATAATGTCAAGTATAGGCAGTATCATTTGTATAACCAAATAGTATCATTACACGACTTGGGTCAAGATGCGGGTTCGGATCAAGATACGGATTAGAGTTTGGGCGCGGGTCAACCAGGTTGTACCCAATTTTTTGTGTTCTATCTTTCGTGTCCGATTTAGAGGGTGTTTGAACCAATTATTCTTTTTTGGGATAAGTACCAAATTCCCCCCAACATTGACCCGATATTTTGAAAGAAGAGGCGACAGGCGGCGAGCATTGGCGGTGGTTGGAAATTGAGAAGAAAGACGCCGATGGCGACGAGGGTAGCGGCTGAGTGCGCCGACGCGCCGACGAGGGAGATGTCGGCGTTGGTATTTGTGTGTGTGATATTTAAAAAGAAAAGAGGGGGGGGATTTGGTTCAATTTTGACACGTTGAGGTAGTAAACAACGCTTACCCTGAGTTTAGGGTGTTAAAGACAATCGGAAAGTCAACGTTGGGGGGGGGGGGGGGGGAATTTTAGCACTTAACCTTTCGTTTTTTTATATTTCGTCAAAAAATTTAATTTAGTTCATTCCGATTCCCGAATTGTTTTTCTTGCATATATCATGACATTGCAAGTGAACATTATAAGCATCATTTGAAGTGAAGACCACAACAAAGTCAACCAAAATTAACGATTATCTACAAAGTAAAATATCTTCCTAACTCAAATCAATGTCCAAGTCCTACCTCTTAACAAACCTACAAAATACCACAAAAGCTAGCAAGCTCAAAGTACTCCAAAACGCCAAGAACCAGTAATATTTATCGAGTCGAGCTTGAGCCATATCATCGGAAAACCAACTCCCCCGACCTCCGTCGGAGCTCGTCAACCATTCGATAGCCGATATTAGGATCGCGCTCACGAAGCTGCCGACGCCGAACACGCTCGTGTAGAGAGCAATCCCCATAGTCCTCATACTCGTAGGAACCTCAGAATAGAAGTACTCCTGCATCCCTACCACAGTGAATATATCAGAGATTCCAAGAAGTATGTATTGAGGCAGCAACCAGAATATACTAAACGCGACGTCCTCACACGAATCTTGACCCGTCAGACAGATCTGGAGACGCATCCTCTCAGTCAGGGCCGCAATCACCATGGCCACGACGGAGAGGAACATCCCGATCCCCATCCTCTCCATCACGGAGACGCCGTTCTCGCTGCCCCTCAAGCTACGGGCCAACGGGATGAAGAACTTGTTGTACCAAGGCATGAGGATGATGATCGAGACCGTGATCGAGCTCTGCAGCGCGGCCGGAGGGATCTTGAAGCTCTTGCCTATGTTCCTCCTCATGGTCATGCCTTGCTTGGTGAAGAATGTTGCGGGCTGTTGGAAGATCACCGCAAACATCAGCAGCATAGTCCACACGGGCAGCAGGCGCAGGACAACCTTTGCGGCCTCAAGAGGCTGCAAAGGCTCGTCATGGGCTTGTCGAGTGCTTTCGATGTCTTGATCTTGGCTGCACAGCCCTGCTTTCTCCTCAAGCCTGAGAGAGAATCCAATGGTCATGATCTCTTTCTCTTTTAATCAAAAGTTCAATAATTTGTGACAAAATGTCCATAAAATGCTAACACAAATTGTGACAGAAATGTGTATCAAATGTTCATACAAGACTCACTCCAAGTCAACATGTAACACAGATTCAAGAATATTGTGACAAAGATATGCATCAAATGTTCAAAAAACACTCACTCCATCTCAACTACACAACATAAATTCAAGAACCTGTGACAAAAAAAAGTACATGAAATGCTCAGACAATACTCACTCCATCTCAACCATTGATTGAGCGTATTTTATACACATATTTTGAATGTTTTGGTGGATTTCAATGGCTAGTTCCTACCTAATACTGCCTTTTGGACTTAATTGTAGAACTAGTGAACTTTTTGATGGTTTTTGATAGACTATGGAGAAAGATGCTCGATTTTAGAAGATATTTCTCTACTATGCAACACATTACACAAATTCAAGAATTTGTGACAGAGATATGCATGAAATGTTCAAACAACTCTCACTCCATCTCAACTACACAGCATAAATTTTCAAGAACTTGTAACAAAAAAATAAGTGTATGAAATACTCAAACAATACTCACTCAAGCTCAACCGCAGCATACTCATTCCTCGACAAGCCACTCGAACCACGGATGAGCTTCGACGCACCAGCTTTGACAGCTCGGACAACGATCTCAAAGAAGCTCTCATCACCAATCCTGCTCTGCTTTTGCTCGTAAAAGCGGCTGCCACAGAGAAACATGACAATCGACACGATCATTGAGAGCGATGGGATGAAGAACCCCAGCCCCCACCCGAGGGTGTCTTGGATATACGACATGACGGAGACGCCTAGCAGGCTGCCACAGCAGACTCCAAAGTACCACCATTGGAAGAAGGAGCTCTTCTTGTCCGAACTCTTCGGATCATCGGTGTTGGTACGAGGCAGATTGTGTGTTGCGTCGAGCTGATCGGCGCCGAATGCTTGGAGAGAAGAGTTGTAGCCTGCTTGGCCGATGGAGATGAGATACAGAGACAAACACAGAGATGAGATTGAATGTAGTTTGTGGGAATCTGTCCAAGGCCATGTCACTGCTGTTGAAGTCAAAGCTAATAGCCCCTACAAAATCCATTCATTTTGTATGTACAAAGCTGGTCTTAATTAATCTTCACAAAAATCATTGTAATGGACGCATCAAGTTCAAAATTAAGACACCACGAGATTCATTACTGCTCTTATCAAAAATAGAGATAAAAAGTAAAAGGATTGTGGTGAGTTAGTGTACAAAAATAGAAATGTATATATTTTTGTGAGACGATTCAAAATGATAAAATGTTCATGTTTTTGTAAGACGGAGGGAATAACATTTAAAAATAAAATAAAAAATTCAACCGTATTATTTGAAATTTTAGAAAGAAAAAAAAACTCTAATCGAACCAAAAAAATGGAACCTGAAAAATCCAAAAAAATGGAGAAAAATAAAAAAGAAACCGGATTATTATTATTATTATTATTATTATTATTATTATTATTATTATTATTATTATTATTATGTTTTGAAATTAGAATTAGATTATTTAAATAAAATTAATGATATTATTATATACACACATCGGAGTTTTTGTTTTGTTCGGCTTCCCAAAAAGGATTGAGATTCAATGTACTACACTTGATGTTTTATTTTGTGTCTCACTTTCAATTTTATTTATCTTCTTACATATTTTTTCTCCAATTTCAATTTAATATACTTTAATTTAATTTTGTGATTATTAACTAGAGTTTATTTCATCTAATTAACACATATAATTATTTTTTATTATTTAATTTTATTTTTATTAATTAATACTCCCTCCGTCGAATTTGAAATACCCCAAAACTATAGTATTGTCCTATAGTTTTGAGACATTTCAAATGGGATGAAGGAAATAATAGATTGACAAATTGAAAGTTACTAATTTACTATACATAATTTTTGAAATAAAAATTAATTATAATTCATATATAATACTATAACAAATTTTAGCAAAAGCTGAACATAATTGAATAATTCGATTCGATTTATTTATTCGAGTTGTGAATATTTTGCACACTCTACCACAAAACATTAATTTGTTGGCAACAAGGAAAACACTACTCCCTTCAATTCCGAGACAGAATATGAGTGGAAAGGTGACTATCCAATCCAATTCATCATGATTTGCATGTAGATCCCCACTCAAAAATCAACATTTTGTGTAACAGGCACGAAATAAACATGAATTCAAATTGTAACTAACCGCAGCGTAGAGCACCGAAGAGGCCAAGATGGTGGAGTAGCGATTCCAGTAAGAATCGGCCAAGGTGGAGACGATCAACGGCAGCATCGACGTGAATCCAACCCATCCGTTCACAAATTTCGCCGCCGTTGAATTGCTCATGCTCATCACGTCGGTTAGATACGTCACCAGATTTGACGCCACCCCTTTGAAAGCGAATCTCTCCATTCCCGATATAACTGATCCGAAATGGGGAATTTGTTAATTATGAGTGAGTGTGTGTGTGAGAGAGAGGGCACTTACTAATGAGAAGAATGCAAGGTTTATTGAGGCCGCCACCCGTTGATGTGTGAGGTTCTTCAGCCATGATGAGAGAGAAAGCAAACAAATTTTGTATAGTAGTAATAATTTAAGGATGAAAGGAACAGAGAGAGATGTAGACAAAGTAAATGACAGAAAAGATTCTATGATGATCTCTTCTCTGTGTAGGTGTGTGTGATATCTATATATATATATACATATGTGTGTTGTGTAACAATATTTATCTATAATCATGAGCGAGCTCCCACATTAGACAAGAGCCTAATCTTCTGTTACGAATCCAACAAATTTTGGAGTCCATTTCTCTTTTCCCAAAAAAGAAAAAAAGAAATCGGTGTTTCGGTTTTCTATTTTTGAATCTTTGGTTTAATATGTGTAATTTAGAAATAAGAGACAAAGTATTGTTTAGAATGGAGATTTTGTCAGCAAGATTTATTGCTTTTTTTCATATTCTAGTGGACACTGGGATTATCACTACTATATACATATATATATTCTCTCTTAATTTATATGTAAGATTTATTGATAATAGTATATGTTTCAGTGTTCCCTTTTGGCGACGTGGCCAAGATATACACAATGTCTTGCATGCAGTAAATAAAAAAATACAGATAATGTTCTGATGTTCATGCGGAATACAAAAAATATAATATCAGACGTTTTGAAGATAACAATTTAATTGTGTACCCGATATTGTAATTGTAATTGTAAATTGTAAATTGTAAAATAAAAATAAAAACAAAAAACATTTTTAGTTATTTAATCATTAAGATCTATAGCCAACCAAAATCTATATATAGAGGTTTGACTAAGAATCATTAAATAAAATAAAAATAAAAATTATTTTTAGTAATTCGATCATTAAAATTTACGATAAATACATTTTAGTGGATGAATGCAGCACCTTGATTCGAATTTTAAAGTGAACGAAATTTTTAATTTTTTCGAGTGCATTAAACTTAGCAGCGGATGCAGTAATTTTAATGGTTCTCACATTCTTACAAAAATTATATTCTCACTAAAATTGCACCCTATATATATATATATATATATATATATATATATATATAGCTAATTATTAAAATAGGATCGTAACTTTCAGTATTTTTTAGAAAGATGACTATATGTTACGGAATTTTAAAAATGAGGACTATAACTTTCATTTTGTAAATTTACTTTCCTATTTAAGACCGTAATGGAAGCTATAGTCCTCCTTTTGATGTATTAAACATGAGTTTAAATGTAAAAAATAAAAGTCATAGTCCTCATTTTCAAATTTATTAATATAGTCCTTATTTTCAAATTCTGTAACATATATATATATATATATATATATATATATATATGGAAATGTTCAAGTAAGAACCACTAATTATAAAATAAGATGAATAATCATTTTTAGTCATTTGATCTATGATGGATATATCACATCTTGTTGGATGAATGCATCACTTAAATTCCAATCATGGAGGAAACGAAATTTTATAGTATATCTTTTTCGAGTGCATTAATTTAATAACGGATACATTAATTATAATAGTATTCATATTTTCATGAAAAAATATACTATCACTAGAATCATACCATATATATATATATATATATAGGTATAGATATGAATAGATTTTTTTAGAACTACATTTACACAGCATTAAACGTATAAAATCATTGTATTTACCATGGAATGAATTACACCATAAAGAATAACTGTAAATCTACAATCGAATAACTGAAAAATAATTCTCATATTCTCAGAGTTTTCATTTATAAAAATGTCACTTTCCACCATGAATGGAAAAGATGTGGTCTAAGATGTCGACATAGTGAGCGAAATTGCTTGTTTAAGTAGGTACATAATCCTCGTGAATCAAAGTTTATCAACTCCTTTCCAAACTGAGAAATTTGAGTCTTTGTAAATTAATCTTGATACGTTTTAATACAGATCAAGAAAAGGCTCCATGCAATAAAAAATCTTAAATTATTTTATTTTTTAGGAAAGTGGATTATTACGGCATAATTCTCTAGTGGAATAAACAAACAACTTTCCATTTTAAAGACGTGGAGTCTAACATGTGGCTGCTCACGCTAATCGTGTGCATGCAAACTACAGTCACACGTAAACCACATTTTTTTTAAAACCAAATTTATAAAATATATTTGGTCATCCCAAGCTGCATATTACGTGGACTACCACTTAATATCTAGTTAATCGGCATTATTCCGGTAGATTATCATGAATTTAATTAGATAAAAATATTTAGTAATTGGGCCTAAGCTTAAGTAAGAACTAAGAAATGTGCCGATATTCGTGAAATTTAGTTTGCACTTTTCGTAACGGTTTAGGAAAAAAGAAATGAAAAAAGTACGTTATCATATAACCTTTGGTGTTTCCTATTTTTGTGGGACTTTAATCTTGAATTCATTATTATCTGTGAAGTTCATTCATATATATTGTTGTTGTAAACTTAAAGAAAAGAGAAATGGTCTAACGGATCGACTTTTGAATTTGAAAATAACTACCGAAGAGTTTGGATCGTGAGCACATTATAAGTATGTTGAAATGAAAATTTTATAGGTGAAAAAAAAAGAAAAAAGAAAAAAACCTCAAAACGAAATCTTCGAGAGCATAGAAACGCTGATTAAGAGCACATTATAAGTATCCATGTCACTGAAAATGTGATATGCGCCTGCTTTGAGATTGTATTATTGCACAATTTCTAGTCATTTTCTTAGAGCATTCACAGTGATTGAGTAAACTCCTTACTCAATAGAGTGGGGGATCATTTATGAGTTAGGAGCTCACAATGGGATGACTTATTCTCTTTAGTTTTGATTTTTGTATTTTTCATTTAATTTTAAATTACACCAATTTAAATAATACAATTACTTAAAATTAAAATTACATTAATATAAAAAAACCTACAAATTACATTAAAAAATACTTAAAAAAGACATGAAAATTGTGATTTTCTGGTGGGGGGAGAAGGGTATAAATAGAAGGGGGAAAAAATATATGCAACGGTCCTATTGGGAAAAAAAAAAGAAAAAAAAAAAGGGTTTTCAAACGGTCAAATAGAAAAGAAGAATGAAAAGAAAAGAAAAAATAAATAAATAATTCAAACAATCCTATCAAAATTCAAATTTCAGATTTTTTTTTTTTAATTGGCGCGTGCAATGCACGCGCCTTTTTTTTTATAAGGACGAACGAGTATTACTCGTTTAAACGAGTAAGCCTCAAGTAAGCATGCTCCCACAGTGGCTTACTCGATGGACAGCTTACTCGAATAAGGCTCATCGAGTAAGCCACTGTGAATGCTCTTTTAATTTTTCAAGAAGATATGAGTTGTATTTTTCATAAACTCTTATAAGGAAAATATATAGAAAATCAATTCCCATACAAGGTAGTAATTTTTATGTGGAGATCCTAATAAAACTTTATCGAATAATAACTTAATAAAATCAATCATATTCTATATGAGATGTGCGTATCAAAATGGATTTAGATATGGATATACAAGTTTTATGCTGGAATAATATGACGTGCTAAGGTGAAATACCAAGTATATATCTCATGTGATATCAGTGTCATTAATCTTGTTGGATGAATATCTTACTTGGGTTTAAATTTTATAAAGGCAGTTCTTTTTTCCAAGCACAATTAATTTCATTTGTGAATGCAATAATTTTATAATTTCGATCAAGCATACGTTCTCACAAAAAATATAATATAGCTTTTATAATAACCAATTTCGTAGAAACGAGTGAGGATGATATCTTTCGTGAGAAACCTATTAAAAAGAAAAAGATATTTTTCGTGAAAAATGAGAAGAGTGAATAAATTAATAAAATTTATGAATATGTTGTTTGTAATGCATGAATAGTCGAATTCAGTTAATTTAGTGAATTTTTGTCCCTCTTCTAGGATTTGAAACCCAAGTGAAAATGATTATTCGTGCGTTACAATAAATTTTATTAATTTATTCGTTAACTAAATATCTCATGATTACTTTAAATAATAAATATCAATCATATAATTTGAATATCTTACGTTTCAAATCCATTCTTATTTCTCATCATATTTAACTATTCCCAATGAATCCTCTCTCGCTCTCTCTCTCTCTATATATATAGGGAATGGTTCCAATAAGAATTGACAATTGTGGTAGAAATGAGAATGAATTTTGAATATGTTAGAAATTTTCAAATCCTGTGGTTAATATTTATTTGGAGGGAGCGAAATTTTACCTGAATTTGAATCCTTAAGGGAGCGAAAATTTTATTAATTAAGTTAATATCGTTATTCTTTTTTTTTTTTTGTTATCACCGACCTATAGATAAATCATCAACCAATGTCTCATACAAGACGCTGCCCAAAAGTGATGTAATACCCGGGCTTTTGATGACGTGTTAATTGCTTGAGTTTGAGTAATTAGGGTTTAGATCCCTTGTTTGATTTACTTTGTAAAGAGATGAGGAGTTATATGAAGTTTTCTTGTTATTTTTTTTTAAGATGTTGAGATGTTCTTTCGATGATGTGAGAATGATGTGGGATTTTATATCCGTATTTGAGTTTGAGTATTTGAATAATTCGAGATAATTATTTGAATGAGAACGATGAACTCGGAAGTGAGATCTGAGTCCGTTAAGACGTTTTTCAAAATTTTGACTTTTTGACGATGAATAGTAAAATACTGTTATTTCGTCTTTTTGTCGACTTTCAAAATCTTACGTGCACGTCGTCGAGAAATATTCTTAGTTTTTCGATACGAGTCCAATAATGAAAGTTTTTATTTTTGGACGACGAGTGAATAGTAAATCGGGATTTCTCGATAAACGAAATGAGCTCGTTTATCAGAATTTCGAGAACGAGCTTGTGTTTTCTATATTTATATAGAATTACGAGTGCAATGAAAGTGAGTAGAGGTTGAGAGGGCGAGTAACAAAGAGTATGGGTTGTTAGTTGTTAAAATGAGACGAGACGAGATATTTAACGACTAACGGGTTAATATCTTAAATATCTAACCTACCCTACCCCTAACCACCCCCAAACCTCCCAAAGCCCCTTTCCCTATTAAAGTGTTGGCTGCTACAACCAAACACTCTAAACTCACGCACAACACACAAACTCACACACACAACACCCAAAACACACACTATATTCAACGTTAATACCATTTAAGCTTTTGACCTCCGATTTGAGCACCGAGACGAGCGCCGATCATCTTTTCGATCACGTATCTAAGTAGGTAAGATCTCTACCTACGTTTTGATGGTTTTCTTTTCGATTTTCGTCGACGTCGAAAAACGTCGATTCTCGACTTTATTTTGAAACGACGTCGGATCGTCGTGAAATTTTAGTATGTTGTTCTTGGGTAGATGTTGAGCATGTTTAATGAAGGGAGTAAGAACGGAACGAACCGTAGCTATGAAACCCATGAGGGCAGCCCCGTTTTTCACATATTAGCTTGTCTTTCGATTTTTGTTTGATCGTTTTGACTTGATATTTGTGCTTAAGGGTATGCTAGAATCGATATATATTAAATTCGTATTTTTCCAAGCACGAAAATTGTATAAGTTTTTAGAGTATGATTATTTAAATTCGTGAAGTTTGGGACGTTGCATAATGAATATTATTGCGTATATGTGTTCTACAATATCACATGAGCATGCTAATTGATTTACAATTTATGGATGATAATTGTTGAACGAAATTAAAACTGGAATTCTGTCAAAATTTTACAGCAGTTTCAAGCTTATGTTTCGATGAGTTTTCATTGCTTGATGGCTCTGAAATTTTAGTATGTTTATCTATGATATGTGTATTTCGTCGCTGCAAAATTTCATGTCTTTTGGATGATGTTTGGTATTTTAAAGATATTTTGAAAAAATCCTTGACAGAATCTGTCAACTGTTGGTAGACTTCACAAAAACGTTTATATCTATTAATCCATGAAGGATTTTGCATCACCGTTTTTTTTAAACGAAACTAGACTTCAATACTTTTCTAAAAACATAAGATTTCGATTTTTATGACCTCTGAAACAGAGCAGTTTATTATTTCAAAAATGCCCTGTTCTGCTGTCATATTTTTCCAACAGTAAAAGTGTATGAGTTTCATTGTTTATTTGGCAGATCATATGAACGTTTTCTCTTGTGAAATTTTAACCAAATCTTTAAGGATACCTTTAGTTTTGGCTGATTAAATTTGATGGAATTTTATTAAGGTTTGCCTTGGTTTCTAATGGCCTAAACAAAATTGGCAGAAACTGTCAATCTTTGACAGCCTGCACTAAAAGAGCAATATCTCCAAAAACCTTTAACCTTTTTGGTTAACTACCATTTTTAGAGTGAACTACACTTCATGGAGTTTTTGAGATCAATTGGTATGAGAGTTTATGATGATTGAGTTGGTTGTTATGAATTTTTAAAGATGACACAAAAACAGCAAAACTTTCTAGAAAACAACTTGATTATATTTGTTTTGATGGATGATACGATATGACTAAATGGTGTGAGTTGTGAGAGTTATGATTAACGCACATAAATGTTGGTATCTGACACTCGAACAATTGGTGTCGAGTATAAATGATAGTTTACTGATAAAGAGTTTTGATGATTTTGAATTGTTTGGTTTGCGTTGAAAAGATGTCAAGATGTTAAGTTTTGAGTCGAGAGACGAGTTCACGTAGTGAGATTCACGCGTTGAAATCTCGTGGCTGACATTATATATGAATAGGTCATGTCGAAATTTTTAGTGAAATTAGAATTTGAGCATAGTCAATTCTTGTTGACCTGTGACTCAAATACATACCTAATGGAAAGTTTAACTTTCTAATTGGTTAATTAGACGAGATGAGAGCGAATAGATCTGCTAAGAAAGTGGACTTTTCGATGTGTTAAATATTTCTTTTAATTGAAGCGCTGCTAATTATAACATAAGGATGTTATAATTAATGAGTAATGACGAGAGATAATAATTGTTATATTGATTAACAATCAAGAGAGATGAACATTAGAGATACTAATGTTTCATAAAAGAGATTAGATTATTAATCGAGGTTTCTTTTATAACTTCTCACCAATTCTTCATAACGATGAAGGTCCTTTTGGGAAGTAACGACTTGAGGGAGAGAGTGACGTTACTCATTGATACAGAGACACAACGAGGTGGGCATTACTTTTACTATACGTATATAGAGATCCCCTGCGTGTCGTAGGCCTCTTATACGAATGAATGCATGAGATGATTTAACTGTTAATTTCAGTTTTATATATCTATCAAACGAGTTTAATGCTACCTTTGAACAAGTTATTTCGTTACAAATCTTTGAACTGGAAAATATTACAATTGTTGTCTTGCCATAAAATGTTTAAATTTTAGTATGATATCTATCTGCTTTGGCTTTGCCAATGATGCAATCGAATTCGGGTCCTGAGCAGTTGATAGCTATCCTGCCAGGGCTAGTGTACACCAGTGACCGTGAGTCATCTAGCGGGTTGGCCGGTCAAGTGACCGTGAGAGGTGGCCACCTCTCCGGCACACAGTTTCAGATATGATAGATTACAAAAGAACTTAGTCTGATCAGACGAACTTTAAGAATCACAAATGAACTTAGTAAGCTTGGGCCTTTTTAGCGAAAAACTCCCTTGCTGTACTGTTTATGATGGCATGACAATTTACAGTTTTGAAGCATGTATTTTTATACCTAGGCATACGTGCCCACTGAGTGCTTTTGTACTCAGCCCTGCATATGTTTTCTAAATGTGCAGGTTGAGCTGATGTGATGATGGTGCTGCAATGAGCGGAGTCTCCAGGGTTGTTAATAAATAGTTAACCTGTCTAGAATATGTCTTCATACATATGTCTAGCTACTTTCCGCTGCAAGATGTTGTTGATGTTATAGTATGTTATGTCATACTTTGAGTCTTAAGAGAATGGTTTCATACGATGTATAACTTGATTAATGATATTAATTAAGTTTTATGCTGTCTTTCATAGACTGTTTTCAATTGAGTATTAATGAATAAAAATGACGAGTTTTATTAAGATGAGTAAGTTTTACGGCTATAAATGACGCCCCTTTTCTTCCCCTTCTTCTTTAACCCCATCCCTAGTCGTGGATCACTCGGCCTAACTATCCATAGTTAGGGCGGGCTGTGACAGAGTGGTATCAGAGCAAAGGTTAAGCTCTGAATTAGAAGTCTTGAGTTTAGTCTAGAATGAGTCACTAGACTAATAGTTATTAACAACCGTGAGCTCAGCGCACCATCACACCAGGCTCAACGAGGTATGTAAAATTTCAAAGTTTATTTGACGTTAAATTTTGAAGAGCACGATGTTGAGGTTATATGATGAGTTATGATGTTATGCTTTGAAGATGCATAGTTTGAGTTTGAGGATGACAACATGATTAATAATGAGTTATTATGTTGTAAGAGCATATGTTGACGTTACATGATGAATCATGAGAGCGTTTATATCATATGATGTTATATGATTGAAGATGCATAATTATGAGTTATGATGTGATGTATTTGAGATGTTTTGTGATGAGAATTGTTTGAGCAGTTGTGATAAGTCACGATGATTTAGATGAAGGAATCTAATGTCATTGTTAAGAGAGATTTTCTACTAAGTAGAAGGATGAAATGAGAACTTAGAGCTAAAGCTTGAGAGAATTAGCAATTGCTTTAAGTACTTGTTGGTTTGAGTTATGAGTTTGAGTTATGAGCTTGAGTATAATAGCATGATTAATGATGAGTTATTAGCATGCTGCAATGAGATATTGTACGATATGTTGAGTTGTTTGGTGACGCGAGTTTTGCTCACGCAACCTTAATGGTACTTGAGGAGGTATCATGAGCCATAGTCTTTGGAGATGGCTTTGAGAGAGAATTGTTGAGTTGTCTTACTGAGTCACGATGATTTAGATTAAGGGATCTAATATCATTGTTTAGAGAGATTCCCTACTAAGTAAAGATGGGACGAGATGAGAATTTAGATATTTTGAGCTTGAGTTTTAAGATAACAGTACTACTTAGTAGGAGTTTTGCTAAGTTATGTTTTGTTTATTTCTGTTGCTGGAGCCAAGTAGAGTTAGTTCCTAGAGTCACCTTTAAGTTCTCCTTATAGGTTGGCCAGGACTGTTGTGAGATCGAATTCAGGAAAGATCAGATACGAGGACGAGGCATACAATATGTGGTACAGAGATACCCTAGCAGATTTTCAAACACATGTTCATAAACTATGAAAGGATGAGAAAGAGCCAAGGAAGGCTAGGGTTGAAAGGATGAGAAGTAGCCGAGGAGGGCTAGAGTTGATGAGGATGAGAAGAGAATCCGATGTAGGCTAGAGCTAAGGATGATCTTGAGAGTATGAGCAGTACACCTTTGTTTTTGATTAGTTTCAATTACATTGCGATGTATATAACTTACTTAGGAGATACTGATACTTGAGCTTTTGACATGCTGATAGATAAGCATGCGAATATAGTACCCTACTGATGTTAAATAGATGGATGTTCCTAGTGTGCTAAAGTAGCAACTAGATGAGTTAACTGGTAGCAATTACTGTAAGAGGTCCAGACCGAGACATAGTACTATTAATGGTGTCGGTTTAGAAGGGACATTACGATAGATACTATGGTTTTTGTAGGGTTTATATAACCCCTTTATGTAAGTCCTCTAAAAAGAGGCATTCTACTGATGGATATATTAGGTTGACCAGAGTGGTCTTTTTGTTAGCATTTCGTGAGTGCTTATTGCCTTACAGATGAATGTTAAAGTGACCGTGAGGGTTTCCTTAAAGTTGAGTTAGTAAATTGAACTTGAGTTTCGAGGATGCTTCGAGTTGAGTTTTCCTTTTGTGATTTAAAAAATGCCTCAAAGATGTCATCAAGAGTGTGATGTGAAGGATAGGCGGGATAATACTCCGCCACCACCACCGCAACATGAGAGGAGAGTCGAAAAATATTGAACTTTCGAAACAAGAGTCTAGAACATAGGACCCTGAGTTTAAGCTTTTAGCTTGCTGGTGTGAACTTAAGTTTTGTTATGTATAGTATGTTGAGGGTTTAGAAGACACAGAATTTCCAAGTTCGGGATAGTATATCCCGTGTGACTGGGGAGTGATTATGTTGGACCTGGCCAGTCCGCATGATCCAAATCTCAGTAGACGTGTTTTGGGTTTATAAACCCATGTGTTTCAACTTTCGGTTGAAAAGCCAGATGGGTTCTTACTCTAGGTCATTTTTGTTCGACCTGGTAGTTACTTCATTCCACCCTCTGGTCATTCATTTGAGTCTCTTGAACAATTTGTTTTGATGTCATTCTAGGGTTGAACCCTTACAACTTTTGAGTTATCCTAGTAGATTCTTTTGATGTATAAGACTAGTGAGAGGCACGTCAGAGGACTTTAACACCTGAGCAACTGGCAAACTACACTTGAGAACAATTGAAGACTACTCTTGAGAAGTATGTACAGAGGAGTACAGTAAGCAGCGAGAGGCTGATTATCGAAGTTTGATGCAAGGAAAGAAATCGGTTGTAGAGTATAATCGAGAATTCTGTGAGCTAACACGCTCGCTCATCAGAAGATGGATACTGATGAAGAGATGTCTGAGTTTTAAGTGCCGGTTTAAGGCAGGACTTTAAGGTAGTATGGGCAAGTTATTGGATGCACCAGTTAGAATCCTGTTTAATACAGGAGCCTCGCATTCTTTAATTGGTTGAAGCATGTTACCTTCAAACTCGAACCAAAAACAAGCTAGTCCCGAGTTGAGAGTAATCACTCCTGTAGGAAGAGCTACTACAGTTTCTCACATGATTTCTAACTTAGAGCTTGAGTTAGGATCACTAAAGATGAAAGCAAGAACCTTGCACTTAATGCCTATGTGGAACGTAGACATTATTCTAAGGATGGAATGGTTAGCAGAGAACTTTGGCCCGATTGATTGTAAGAAGAGACAGATAACTTTCCAACCACCTGGGAAGGAACAGACATGTTTTCACGACATTGATAGAAAGAAGAGAATTTCAATCATTTCGGCACTTCAGGCATCGAAATTGGTAAAGAAGAAAGGAGCACAAGCTTACCTAGTTTACTTGAATGATGAAGGAGAATCAAGTAAAAACTTTGAGGATGTAGTAGTGGTAAGGGAATATAGAGATGTATTTCCCGAGGTCTTACCAGGATTGCCACCAACAAGACAGTTGGAGTTCACTATCGACCTAGAACCTGGATCAGCACTAGTGTCGAAGGCACCCTATAGAATGGCGCCTAAGGAGCTACAAGAACTGAAGATTCAGCTACAAGAATTGCTCGAGTTAGGTTTTATTAGACGTAGTGTATCCCCGTGGGGAGCACCAGTCCTTTTTGTCAAAAAGAAGGATGACACGTTGAGAATGTGCATAGATTATCGAGAGCTGAATAAATTGACACTCAAGAACAAATATCCTTTGCCGAGGATAGATGACTTGTTTGATCAATTGCGAAGAGCGAGTTTTTCTTGAAAGTTGACTTGAGATCATAATACCACCAGTTCAAATTTTGACAGGAGGATACACCTAAGACAGCTTTTCAAATGAGGTATGAGCACTATGAGTTCATAGTTATGCCATTCGGTTTGACGAAGGCACCAGTAGTTTTCATGGATCACATGAATCGAGTGTTCCATCAATAACTGGATAAATTTATCCTAGTTTTCATAGATGATATTCTCATCTATTCGAAGAATGAGAAGGAGCGCCAAAACATTTGAGAACGATGTTGGAAACGCTAAGAGTTGAGAAGCTTTTTGCCAAATTCACCAAGTGCGAGTTTTGGTTGAACGAAGTAACTTTTCTAGGACATATTGTATCATCCAAAGGAATTAAAGTTGACCCCGTCAAGGTACAAGTTGTACATGAGTGAAGATCACCAACTACGCCTAACGAGATTCGCAACTTTTTAGGTTTAGCAGGATACTATCAGAGGTTTATTAAAGGATTTTCCATGATAGCAAGACCGAGAAAAGAAGTTAAGTACAATTGGAAAGAGGAGTGTAAAGAGAGTTTTTAAGAGCTTAAAGGAAATTGACTATAGCACCAGTGCTGCTAGTCCCGGAAATGGATAAAGAGTATACCATCTACACAGATGCGTCAAAGAATGGGCTAGGATGTGTTTTGATGCAAGAAGGAAGAGTTATAGTCTATGCATCACGACAACTTAGATCCCACGAGATAAATTATCCAATGCATGATTTAGAGCTTGCAGCCGTTGCGCATGCCCTGAAAATTTGGAGACATCATCTCTACGGAGTTAGATGTGAGATTTTCACGGACCACAAAACTTTGAAATACTTTTTCAAGCATAAGGATATTAACATGAGGCAAATGAGATGGCTCGAATTAGTAAAGGATGTTAACTGCGACATTAACTATCACCCTGGCAAGGCCAATGTAGTAGCCGATGCATTGAGCCGAAAGGTCTCGTCAAAGTTAGGATGTCTTCTCACGAGAGAGGATGAGCTTATAAAGGACTTTGACAAGATGAGGATAGAGATGATAAATCCACCAGGGACGATAGCAAGTATTGTTGCGACGATGCCTAGTTTGAGGAAAATGGTGATTGAAGCACAAGGAAAGATGAGACAATGAACAAGTTACGAGAAAGGATAAGAGCAGGAGATCTCAAGAGTTACAAAAAAAAAAAAAAAATCAGACAATGCTATCTTATTTAAGGAGAGAAGATGCATTCCCCGCGATGATGAACTTAAGAATACGATCATGAGTGAGACTCATGACACGCCTTACACCGCCCACCCAGGAGGCACAAGGATGTATCAGGTTGTAAAAAAAATAGATTTTTGTGGGACGGAATGAAATGAGACATAGCTTCGTTTGTAGAGCGATGCTTAGCTTGTCAGCAAGTGAAAGCATTACACCAACGACCATATGGGAAGTTAAAACCGTTGGAGATTCCCGAGTGGAAATGGGATCACATAGCGATGGATTTTGTGACAGCTTTACCCAAAAGTCAAAGAGGAAATACAGCAATTTGGGTGATTGTAGATCGACTAACAAAATCTGCACATTTCTTACCGATCCTAATCGCGTATGGACCAGATAAGTTAGCACAATTGTACGTTCGTGAGATTATAAGATTGCATTGAGTACCGGTGTAGATCACCTCAGAAAGAGAAAATAAATAAATTTCATCACATTTTTGGATGAGTTACAGAAAGAGTTGGGTACAAGGATGAATTTTAGCATAACAGGCGATAGAAGATATGATAAGAACTACTATCCTTGATAGAGGAGTAAATCGGGAGAATGTGTTGCCACTAATTGAGTTTGCCTATAAGATGTGAGACAAAGTTTCGAGATAGGAGACAAAGTTTTCTTGAAGGTTTCACCCTCAAAGGGGATGAATAGATTTGGAGTTAAAGGACAGCTTAGACCCAGAGTTATAAGTCCTTACGAGATATTACAAAAGATAGGTCCAATAGCGTATAGGTTGGCTTTGCCACCTAGCTTTGGAAATGTGCATAACGTGTTTCACGTGTCACAATTGAGAGGATATATATTTTCGACCCAAACCATGTGGTTTACTAAGAAGAAATGATCTTAGAACCAGACTTGAGTTATGAAGAGAGACCTCAGATGATGCTAGATCATAAAATTCGGCAATTGAGTAATAAGTCGATTGCATTGGATAAGGTCCAATGGAGATATGATAGTTAGAAAGAAGTGGAAAGAGAGCTTGAGGATAAGATGTGAGAGAAGTACCTGAAACATTTACAAGAGGTACAAATTTCGGGACGAAATTTATTTTTAAGGGGGAGGGTATGTAATACCCGGGCTTTTGATGACGTGTTAATTGCTTGAGTTTGAGTAATTAGGGTTTAGATCCCTTGTTTGATTTACTTTGTAAAGAGATGAGGAGTTATATGAAGTTTTCTTGTTATTTTTTTTAAGATGTTGAGATGTTCTTTCGATGATGTGAGAATGATGTGGGATTTTATATCCGTATTTGAGTTTGAGTATTTGAATAATTCGAGATAATTATTTGAATGAGAACGATGAACTCGGAAGTGAGATCTGAGTCCGTTAAGACGTTTTTCAAAATTTTGACTTTTTGACGATGAATAGTAAAATACTGTTATTTCGTCTTTTTGTCGACTTTCAAAATCTTACGTGCACGTCGTCGAGAAATATTCTTAGTTTTTCGATACGAGTCCAATAATGAAAGTTTTTATTTTTGGACGACGAGTGAATAGTAAATCGGGATTTCTCGATAAACGAAATGAGCTCGTTTATCAGAATTTCGAGAACGAGCTTGTGTTTTCTATATTTATATAGAATTACGAGTGCAATGAAAGTGAGTAGAGGTTGAGAGGGCGAGTAACAAAGAGTATGAGTTGTTAGTTGTTAAAATGAGACGAGACGAGATATTTAACGACTAACGGGTTAATATCTTAAATATCTAACCTACCCTACCCCTAACCACCCCCAAACCTCCCAAAGCCCCTTTCCCTATTAAAGTGTTGGCTGCTACAACCAAACACTCTAAACTCACGCACAACACACAAACTCACACACACAACACCCAAAACACACACTATATTCAACGTTAATACCATTTAAGCTTTTGACCTCCGATTTGAGCACCGAGACGAGCGCCGATCATCTTTTCGATCACGTATCTAAGTAGGTAAGATCTCTACCTACGTTTTGATGGTTTTCTTTTCGATTTTCGTCGACGTCGAAAAACGTCGATTCTCGACTTTATTTTGAAACGACGTCGGATCGTCGTGAAATTTTAGTATGTTGTTCTTGGGTAGATGTTGAGCATGTTTAATGAAGGGAGTAAGAACGGAACGAACCGTAGCTATGAAACCCATGAGGGCAGCCCCGTTTTTCACATATTAGCTTGTCTTTCGATTTTTGTTTGATCGTTTTGACTTGATATTTGTGCTTAAGGGTATGCTAGAATCGATATATATTAAATTCGTATTTTTCCAAGCACGAAAATTGTATAAGTTTTTAGAGTATGATTATTTAAATTCGTGAAGTTTGGGACGTTGCATAATGAATATTATTGCGTATATGTGTTCTACAATATCACATGAGCATGCTAATTGATTTACAATTTATGGATGATAATTGTTGAACGAAATTAAAACTGGAATTCTGTCAAAATTTTACAGCAGTTTCAAGCTTATGTTTCGATGAGTTTTCATTGCTTGATGGCTCTGAAATTTTAGTATGTTTATCTATGATATGTGTATTTCGTCGCTGCAAAATTTCATGTCTTTTGGATGATGTTTGGTATTTTAAAGATATTTTGAAAAAATCCTTGACAGAATCTGTCAACTGTTGGTAGACTTCACAAAAACGTTTATATCTATTAATCCATGAAGGATTTTGCATCACCGTTTTTTTTAAACGAAACTAGACTTCAATACTTTTCTAAAAACATAAGATTTCGATTTTTATGACCTCTGAAACAGAGCAGTTTATTATTTCAAAAATGCCCTGTTCTGCTGTCATATTTTTCCAACAGTAAAAGTGTATGAGTTTCATTGTTTATTTGGCAGATCATATGAACGTTTTCTCTTGTGAAATTTTAACCAAATCTTCAAGGATACCTTTAGTTTTGGCTGATTAAATTTGATGGAATTTTATTAAGGTTTGCCTTGGTTTCTAATGGCCTAAACAAAATTGGCAGAAACTGTCAATCTTTGACAGCCTGCACTAAAAGAGCAATATCTCCAAAAACCTTTAACCTTTTTGGTTAACTACCATTTTTAGAGTGAACTACACTTCATGGAGTTTTTGAGATCAATTGGTATGAGAGTTTATGATGATTGAGTTGGTTGTTATGAATTTTTAAAGATGACACAAAAACAGCAAAACTTTCTAGAAAACAACTTGATTATATTTGTTTTGATGGATGATACGATATGACTAAATGGTGTGAGTTGTGAGAGTTATGATTAACGCACATAAATGTTGGTATCTGACACTCGAACAATTGGTGTCGAGTATAAATGATAGTTTACTGATAAAGAGTTTTGATGATTTTGAATTGTTTGGTTTGCGTTGAAAAGATGTCAAGATGTTAAGTTTTGAGTCGAGAGACGAGTTCACGTAGTGAGATTCACGCGTTGAAATCTCGTGGCTGACATTATATATGAATAGGTCATGTCGAAATTTTTAGTGAAATTAGAATTTGAGCATAGTCAATTCTTGTTGACCTGTGACTCAAATACATACCTAATGGAAAGTTTAACTTTCTAATTGGTTAATTAGACGAGATGAGAGCGAATAGATCTGCTAAGAAAGTGGACTTTTCGATGTGTTAAATATTTCTTTTAATTGAAGCGCTGCTAATTATAACATCAGGATGTTATAATTAATGAGTAATGACGAGAGATAATAATTGTTATATTGATTAACAATCAAGAGAGATGAACATTAGAGATACTAATGTTTCATAAAAGAGATTAGATTATTAATCGAGGTTTCTTTTATAACTTCTCACCAATTCTTCATAACGATGAAGGTCCTTTTGGGAAGTAACGACTTGAGGGAGAGAGTGACGTTACTCATTGATACAGAGACACAACGAGGTGGGCATTACTTTTACTATACGTATATAGAGATCCCCTGCGTGTCGTAGGCCTCTTATACGAATGAATGCATGAGATGATTTAACTGTTAATTTCAGTTTTATATATCTATCAAACGAGTTTAATGCTACCTTTGAACAAGTTATTTCGTTACAAATCTTTGAACTGGAAAATATTACAATTGTTGTCTTGCCATAAAATGTTTAAATTTTAGTATGATATCTATCTGCTTTGGCTTTGCCAATGATGCAATCGAATTCGGGTCCTGAGCAGTTGATAGCTATCCTGCCAGGGCTAGTGTACACCAGTGACCGTGAGTCATCTAGCGGGTTGGCCGGTCAAGTGACCGTGAGAGGTGGCCACCTCTCCGGCACACAGGTTCAGATATGATAGATTACAAAAGAACTTAGTCTGATCAGACGAACTTTAAGAATCACAAATGAACTTAGTAAGCTTGGGCCTTTTTAGCGAAAAACTCCCTTGCTGTACTGTTTATGATGGCATGACAATTTACAGTTTTGAAGCATGTATTTTTATACCTAGGCATACGTGCCCACTGAGTGCTTTTGTACTCAGCCCTGCATATGTTTTCTAAATGTGCAGGTTGAGCTGATGTGATGATGGTGCTGCAATGAGCGGAGTCTCCAGGGTTGTTAATAAATAGTTAACCTGTCTAGAATATGTCTTCATACATATGTCTAGCTACTTTCCGCTGCAAGATGTTGTTGATGTTATAGTATGTTATGTCATACTTTGAGTCTTAAGAGAATGGTTTCATACGATGTATAACTTGATTAATGATATTAATTAAGTTTTATGCTGTCTTTCATAGACTGTTTTCAATTGAGTATTAATGAATAAAAATGACGAGTTTTATTAAGATGAGTAAGTTTTACGGCTATAAATGACGCCCCTTTTCTTCCCCTTCTTCTTTAACCCCATCCCTAGTCGTGGATCACTCGGCCTAACTATCCATAGTTAGGGCGGGCTGTGACAAGTGACAATGCCCAACAGTAGCAATAAGGAAAAATATAAAACAGACCGAACAAAAGCATAAGGAGACGTAACCCAAAAATAGCTACATCCAGAAGACAAATGAAACGAAATCAGAAAGGAAACAAACCAAAACAAACTAGCTATCAAAATGAAAACTGAATCTAAAGTTAGGATATGCAAGCTGATCCATCCTAACAAGAGCAAGTAACTGCCGAGGAGCAGAAGAGCAATCAAAAGTAGTCAACGTCTGAACCTGATGCCCTCTCCTTGCCATAAAATTAGCTGGTCGGTTTCCCTCATGGTGGATGTGAGTGAAACGGACTTGCCGAAGCTGAATAAGCAGTCGGATCCAAGCAACAAAATGACGAATACTATCGTGACCGTGACTCCCAGCAGACATGAGCAACACAATTGTTGTCGCATCCATCTCAACCCAGATATAAGTAGAGAAGGTGATAGTCAACCTAATACCCTCAAGTAGGGCAGCTAACTCAGCATCAAAAAAATGGAAGTAGCATCACAAGGGATGCAGAAGGCAACAATGAGGGCTCCCGTATGATCACGAATCACTCTGCCACCAGCACCATGCACGCTGTGTATGTAAATCAAAAGAACCGTCTGTGTTCAGCTTCACCCAAGGAGACTCCGGAGGGAGCCAACGAACCAAAGTGAACTGAAGAGTCCACCTCACAAGGGGAGCTGGGGGCATGAAATCAAGCAAGGGGGTACAACCTCGCCAATGAGAGTCGATGAGTTTTCCCGCCGCAACGAGCAGCCGAAAGTGTCGAACAACCTGTCAAATCACATGAGAAGCACGGAAAAAAGTAGCCTTGTACTTACAACTATTCCTTTTCGTCCAAAGAAACCACATAACCAAACACGGAACAAAAAAAGAAATATGCCTCTTATCCTTCCTAGGAAAAACGCGCCTCCAGTGACCTAGTCTATGTACAATATCAGTGCTCGTGTGATAAGGTGTGTTCACAGCAGGAAACCAAGAGTCAAAATGAGCCCAAACAATCAAAACAACCTCACTCCAAAGGAAAACATGCAGACGCGGCTCAGACTGAGGGGACACACAACTTAATATTGATATTCAACACTTTATACTGTCTTATTCAATACTATATACTATCTTATTTGTTGTTTTCATTTCTCACCAAAAATAACATTCTCACTGAAAGTTAACTATATATATATTACCCAACAATTAACAATTAGAAGATATCATCTTGGAGGAAGCAAAAAAAGTGTACTCAATTTGATAAACACATAATAAACATGACATGTATATTCCTACGAGATTGAAGAAATAGGAATATAAAATATATAGATTGCGTTTACTTCTAGGTATAACAGAGAAATAAGATCTATTTATAGCTTTATCTGTCATTTCTTTTGGCAAATAAAATCACGAACTATTTCGAATTTGCAATTTTAAGCCTTTTGAAATGTGGCAAATTAAATCATTACCTTTATAATTTTTACAATTTCATCCCCTCAATTTTTTTCGATCGCCGAATTGTTGAATTGGAGTTTACGTGGATTAGTTCGCCATATAATATTCATGTTATGACGTTATTTTCTATAGAATTGATGAATATTGAAAATCATAGTGCAAACATATGATACAATCTTTATAATTTGGAGAAAGATTCAATTGAAATTGTGCAAAAACGACGTCGTTTAAGCCTCACAAAAACGGTGTCGTCTTTACTAATCCACGTAAGCTCCAATTCAACACTCCGGCGACCGAAAAAAAAATTGGGGGACGTAATTGCAAAAATTAAAAAGGTGATGATTTAATTCGCCACACTTCAAAAGTCGCGTTAAAATTGCAAACTCGAAATAGTTCGTGATTTTATTTGCCAAAACCCCTAATAAAAAATTCAGATAAATCGTATAAATTTCAAACAAGATTTTTTTTCTTAGTATAATTTTACATATAAACAAGATTTTATACCATTTTTTAACTATTTAATTACAAGACTTTTATAATATAAAAAGTGAGATAAATATATTATCACAAGATATAAAAATATGTAATCCCTATTTTGTAGTTATAAATTTATACTTAATTATATTATCCTTTTAAATGTTATATTATTCTTTTATTTAAAAAATAAAAAGCAACAAATGAAAAGATAGATGAAAAATGCCACCAAAAGAGGGAGAAAAAGATAGTCCCCTGGAAAAGGCCACGTATTATTTCACTATCCAAAGCTGGATAAATTAAACTTTAAAGATGGGACACATGTTTTATTGGGTGCAGATGATAGGTGCATTAGCTAGCTTTGTTGTAGTAAACTATCAAAATGTAACTTAGAACAAATTATTTTATACTTATCATTTCAGCTAAAATATTTCAGATAAGTTCAATTTCATGCATGCATATTGGTATTAACTTTATCTCTCAAAGAAAAAAATGTTAACATTTTGCTCATATATAATTACAACTTTCTTATCGTCTTTGAATATTACTAAATACTACATTGCCTACTGGTACGTGTTCAGTTTTCTTATATAAACAATAATTTAACAATTTAATGGGTTGGTTGTTAGTTTTTCTCTTTTTCCTCTTATTCTTCAATAAATTTTAATTCAGCTGCAGGCGTTCTAGTTATTAAAAAAAAGTTTACCATATATTGTGTCAATTGGTCAATGAAAATAAATAGTGCACTAGTCTATTGCAACATTGTTTTTGTTGAGTTCGATGTTTTTAATATGTTTCCTTTTTCCTTTCGTTAATGGATTGTGACAAAGAAATCACTCCTTTCACGACTCCATTATTGAAAAGGAAAATCTTATTTTTGGAAACAACGATGATGGTGCACGAGCTAAATTATTTGTCATTGATATCGTCTTCAATTAATTAAAATTTTGTGTTGCATTGCAATATCTAATCTGGATGCAATCATGTACATGCAGAACGAAAAAGATTCAGCACTTTACAATTACAATGTTATTTGCACAAAATGTAAATCGCTATGAATGTACGTATAGTACAAAAATAAAAGGATAAAATAAAAACAATTTTTTACTGAATTAACTAACTGACTTGGGCCATGAATCATTGTATAATTTATGATTATTATAAAAATAAGTAATATTATATATAGATCGATAAATATTATTTTATACACAAACACTACAAGAAATTATGTCAAAAGTCGACGGACTAGCCGACGGCATCCTTGCCATTGGTAATTACAAACAGACTTGCGGCAGATCGGCAACAGCCGATCTTTAATTTTCATGGTGATGTATTTACCGATAGTATTATTGACAAACCATACGTGTTGTGAATTCTTCCCACTGTTTCTACCGAAGGACCCTGTTTTGTAGGGTGATAAGTTTTTTTACAATATATATATATATATATATATATATATATATATATATAGGGTTAGCTTATATTGAGATTTTAAATATTTTGAGATTTTGAGATAAATGAACATATCAATAAATTCTTTGAACATAACCAATATAACTGATGAACATATGAATCTATTTAATTTATTTAAAAAACACGCCACTTGTAGGGATTGAACCCTAGACCAACGCGCGTTCATAAAAATTAATTGACAAGTTCATCAAAATGTACTTATATGTTCATTTATCTCAAAATCTCAAAATATATATAAATCTCAATTGAACCAATTCCTATATATATATATATATATATATATATATATGGTGTGGTTCTAGAGAGAACTACATTATTTGTGAGAACGGGAGAACCATCAAATCTAATGCATCCACTGTAAAAATTAATGCATTCGCTGTTAAAATTAATGCACTAAAAAAATAAAAAAAAATGCTCCCTTCAGGATTCGAACCCAGGATCTGCATTTATCCAACAAGATGATGCATCCACCGTAGATCTTGATGATCGAATGGCTTAAAATGGTTCTCCGGTCTTCTTTTATTTATGGTTCTTTCTTGAACCTCTCCCTATATATATATATATATATATATATATATATATATATATATATATATAGGGTTAGGTTCAATGAAAAAGGCCTAAATGTAAGAAAGAAGAGAGAAGTAATCTCATCCGTTGATCTTATCTAATCTAACGGACATGATTTGTTCACGCCATGTTCAACGGATTTTTTCGTTAAACATTCGTGAACATATACAATATTTTTGGGGGTTCTGGGTTTCGACCCCCCATATGTTCAACGAAAAAATCCGTTGAACATGGCGTGAACAAATCATGTCCGTTAGATTAGATAAGATCAACGGATGAGATTACTTCTCTCTTCTTTATTACATTTAGGCCTTTTTCATTGAACCTTAGCCTATATATATATATATATATATATATATATATATATATATATATGGTGCGGTTAGAGTGAGAACCACACTTATCGTGAGAACATAAGAACCATTAAAATCAATGCATCTACTATATAAATTAATGCATTCGCTATTAAATTTAATGCATCCGAAAATAATAAATTTTTTGCTCCCTTCAGGATTCGAACCCAGGATCTGCATTCATCCACCAAGATGATGCATCCACCGTAGATCTTGATGATCGAATGGCTTAAAATGGTTCTCTGTTCTAATTTTATTTAGTGGTTCTTATTTGAACCTCTCCCTATATATATATATATATATATATATTTAGGGTTGAGTTCAACAAAGAATTATCTTTTTACTCATCATGAACAAATCTATATATTTTACGAACAGATAAACATAAGTAATGAACATACGTATTTAGTAAAAATAGAGAAAAAACTAGCCACCAGCAGGATTCGAACCCGGGGCAAATTATTGTTCATGCGGTACATTGATTTTTTCATCAAAATTATAAATATGTTCGTTTTTGTTTCACGATTTCTCTATTATCTAAATATTTAGCATTCTCTCTCTCTCTCTCTCTCTCTCTCTCTCTCTCTATATATATATATATATATATATATATATATATATATATATATATATATTCTAAAGACATATATATAAAAAGGGGATCACTCGCATATTTTAAGAGGGCGTATATTTTGCATGATTAATACACGATTAAGTATTTTTATCCTCAATACTAGGATTTCATCAATCTTGCCCTTTTAATGAGATGAATCAAACAAAATCAGCTCAAATAATAAAATATGGAGTATATATATATATATATATATATATATATATATATATATATATATCAAGAGTCAAGGTAAATAAAAAATTAAACTTATTATTATTATTATTATTATTATTATTATCTATTAATGCTAATTCTCAAAAATAAATGCCAACTAATAGGATAATTATACATGTCTTATTAGACATTCTGATAAATAAGAATAAGATTAAAATATTCTTCAAAAAAAAAGAATAAGATTAAAATATGTTCAAGAACAAAAAATGCAGAAGCTTGAGTTTGAACTAAAAGTACTTAATACCAAATAATAATCTATTAGTATAGCTACAACTAAGAAAAATGGAAGGAAAAAAAAAAGTGATTTATGCTTGTGGATGTCTTGTTATGCTGACTCACGTGTGAGACTTCTGTCGATTTTTGTTTTTCCTAATTTTGCTTTTGACAGTAAAGTTGTGATGTTGCTGCTATTTGCAGTGATTTCAGATTCTAAGTAATTAATTTTGTGTTGGATTGAAAGGTTGGAATTCAGTTGGATTACGAGAATTTTGACATTGATATTGATTTAGATGTCTTTGACTAATTAGGTTTTGTAAATTAAGAAATGGGGATCTGATTACTGGTTTTCATGCTTATTTTAGTACAGATTGTAGCATCTTTGTGATAGAATTCGATGTTTTGGTAATTTGTATTGTATTTAGTTCTTTAGTTATTTCCTAAAACACAATGGTTAACGAAGTCCAAGAAGAGAATGTTACAGCTTATTATTAAAAAAATAGTCTGAACTTTAAGTTTACAGTGACTTAAATATTACAAATATAGTCTAGATTTATATTTCTTGTTTAATTTATAGTCTGATTAAAAACTTTAGTCATTTGAATAATTTAGCAATTAAAATAAATTATAACATACTCCCTCTGTTCCATAAAAATGTAGCACATTTTCTATTTTCGTGAGTTCCATAAGAGTATATCACTTCTATTTTGAAACATGACCTCATTTTCTCTTTTTAACCACAACTACACAAATTTTTTAATAAATTCAATGGGAATTTCTTGAAGACTGTATATGAAACGACCGTTAAGTTTGCAATCTGGCACGTTCCATTTACTTAACGACCATTCCAGACGGTCGTTATCTAATGACCGCGATATTTGGTCGTTAATTGTGCTATTTACTTAACGACCGTTCGGAACGGTCGTTAGATAACGACCGAAAAAGGGTTGTCATCTTTTCCGTTATGTCGTAGGTTCCCGACCAACACAAACACTTAAAGATCGAAATACGGTCGTTAAATCTTAACAAAATGATCGTTAGTGTTAAGGACCGAAAAAATGGTCATTGTACCCCGGAACGACGATGCAAATAGCGACCACCGTGAACGGTCTTTAATTCGGTTGTTAAGTCGATTAACGACCATTTTCGGGGAACAACGACCGAAATTTCGATCGTTAGAGCCGCAATCTCTTGCAGTGTAAAAATCACCATAAATTTTAAGTTTGAACTATTTTTAATGTGGGTTATGGCCAAAGACTACACGAACTTTGGAAAAAGTTGTAAATTTTCACCTGAACTTTCAATTAAGCCAAAAAATACATGAATTTATATTTTTGTTGCAAATTTCACCTAAGTTTGACTTTCGGTAAAATTAGAGCTTAATTAGCAGTCGGAAATTCACCTGATGTTGGTCTAACTTTTGATGTTGAGTAGTATTTAGAAGGTCGAAGGTCTAAGAAGGCCAAAAACTAATACATTTGACTTAATTTCAACTGTCAATTAAGCTCTAATTTCGTTGAAAGTCAAACATAGATGAAAATTATAATAACAATATAAATTCATACTTTTATTTTTCGACATAATAATTAAAAGTTTAGGTGAAAATTACAATTTTTTTTCAAATTTCATTTTTTTTTTGTCATAACTTTTTTTTAATAATAACACAGATCTTAATTACCACAATTTTTTATGGTTCGAATGGTTTGATGATTGGAAAAGTTAAATTATATTTATACATGAAGGTGCTTGTATATAGTACTCCCTTCGTCTCAGTTATTTTGAGACCTTTTTTTAGCACGGAAATTAATAAAATAGTATTTTGTGTGTAGTTGAAAAAGTGAAAAAATGAATAAAAGGTAAAACTTTTGTCAATAAGAAAATATCTCAATATAGATGGGACGTCAAAAAAGTGTCTCAAGATAAGTGGGACGGAGGGAGTAATATCAAAAGTAAATTTGTTGATGTTTATCATACAAGCAGCAAGATGATATCTCACCAAAACATTACGGTAGTTTTATTTCTTCGAATTTTGGGACTATGGTGATGTAGTTATAATTTTTAGGCAATTAATTTGAAGACTATAGGTGTAAAATTATATTTTCTTTGTCCCGTGAAGCTTGAGCATCATTCTTTTTCGGTTTGTCCCGCGAAGCTTGAACACATTCTTTATGTAACAAAAGTTTTTCTCTTTATTCACTTTTTCACTTTTTTACCTACCACACTTAACACACAAAATATTAACTCTTTAAAATTCGTACCAAAAAAATTGCTCAAGCTTTGCGAAACGAAGGGAGTAATTTTATAAATACTTTTATTAATTATCAATTAAAGAGCTATATCGAGGAAAATGGGCGTTATCCGATGTCCACGCAAATGAAGCCCAAATGTGAACCCGTGATCCAAAATGGCCCAATCCAAACATTTAATTTCACTACCAAATCACTAGATTGAGCTCACTACCTAATCTATATACTCCCTCCGTCCCTAAAATAACTTCCTTTTTTTCCATTTTGGGACGTCTCCCAAATAATTTCCTCTTTCTTTCTTTCCATTTTTGGAAACCTACCCCACCACTAATAATACTTTATTTATTCTTACTTTTCACTTTTCACCACCCCCAATACTAATTATAACTCTTTTCACAACTTCCAATAATAATTATATCACTTTTTCTCCACTATCAATACACTTTACAACTTTTTATTAAAACCCGTGCCGTCCCCAAAGAGGAAGCCATTTCAGGGACGAAGGGAGTATTATATAAAAGAGCAGTTTAACGGTAACTTTTACCGTTATTTTTTCTCTCTATCACGTTCTTTCAATTTAATCATTCTCTCTCTCCCACGATTCTCTCAATTTGACCATTGTAAAACTCTTGCTCTTCGTAATCAACCAACCCAGTATCCCACAAATTTTGGTAACTGACTGCTTCTCTTGAAAAGGTGCAGTCGCGCTTTCAATTTCTCCTCTTTCTCAACCGACTGATACAGAAACCACCATCGCCATCTCCTATTTCTATTAGATTTTTTATTTTTTATATTCCTCCCAATCTAATTTCAACTATCTTTCTCCTCCATGCCCCTCTCTCCACCACTGTCAAAACCACCACACCCCCGCCGCTCCACAAATTTCACATGTTGTGCTCCACCGCTCCACGCTCCTGCATCATCGACATCGAATGCCCAATAAGAAGCATTGGAAGGCCGTTGAATACCTACTCAAATGCAAACATCCACTATGCAGGTATTGAAAAGAAGAAGCCCATTAAAAACGTGAAGAAAAAATTGGACAACAAGAACAATTCCAAAGCATGGGCTAATATTGCCACCGAATCTCTCTCCTACGCCATCGACAAAAAACAGTGACTCTGAACCCCTTCAGGTTTTCAGTTTTTTCTTAATTTTCCTAAAATTTAATCTATTTCTTAGGTGTTTGAGATGTGAAAGGTGTTTGAAGAATTAACACACACACACACATATATATATATATAGTATATATATTTATTGCGTATAATTTATATAAAATCTCCCACTAGCCACCGGGTCCTCACTTAAGTGAAGTGACCCGGGTTCGATCCCTCTTGGGAGCGAATTGGAGATTGGAGATATAAGGTGGATTTGGTGAATGGAGAGATAAGGTGGTTCTTGGAGTGGATGGGGAACTAATTACTAACATCTAACATGACTTTGCCC